>NC_056733.1:109868000-110240500 GCF_019279795.1 Protopterus annectens | reverse complement strand
CAGGAATGACACCTGTATCCTTTTCATGAAAAGCAGTAACATAACCACTCCTTTGTCATGCCACCACCTAACCACTCAATACTCAAATGCTAATATAAATTCTTAAATAAATAATACATAAGTTTTACCTTGCTTATCTAGATAACCCATCTTACAGTACTGTGCATACAAAGACTAATTGAATCCATGCCCTTAACTGACCCACTCAATCCTGAGTACCGGCTTTGTCCCAGCTGAGTGGAGGATAGCCACTGTCATCCCTTTAGACAAAGGTGGAGCATCCACCGATCTGGGAAATTATAGACCCATCAGCCTAACTAGCCTGATCTGCAAGGCCATGGAATGGATTATCATGGACCTCATTAACAAGGACATTGGCAACCTTCAAACACTCAATCCCACATAGTTTGGCTTCATTAAGGGGCGGTCATGTCTGTTAAATTTGGTTGACTTTTTTGAGACAGTCACCAAAGCCATGGACAAGGGGAAGACAGTCCACATTGCCTACCTTGAGTTGGCCAAAGCCTTCAACACTATTCCCCACTTGGGCATAATAGACAAACTCTCTCAAATAAGCATCAATCCGTATGTTAGAGATATTAATAATAGGAAAATAGAAAGCTCTATAGCCATGCATTGTAATGTATTTCATCAGGGAGATAGTAGTGGATTACAGGGCACTGTTCTGGAAAAACTAAAAGCATCTAAGTTTCATGTGATATATATATATATATAAAGACAAAATTATTGTTTAAAGAATCCATTAATATTTTAAAATTTGATACTCTGTCCCTTAGAGGGTTAAATGAAGAATGCAATTGAAGAATGCTTATTTTATTTGTTTATTTTACATTTGTTGACCGGGATTGTCCAGCTGAGCTGAAGAGCCTTTTTTCAGCGGAGGCCCAGGGAGAAAAGCTCCAACATATTATACAATTTTCATTATAAATTAGCATTAAACAGCAATGTTACAGGATTATTACAAGGAATTAAGTAGCAATACAATGGTATACAGTGTCAATAATCAGGAGTATAGTATAACTATTTCAAGATGTATAAAAAGAAATATGTCATTAAGATGAGTACAGTTTTTGGGGTAAGTGGTTAAAAAAACAGGAGAATGCTTACTTAAATATTTAATTGAGTATGAAGTATTTTTATATTTAAGGCAAGCTGTTTGTATTTTGTTTTACTCCTTGAAGGCTTTGGCTGAGACATCAGAGTTTTAATAAATTCATTTTGGATTACTGGCTAGTTGTTTTTTACATCAATCATTATGTTATCAGATGGGTAGCTAACTGGCTCACTGATAGAACCCACCTAGACAAAATAGGGGAAGCCACCTCAAGCAGTAGACCCGTATCGAATGGCATATCCCAGGGTTCGGTCTTGGGGCCTCTGTTACTTGAGATATACTTTTCTGAGGTGCAGGCCAAAACCAGTGGGCTATGGCTGAACAAGTTTGCATATGACTGCAAGCTGGGCACTGTCATCAATTCCCCTAGTGACGTTGACATCCTACAAGAGGGTCTCACCCAAACGAGTCTATATTACGACACCGAAATTGCTAATCACCGAACGCCATTTCATCGACACATAATTAGCAAGCTACAAGTTACGCGAATGGCCAGATCACCGATTTTTTTCCTAAGGAATAAAATCAGTAGGCCAACTAGGCACAACACACCAATTCAAACATTATAAAGTGGGGAGGCTTTGCCCCCATACCTTGCCAACTAAATATACCAAGTCCGAGACTGCACTACAGTGGGGAAAAGGGCAAATTCACAGCGATGGCCAAACAAATTTTTTTCCGTAGGAAAAAAATCAGTGATCTAGCCATTCGCATAACTTGTAGTTTGCTAATTATGTGTCAATGAAACAGAGTTCATTGTTTAGCCATTTCGGTGTCGTAATATAGACCCACCTAAACAAATAACTGGTGCCAGAAACATGGCCTCAAGCTGAATATAAAAAGTGCATCATCATCCCCTCTGGGGAGAGTGATGTCCCCACAAATTATCACATTAATAATGTCCTAAGCATACAATCAGTCGTGAGGGATTTGGGCACCCAGATTGATAGGAATCTGACTTTTGACCACCATGTTGCTTCCATTGTACACAAAGCTTTCTACATGGCCCACCTCATAAGTAAGGGTATCTCATCCAGGGACAAGGAGGTCATAACATCCCTGTATTATTCCCTTATAAGGGAGGATGATGGAGTGGTGCAACGGTAGGGTTGTTGCCTCACAGCAAGAGGTTCTCCGGTTCTATTCTTGGCTGGAGTACCTTCTGTGCAGAGTTTGCATTTGTATGGGTTTCCACCTGGTGCTCCGGTTTCATCCCACGTTTAAAGACATGCATCTGGAGGGTTTCTCCCCGGGCCTCCACTGAAAATTGGTTACATTCCAAGTAAGACTTTCCCGGTTAACAAATGTTAAATAAATAAAATAAATATAAGGCCCATTATTGAGTACAATGCCCCATTTGGCATGTACCTCGCAAAGCACATGCAGCAGCTGGAGAGGGCATAAAAGTTCCTCACCAGGAGAATCCAGATCCTCCAAAATCTACCATACACAGGCTAAAAGCCCTATCCCTCTACTCAGTTTCATACAGACTCCTCAGAAGTGACCTCTGTCTGGCATATATGGTGATCTCGGACTCTGCCTTGCTGGGACTGCTGCATACCCACAAGTCAAGCTCCACTCGAGTAACCCACAAGCGTGGCCTCAACCTGGTCTGTGACATCAATAGGACTTGTTGTCGGGACAGATTTGTGTCCCAGAGACTCCCCCATCTGTGGAACAGACTCTCTCTCCACGTCAAGCAGAGTACCTCTTTACCCCTTTTTAAGCACAAGCTGGGTAACTGGATGGGAAATAGAAAACACATCCCTGGGATTCCACCCGTGTCCCTGTTGGACAGGAGCATCGGGTGCTGATTTGTCTAAACATGGGCTAAACAATTGGCTAAACTTATAAGGGCCTCAGGGTCAAATGCCTAGTAACTTCCTCTGATCCTATGAAAAGTCTGGTGTAGAGACTTTTCAATTACAAAAAACCTGCTTTGTTAAATACCCCTCCCCCCAAAAAAAATTAACATTCAGTCTTGCTTACAGGTTCTAGCACAGTGCAAGGTATTCTCCTTCTCCAGACTCCTTATTGGAAAATGCCCAGTCTTCTTCAGGTTATTCTGGAACATAATTTTTTTTGCTGCAGCATGCTCATGACAACCATTGCTTCAAGCACAAACTCCTCTAGCTTTCCTAAAGAACATGTTGTGCTAGGGCTGAGGCCAGGGTATGGAGAATGATTTAAAATGTTATGTATTGTTTCCTTCTCTCTCTCTCTTACTTCCTACTAGTAATACATCTGGTCTGCAAAATGTGTCAAACTTTGTGATCTTTTCTATTGTAAATGAAAAAATAGATGAAAGGAAGGGAAATTTATGAATCTGTTGAAGATATAACCTTGCATTTCCTAAGCTAGCAGGTCATAAAATGTAATTACAGTCTGCTTCAAAGTAGCTAACTAGAACAATGAAAAGAAAGAAGATGTTAAAATGCAGGCAGTTTAGAAATGTGTGCTACGATTCTAAATAATGGTGGTGTTTATTTTTTCCAGGTTGCTATAATTAAGCTAATTTCCTTTGCCGGTGGCAGAACCAGTTTAGTTATATTTGTTGTGGGAAAACAAAGCAACTAAGGCAAAGCTTACCTCTAGATGAAATAATGTAATGAATCCCTACTGCACAAACAAGGAATGTATGTAGCTAGCTTAAGTAGAGATTTTCTTTAAATATTCATATGTGTTTAACAAAATGTTATTTGACTCTCCCATGAGCATTTTTCATTCCTTTGCTGTAAGCTGTAACTGCACTGTTGGCTTATTGTGTAAGTAAAGTTTATTTACATTCAAGCTCTTGTGACTGGTCTTCATTTATTATTGTTCTTTATTATCTGAGAAGCATGTTATCATTTACCACTGGTTAACATGCTGCTGTGTGGTTCTTCATCTAGATCACATGGGCCTACTACCAGGCAAAATATTAATGTGCATGATTTCATATTTGGTTTAATTTAACAGAAGCAGATAACTGGAGATCCATGGCCTTTCAGAGTGGTTCCAGTACTACTGTGCCAGGAACAAAATTTTGAGGAATTGGAGAATTCTGCCAGACCGTGTGTGTGTGTGTGTGTGTGTGTGTGTGTGTGTGTGTGTGTGTGTGTGTGTGTGTGTGTGTGTGTGTGTGTGTGTGCGCGTGTGTGTGTGAATAATAACTTGTGTGAAAGGCAGTCACCACTGGTAAGGAGCACTGGAAGTACTGTGGCTCATAGACAGAGCTATGAGAAAGAAGCGTTGGGTTCTAAGTCAAAGATGCAGTTCTGAACATGATCTCTCTGCAGTCTAATAAGAGGTTAGATTTTGGAAGTTCATACCCAGGATGGTACTGCATGTTCCTTTTATGTTCTTGGGTCCCAGTTGCATTTTTGAATTGATTATTGAATTAGAGGGTGTACATTTTCTTTATTGTAATTTAATGTGCTGTGTACCAGTGATGTGACTTGAAACAGCATTCTTTTGGTGCCAGCTGGAGCCTTTCCTTTATATTTGGTGTCAGTGTGTGCTACCATTGCACACATATTTATTTGGCACTGGTGGAATTTTACCCCTCTCTGTACCAACTGTCAGATTTCAGAGGCAGTGGCCCCTTAATTGTGACATTTTTTATGGGCACTGGTGGGATTCAAACCCCATCCTTGGCAATGGGCATGACATTTTGGTGATCACTTGTAAGATTCAAACCCCACCTGTGCCACTGTTCATGACAGTGTACATATACCTACACATATGCATATGTTACTTTAATAAAGGGAATGGATAAGGGGTATGATAAATGCATTTATCTAAGACAGAGTATAGCTATTTATCAACACGTTGTTTATCAAACATTTATCAAAATTCGACGTGTCAAGTCAGCCCCATTCACACTAAAAGAAAAATTTAAAATATACAACCTGTCAGAGGAAGCAAGATGGCCGGCAGACAGAAACAGAATCTTGATGTGGTGACATCTTATCAGAAAATTAGACAGCATCTTCAACAATCTTACTTTAGTTAACTTGACAGATACTAACAATATGATTACTGGACAGATCCTTTTCTGTTTTTTTTTTTTTGGAACAGTTATCCTCTTCTATGCTCTAACCACATAGCCAATATTGATTCTAACAATTAACATAAACTCAAAACTGTTTGTGATCTTTGAACTTTATTGATATGACACAATTTTTCTTCTAAACAAGTTTTAACACAAAAATGTTTTGTTTGCTAAACTTAGAATACAATTTCTGGTTGGGAATTTGTTCTAAAATTAATATGTTACTTGCAAATGAATACTGCCCACCTGTCAGCAAGATGGCTCAAGAACTAACTCTAATGGAAACTCAGGTAACAAAAGTGAAATACATGGCAATTAGTACATTGGAAAAATAAATTACTTCTAAAAGGAGCAGAACAATACACAACAAAGAAAAAAATAATGTGCCTCTGTCAACATTTAAATTAGATCAAAGCTTCAATTTAGAAGAACTTAAGACTGCTGTAGAATCCATCCAAAATGTGATGGGTTGGATTTCCACACAATTAAACAACATTAATGACTCACTCGCTTCTATTGCCACAAGAATGGATTAAACTGAATCAAGATTTTTTTTTCTTTCTTTTTTTTTTTTTTTTGAATCAAGAATTTCTAAGTGTGAAGACAAATTACCAATAATTAAGTCTACAGTTACAAAACATCCCACAGGAGTTGTCTTCTAGCAATAAAATAATACTTGATTTGGAAACATGTAGTCATTAGAATAACTTACTAATAAGAAGCAGTCCTGAATCTATTCCACACTTGGAATTTACTAAAATATGTACATATTTGCATTCCTCCTTTCCACAACAAAAACACTGAATCCATGAAAATTGAAAGAGTGCATACTTTTCTTAGGCAACATAAACCTAACTCAGTTCTGAAGGTAGTGTATGTCAAGATGCTAAACTACCAAATAACTACAGTGATTCTACAAGCAATTAAACAGAGGAAAGACCTTACATGGTATGGCAATAAGATATATATTTCCCAAGACGTGCCTTTATTGTACAAATAGCTGCAACAAAAGTTTGCACCATGCTGTTCTTGTCTACTTCAGAACAATTAAAATGTTATTTCCTTCCTGATTATATTTTACATACAATTCTAAGTAGTCCATTGTCTCTACTGATGAAGTGCAGCAACTTTTCTTCCAGTTATTTTATTTTAAAGCAACTTGATAACTTGTCAAATAAATTACTTGGATGTCTGGGTTGCTAGTCTACTAAAATTTGCCTGTTGTATGATTGTTGAGATGGCCTGATGGGTATGCATCTGATTGTGAGGTAAATAAATTCACCAGATTTTAATGTGAAATGGCAGATTTCACTTTGAGATAAAAATGGAATTATTAGTTTGAACAGATATGCATATAGACATTCCTAATTGAATGGAACTGTATAATATGGACATAGCTGTTAGTCTGACCTGAAAAATTAAGCACTTCCAAACTTTTGCTATAGCAATGGTGTTGATGGGAAATAGTCAATTTCTAGTATATTCCCACACTTTGATTAAAGTCACTGCGCATTATCTGTAACAATATCAACTTTGTATATATCACATACTATATAAATTAAAGACAATCTATATTAGGAGATCTGAACTTCTTTTAACAACATAACTGTATATCTGCAAATTTATTTTAAGAATAATAATGTTTATGGCTTAAAGTTTACAGCATGAAATATCTATAATTATACTGTATATTATAACGAGAAATATCATTTATAAAGTGTTTTACTTGTCCTGATGTTATCACAATACAGATGTCTGTGGAGTTAAATCGCTGTTTTGAATCTCAACAACAGCTTAACTATACATATTGTCTTATATAGACCAAAGGCATTTTATCAGTTTATCACAAGGAGATTACAAGAGGAATTTATTAATAGTCTAAGAAAAGTTCAATATTATACATGGTTATTATATGACAAACTAAGACTACTACATTTTATCTAGCATTAATTTCATTCTTTATTTATCATGCATTTTTTTATTTTCATTTTATATGTATATGTATATATATATATATATATATATATATATATATATATATATATATCCACAACCCCTTTTTCCTATTTTTACATATGGGGTCAGGGAGCCACTTCAAAAATGACAATCATCTAGAGCCGAGGTTCACAGTGCCAGGTAGCTAGCCCTACCACAGCATTACCTCTCAAACTCTTAGAGCAAGAAATCTGGACAAAATCATACATAAAAGTGGGACAAATGCCCAAAAATAGGGACAGGTTTTAAATATTGCTGTTACAAACTTAGAAAGTTGATAGAATAACAGATTTCGTATTAGCATGAATTTTCTGAAGGGCATGAAGTCTGAAATTCAAATGTCTGGCATTATTTTCTAACTTCAGTCTTTAATGATTTGTCACTAATTAGCCAGAAAACCATAATTTTATGAAAACTGACCAAAAAAATGAGGCAAAAATCTGGACATTCTGCGAAAATATGTACAGTTGACTGCTATGTGCCACATTTGTTCTTCCATACCACACACTCACATGTGCATTCACACCTATGGCCAATTTACAGTGTCCAATGCACCAACTGCATTTATTTGGAATGTGGGAGGAAACTGGAGCACTCATAGGAAATCTCATACAAACACAGGTAGGACATGCAGATTCTGCACAGAAGGCACCCCAGCTGAGAATCTAACCAGAGAACCTCTTGCTGTGAGGTGACAATGTTATCTGCTGTGCCACTGTGCTGCCATGTGTGTGTGTGTGTGTGTGTGTGTGTGTGTGTGTGTGTGTATCTATATATATATATATATATATATATATATATATATATATATGACGTTGTTGCATACTTCAGCTCAAAATTCCTATTTATACTAGACTCTCATGCCCATTTAAGATCTGTCAGAATTCACTCAAAACAAGCCCCTTGGCTCTCAAAAGACACACGGCATAAAATAATTATGAAAAATAAACTTTGGACCAAATACTATAGCACCAAATATCCCAGTGACCATCTTAAATTTAGACAAATAAGAAACATTACAAAAAAAAGCCATACTTCTAGACAAAAGAAATTACTACTGCCACCTACAACAAACTAACCAGCTAAACCCACAAACGTTTTGGGCAGGGATTAATAGAATCTTAAAACCTGGCCACTCTCACACCCCATACCCCTTAAACTCTTCCCATAACAACCCAAAACAAACAGCTGATGCCTTTAATACATTCTTCACTGAAACTGTCCAGTCACTATCTAAACAACTATCCCCTGATATAGCTTCTCAGCCCACCTCCCCTCCCACTTCTGTTCCCCAATTACAACTTCAACCTGTACCCACATCCCTCATCTGCTCTCTTCTCCACAAACTTAAACCCTCCTCCCCATCTGCTGACCTTCTACCCCCCCCCCAATATCTACAAATTGCTGCCAAACCACTAATCTATCCTATTTCCATTCTAATTAACAGAACCATTACCGAAGGCTACATTCACTCAATCTGGAAAACCTCACATATCATTCCCCTACATAAAGGTGGTGACTCAATAGTGCTTTCTAACTACCGACCCATAGCCCTTCTCTCCCCCCTTGCTAAAATAATGGAAAAATGTATCCAAAAACAGCTTCTTAAACACCTGTTAAATAACAACCTCCTATCCAACTGTTAGCATGGTTTCAGACACTTCCAGCACCACTTCTACCCTCTTTTCCTTCACTGACTACATCAACAAAAATCGGAACAATAATATCCTCACCTCTGCTCTCTTCATTGACCTATCCAAAGCCTTCGATATGGTCAATCACCAGATTCTAATAAATTTACTGAAAACATTAGCCTTAGACTCTAGTGCCATAATCTGGTTCCATTCCTACCTTCAAAATAGACAACAGGCAGTACTCTGGCATAATAACTTATCCAACCACCTCCCCATTTCCCTAGGAGTTCCCCAAGGCTCTATTCTTGGCCCCCTTCTGTTTTCTATTTTTATTAGTGATCTGCAAACTAGTATTCCCTTAGCTACCTGTATACAATACGCTGACGATTCTACTCTGATCTGTTCTGCCTCATCAGCCACTGAACTACACTCTATCACCCAGCAGACTTTTCTAACCACAGAAACTTGGTTCCTTAAACGATGTCTAATCTTAAACCCTAAAAAAACAAATTGTTACACTTCTCACCCACCCGCAAGTCCCCTCCTCTCAACTTCTCAGTCCTCTCTAATAATGGCACCAGTATATCTCCAGACCCCTCCACTAGGCTCCTGGGAATTGAAATAGATAACAACCTATCCTTTGATTCTCACATAAATAACACTATTAAACAAGTCAACAGAAAACTAGGCTCACTTTACAGAATCAAACCATTCCTTACTCCACTGGCCAGAACCTCCATTGCCCACTCCCATCTGGTTTCAACCCTCCTTTATGCCTCACCTATTTATACTAACCTCTCCAACTCTAACCTCAAGAAACTGTCTACTGCCTATAATAGTAAAGCCAGATTTGCCTCTGGTTCTACTTACAGAACTCACCATTGCAAAAACTTAAAGGAATTAGGATGGCTAGAATTGCAAAATCTGATCTTGTTCCATCAACTCTCCTTAGCCCAAAAAATTCTGTACAAGCCCACTAATACCACTATACTCACTTCCATTATAACGCCATACTGCAATCTCAAAAGCCTACGTTCCTCTAACAAACACCTCATAGCAACTTGTAAAGCCAACAAATTGGCAGGTAACTCCTTGTTCTCTAACACTATTGGAAAATACTGGAACTCTTTTCCTGACAATCTCTCTTTCATCTCCTCTCCTCACTGCTTTAAAACACAGCTCAAAACTTTCCTTAGAACCCGCTGGCTCTGCCCCTGCATAAACCCTGACTAACATTTCCATCTATTTCTACTACTTCCACATTTTCTGCCTACTAATTTTTTTTAGTCCACAAGTAAATTGACTGTTAGTATGTTAATGTCCTAACTTTTGCACCTGACAGAACTTGATACTTTAAATGCTCATTAACTAAAATGTTACTCTCTGTAATTCTGTTTATAAATGAAAGTATTTTTGGAGCTTTTCTCCCTGGGCCTCCACTGAAAATGGACTCCATATCCAGTTGGACCAGCCCAGTCAACAAATGTAAAATAAAAATAAAATAAAAATATATATATATATATATATATATATATATATATATATATATATATATATATATAAAACTGTATTTTTACTTATAATATCACACACTGTTTTTATATACCTAGGCAATGTTATACTGCATATTAGTCTGCTATTCTACTTGCTTTTCCCTTTACTCTTTTCTTTTCCACAAATATATCAAGGTCACTGTCTCACTACGTTGTCCACAACAAATGCCTGGAGAGCTGCTCAGATATGATGATGTGATGGACTATATCCACATGCTTATGAAGATAGTATTTTTTTAATTGCACTTGTTACTTCATTCTAATAGGAATTACTTCTGACTATATCTATCTTGCATATTTATAAAATGATAATAATTTTTCTCTATCAAGTAGATATGGAGTTAAGCCCAAGGATTTAGATAGAAAAGTTTCAAAATTTGTTCACTTTAACACTCCTCCTTTAATACAAACTTTTAAACATGTATACAATTTTAGTTCATTACTAAATATCAAACTTGTAATATATAAAGATAAAGCAAATTTTAAAAACTCATTTTTTTACTAGTTATATAGCTAAATTAGTAACAATACTAGTAATATGACCTGGAAATTAAATTGTTGGAACATAAAAGGTCTTCCAAAAGTAAATAAAAGAAAAATTATTTTTCACTTATTGTTCAGATCAGAGAACCAAGTGATTTTCTTGCACGAAACTCATATGCCTGCTAATCAATAGAAACATTTTCAAAAGAAATGGTTGAGAAATATCACAGCAGTGGGCAATAGCACATTAAAATCTCATGTAGCTATTTTGGTTACATCCAACTTTACAGCCAAAATAATTCAAACTAAAAATGATCTAAGAACCAGATGGTTTTATATTATCTGGAAACATTTATTAGATATTGGTAAAGACAGAACAGGATATGAGGACCGTCTGGGTCCACATGGTTGGGGAAACAGAAATAAAGAAAGAGGGACCATTCTAGACTTCTGTCTGGCAAATGGCTTGATGGTAACCAATGTGATTCAGAAAGGAGACAGTCAAAAGTTCACCAACAAGAGTGGCCAACATGCAACTCAGGTAGACTTCTTGCTAGTAAGGAAAGGGCAGTGAGGTAGAATCAATGATTGCAAAGTCATCCCCAGTGAAACAGTCAGCTCACAGCATAAACATCTGGTTGCTACAATCAGCTGCAAGCAGTGGTCAGAGAAAACTCTAATGCCAACAGAGACCAGGCTGAAAACATGGAAGTTGGCTGGAGACAAAACACAACAGTTCAAGAAATTACTCAGGTTGACTAGTCAGTGGCAGCTGTTGACTTCAAATCAAAGGGGGGGGGCTGCAGGAGACAGTTGAATGGGTGGGGCCAATGGGAAGGGGTGTGACCAACTAGAAAAGGGTGGAGCTATGCTCAAAAACCACAAAAACTGGGACATTAATTAAATATGCTGCCATGGGTGCCAAACAATCATTATGAGAGTCCAATTAAAACAAAATGAAGTGAAGAAGAAAAAAAAAACATTTCAATGCATTCACTACATGACAGCTTACTTAATATCTAGATGGAACCAAAAAGGTTGTGAGGCATGAAAAAATAAATTACTTTTTAAAAACATTACTGGAATGCCAGTCAAAAGCAAGTATAAAAAAAACAAGCAGCACTCAGCTCAAACCACTTCTCCTTGCACTGTAGTTCTAATTATAATTTATATTCAGCTTTATAAAAGTACCAAGTAACATGCTGAAAGTAGCAATCTTTGTGATACCCCCACTTGTAAAAATGTTTCTTATCCAAAAAATACCTGCTGCCTGACAACAACTATCTGCTTGTTTCATGGGGAAAACATGATCAAAGTAAAAAAGGAACAGCAAACAAGAAACAAGCTCAAGATAAATTGCTTAAAGGATTACTGCATATGTTATGGGCCACATATGATAGATTGGCATTCTATTTAGTTTACTGGTAAAGTCTGAAAAGATGATTGCAAGTCTCCAAAAAATGTATTGAGCTTCTGAAAATACTGCAGTCCTGTCCTTTATTACAAACAGTGTCATATGCATTTCAATACCTAAAGCTTTTATGTTATCTAGTTATGTAAATATTATCTGCATGGCAACAACAAAAAGGCTTTCAATGTTGGTAATTCTTTAACAGTATGTTTATTAAAGCTTATATGTATCTTACAATCTCAGACAAGCTTACCTGATGGTCATTAAAGCACTGCTACTTAAATACAGAGCAACAGGCAGTGCAACAACATACATTTTCTGAATAATTATAAGCATAAATCAACAGTATGAAAATATGACAGAAAACCAGAACATTCTGCAAAATCAAGGACAGATGAAAAGCCACTGTAGTACTTGTGTCTACCTTGGATAGGGGGATACTCTGCACACTTTCACTGCATAACTGCTCCTTGCCTTGCTTGGACACGTCCAGAGTCACTACATGGGGGAGTGTGTTGCAACAAGCATGTCACAATCTGAAATGTCTCTGGCTGACAGTGATGGCCCTGAGACATTTGTCATACCTCTCAACCTGAGAGCAAGAAATCTGGACAAAGCCATAAATAAAAGTGGGACAAAGGCCCCAAAATAAGGACAATTTTTAAATATTGCCCTTATAATCTTAGAAAGATAATAGAATAGTAGGTCTTGCATTAGTATGAATTTTCGGAAGGGTATGAAATCTGAAACTCAAATGTCTGTCATTATTTTCTAATGTCAATCTTTAATGATTTGCCACTAATTTGCCAGAAAACCACAATTTTATGAAAAATGGACCAAAGATGTGATGCAAAAATATAAAATAGCCACACAATACAGCTGGGAACCTGTAAAAGAAGGGACACTTTTTAATATTAGCACTGTTAATTTGAGCAGCTGACAAAATAAGAGAATCTATATGCATTTCTGAAATAAAGGCAATCTATAACTGATCATTACAATTATTTCTTAATTGTAAACTCTCCACATTTTCTTCCAAAATTGCCATTTTGTGGAGGGATTATTAGGGGGAGAGCAACCTTTTGAGCCAAAGGCAGGGAGAGTTGAGAGGTTTGGATATACCTAATTCTATAAAGCAATTTATTTGCGCTTACCTCCTGACCTCTTAACACAGGAAATCTGGACAAGGCCAAATATATTGGGGGAACATACAGTACTAAAAATTGCTGTTGTATAAACTTAGACAGTTGATAGAATAACAGGTCTTGCTTTAGCGTGCATTTTTCTGAAGGGTATGAAGTCTGAAACTCAATGTCTATCATTATTTAGTGACTTCATTCCTAACTGATTTGACAGAAAACCACAAATTTTATGAAGAACAAACCAAAAATAAGAAGCAAAAATCTACTGATTCTGTGAAAATTTGAACAGTTGAGAGATATAGTTCAGCCAAGGCTGTCTTTAAGTTTGCCGCCCTTCCCCCCTCACAAAATCATGGTTGAATGGGGCCTACCCCCTGCAGCCATTCCAGTGTCCCATTACTTGGCTATTTCACCCCATTTACCATAAACACTGCAATGTGCATACTGCTTTACTTCTACAATGATTTGGATTTCATTTAAAAGTTTTATTTTACAGCACAAACACTAATAGCAGCTGCTAAACACAGCAATGAAGTCTCACTATGAAAATAGACTTAGCATTAAAACATCTCTGCCCTTAAAATTCTCATTCATTGAAACAGCAGTGAAACCCTCATTCAAAGAAAATACATCTGGCCAGTGACTGATAAAGATTAACTCTGGGCTATTTTCAAATTATAGGACCCTTGCACACGAAACATACATGTGTTCTTTGATACACCTTTGTGATTGTATTAAATTATATTCCTTGTATAATACAGTGCAGTTGTTAGAGGGCGTTTTAAATTTGATTTGAACATTTTTCCAGTGAAGAATGAAACAAAATGCATGCACCAATAATGACAAAACTGCCCAGTTCAGAACATTTCCATCATAAAATATACTCAAACGTTTACAATCCACCAGTATCAGTAAATATACACAATCTCTGCAGAAGTAAAAGTCATCTAAATAATTCCACATTAAAGAGATCTGTAACTAATGAAGAGGTTGCTGCTAGCAAACAACTTTATATTTCATTGTTTCATCTACAAATAAAGTACATGTTGCCCTTGAGGATCAAATTGCCCATGTTACATTAAAAAAATGATAAGCTAGTAATATTGCATTAGGGAATGGATGGCAAACTGATAACAGGTTGATAGTTACTAGGTATCTCCACCAAAGAGGACATTCTCAGGACTGCAGCATCTATCCCCCTTAAAAGTACAACACAGTACAGTATCAGCAATGTATCTACATACTATGGGAGTAGAACCCACAACCTTCTGCACTGAAAGCAAGTACTCTACCTGTTGTGCTATTAAAAATGCAAGCAGACTCAGCATAAGCAGCACTAACATTTTCTTCCCCTGAAGCTCTTAGCTTCTTGTAAAATCCACTCGACACTCAACTGTATCTTTCAACTTTGCAGCACATGAGCACAAGAAATCTGGAAAAAACAAAATTTATTGGGGGGGACAAAAGCCCAAAAAACAGGGACACATTTGAAACATTGTTTATATAACCTTGGAAAGTTGCTAGAATAAAATACTGTGCTACCACCATGCAATTCACTGGCATGACTTGAACCCAAGACCCTGTGCAGTACAGTCAGAGCAACATACCACTATGCCAAATCAGCTGTTTCTTGAAAGACAGGAAGACTGAAACTTAAATGACTATCATTTAGTGAATTCAGTTCTCACCATAGCTCTCAACCTCTTAGCACAAAACACCTGGACAAAGCCAATAATGGGGGAATACAGCCCCCAAACATATTCAGTGAATTCAGTTCTAACCAGAGTTCTCAACCTCTTAGCACAAAAAAACCTGCACAAAGCAAATAATGGGGGTAATACAGCTGCAAAAATAGAAACACATTTCAAATATTGATCTTATAAACTTAGAAAATTGCTAGAATAAAATGTTTTGTGTTACCATGTACTTTCTGAAGAATATAAAGTCTGAAATTCAAATGTCTGAAAATCCAGAAAACCACAGATTTTATGAAGAAAAGAACAAAACAAAAATATGAGGCAAAAATCTGAATGCTTTTCACAAGTGGTGGTGGGTAGGGAATTCAGGTTCTTGCTACCTGTACCCAAGGTTTGGGGTTTGAACCTGAGTTACTCTCTCTAGCCAAAAAATCCACACAAAGAATGCTGAGAACAAAACTTTATGAGACGCAAAGCTTTTGGGTATAACCCTTTTTCAATACTGAATATAAACATATAATAAGCTACTCCTTTTATACAAGCCAAGAAGTCATGTGACTGCAGCCAAAATCACATGACATATTTAAAAAATGCAAAAAGTTTCAAAAGAATTTAAATATATATATATATATATATATATATATATATATATATATATATATATATATACAGCTCTCTCCCAAATATATATGAATACAGTAGTACATAAAAAAATATATATATACAGATACATATAAAACATATAGAGCATAACAATAAATCAGTCGAGTTAATAATAGAATAAAACAAAATAAAATGTTCATTTCAAGTTGCGTTGCAAACCAACCAGGATAGGTTTAATACTGACAGTGCTATTAATGCCAGGAGGGCTGTCAGCTCCTAGGCGCACTATCCATTGATACTCTTTAGTCTCAAGATAGTTGTTAGTATCACCACACCTACTCGAGGGAACAACTAGATCTATAACCCTAAATCTAAATGTATGCATGTCCCCATAAGACTCAATGTGTTTAAATAAAGCATTCTGAGCACACTGTCTCCTTATTTCTGACTTGTGTTCAATAATTCTATCTTTGAGTCTACGTGTAGTCTTACCAACGTAGTATGCAGGGCATGCAACACATGATGCCATGTATACCACGTTGGTAGAAGTACAGGTGGCTTTAACATAGAATTTATATGTATAATGTGTTTTCAAATGTACATATGTAACAGATTCCAAACCATTGACCAAGTCAGAACAACAGGAGCAGTGATGACATTGGTAAGTACCAAAATGAGATTCAGAGCACAAAGGTCTGTCATTCTTTGTGTGGATTTTTTGGATTATTTGCAGTTCTACCTTCTTTCATCATTACTCTCTCAAGCCACCAGTTATAGTTAACTGGGGTATTTCACACACACACTCCACTAAAGCAAGTACCTGGAGACTGTCCATGTGCTTTGATGCAGTTTGCCAAGCTTCAAAGCAGCCAGTAGTCCTGTTTCCTTCATAAGCCAGCTGTTTCCTCATTAAAAGCAGCCAGTAGTCCTGTTTCTTCCATAAAGAAAAGCCGAGCTGTTCTCGGTGCCAGAATGTCAAGCACGCATGCGTGCGCTGCCTCTATGCACTCCAAGCATGCACATACTTCAGACCTTGCGGTCCAATCCCCTTCCAGTCTATGCTGTTGTAACTGCATAGACTTCTGGGGCATCTGTAAGACTGCTGCCTTCTTCTGAATCCGGACTCGAGTTTCCACTCACGCATGCATGAGTTCCCAGGATTTTTTTACTTTGGTTTTCAACTGGGGGGCTGCAGTCCAATAGCATGAGCTGCCACTGGTTCTAGTACCTCAAGAAGAATAAGAAGAAATAGATGGTGTTAAAGAAGAATGGCAGTGCCTCAAAACAGCATGTGTGAGGACCACAGAACAGATATGCAGTCAAGTCAAGTTAGGAAATAAGGTATATAGGGAAATCTGGTGGTGGAATGCAGAAGTCCAAGAAATCATCAAAAAATTAAGGAGTGCAGGAAAAAGTGGGAGACAGAAAAGATGGGCCAGGCTAATTATGAATACTGGCTGACTAACAAAGAGGCTAAGAGAGGAGTTGCAATAGCCAAGAACAAGGCATTAGAGGCACTCTATCAGCTTCTGGAAAGTCATTTAGTAGATGGCATAAAGAAACTATATTAGGTTCCTAGTCAAATACAGAAATATGAAGAAGACAGTCAGACACCCTTCATAAGAGATGCCAGCAACAACCTGCTTACCAGTCCACAAGACATCAAAAGGACTACTTCCAGCTGCCTCTGAATGAAAAAAATCCCACAGAAGCTGTACTGCTCCAGATACAGCGTGAAAGAACAGGAGGAGCCCCCCATAGAAGAAGCGAGAACAAGACTAAGGAAAATTAAGCCTGGGAAAGCAGCAGGTTCAGATGAGGTCACAGTAGATATGATAAAAATGCTGAGTAAGACGGGACAAATGGCTCTTGAGGGTATTCATAGAAGTATGCAGAGAAAAATGTGTCCCAAATGATTGGAGAATAAGTATACTAGTGCCAGTGTTCAACAAAAAAGATAACATTCATAACTGCGGGCAGTATATAGGTATCAAACTCCTATCACACTGCATGAAAGTTCTAGAGAGGGGTTATTGATCAATGAATACACAGAGTAGTAGAAAGTAAGATAGGAGATGAGCCATTTGGATTCAGGTCAGGAAGCAACATAACTAACCTGACATTTGCAGTGAAACAGATAGTTGAGAAGACGCTAGGGATGAGGAAATTGTCCAACTGGGCATTCCCAGACTTGAGAAAGCATATGACAAGGTCCCAAGAAAGGTGACTTGGGCAGCCCTGCAGTGTTTCTAAGTCCCAGAAACATCAGTAGAATTAGTGCAGGCTATGTATAAGGACCCAGTGATTCAAGTATGAATACTGTTCAGTCTCACAAAGGGATTCCCAGTGACTGTGCATCACGTTTTAGCTCTGCGTCCATTGCTGTTAACACTGGTGATGGATACATTTGCAAGCAGGATGAAGGGGACAGATCAACAAAGTTGCTGTATGTAGATAATGTGGCATTACAGGCAGACTCTGAGCAAAGTACAGGGGAATAGAATGGAATACAAACTGAAGGCATGTGGGATGAAATTTAGTATGTATAAAATAGTTGTAAGGGCACCAAATGGAGGAAATCAGAAGAAACTGAGAACTGAGTTAGAAAGGAAAATAATGGAACAGGTTAACAGCTTCAACTATCTGGGAAGAGTAGTTGAGGAGAAGGGAAGTCTGACTGAAAAGGCCAAAGCTAGAATCAGAGGAGCTGCGGCCAACTGGCACAATGTGTCAGGAGTAGTGTTTAACAGAAAAATGCTAAAGAAGCTGAAAACTAAGGTGTGATAAAACAGTGGTATGACAGTACTACTGTATGGTACAAAAACCTGGGTGGTAAAGGCAGAGCAGCGGAGGAAGCCAGAGGTGATGAAAATGAAGTGCCTGAGATGGGTAGAAGGATGCACACTGTGGAACAGATGAAGAAATAAAAACATAAGTGCAGAAGCCAAAGTAGCTTTGATTGCAGAAAACATCAACCAGAACAGATTACAGTGATTCAGGCACATGTGCAAAAAAGCAGAAGACAATCTGGTGGAGAAGATTTGGGACAGACACAAAGTAGGGAAGAGGAAACTAGGGCATCCAGTAAAGAGATGGATGGACTGTGTGAGAGACGACCTGTGACAATCAAGAATGAGTGTCAAAGAAGGTAGGAGAGTGACATTGAATAGAGAGAGATGATGACAATTTGATACAACACCCTGACCCCATGTAGAAAATTGGATAGTGGTGGTTGATGATGGTGATAATTTATTTGATAAGCCTAATCTTTTAGTTAATTATTATAAACCCTGTAGCAATCAATCAGCATTTATCCTTAACATCTTTGATGTTTTAACTAGTTTTAAAACTTACTATCTAGTATTAAGAAGGGATCGGAATGTGGTAATAAATGCCAGAAAACAGGTAAATGTAACTTGAACGCTATAAATGCAGTCCAAGCCATTCTGGATTTAAAAAGAAACTGCCATCACTTGGATCATATGATATTTGTAGATCTGCAATCAAACACGTTTACCTTTTTCTCACATTGTCATAAATTCTGGTCAAGGACAGACTTATTCCTACTTTTTAATCCCTTAATGGGGGCAGTAATAGATTTAAATATAAATCCCAATCTATTATCAGATCATTCAAGATTCAATTACACATAGAGTTTTACCCTAACTACAGTTCATACATTTTCTGCCTTTTTAAATCCCAGTTTATTAAAATATGAATAAATTAAAGCAGATACTAACATACTAAACACATTTCAAAACAGTATAATATCTAATGATATTAAAATATACATTAAATGAGCTGCATTTTAAAACCCATTTAAGGGGAATCTCATAAGTAAAGCTACTTATTATAAAAAGAAGAAGAAACAAGAAAAGAATCATCTCAAAAACAAATTAAGTTGGTTACAATCACAATATTTGATGAACTCTTGTTCTGAGATCAAACAATAAATCAAACAAATCCAACACCAGTCACTTATGTTATACCTAAACCAAATATCATGGTATAAAAATAACGTTTTGCCATTTTCCTCTAAATAGGCACAAACCCCCTCCAAATTGTTAGATTATAACGGCTTATGGGATGGTATAAATAGCTTTACTGCACCTCCCCCCTCACATGGAACTGGCAGCTATGCTGAGTTTTACACTACTGCTTTATACAAACACCTGCATAACTGCATTGACTTGGCTGTACTTGATAGGACCAAAACAAGCTCCTCAAGGAAGGACAAACCTGCCTGGTGGACAACTGCCATTAACAGGCTTTACAATAAGAGAAAGAAATTGCTGCCTAAGAGTAAGAGGGAGCGAGCCTTAAACTGGAAACACTCCCTCCTCAGCTTAAACAAGCAAATGATACTTCTTGTGAAGTCCTCCAAAGCAAACTACAGATCCAAATTAGCTTCCTCAACTAAGGACAACCATAAGACATTCTTTAGTTAAATCCATAATCTAAAAGGAAAGGCTGAGATTTGTGCCGAACTGGTAGTTAATGATACCATATACACTGAGTTTGTGGACATAGCAAACCTGTTGGCAGACAAGTTCTGTGAAAACTTCACTCCCCTGTCCCCACCAAATAAACCCCATGACATCCTTACCACCTGTCCCCCACCTTATATCTCTTAAGAGCAGGTATAAATGCTCTCTAAGGCCAAACACACAGCATCTATGGAACCCGATAACATCCCAGGCTGCATCATTCTACATGGGTTCCAACAAGAATTAGCAACACCACTGGGTACTCTTTTCAATCATAGTCTGAGCAACAGCTTCATCCCAGATGAATGGAAAATGTCCACCATTACTCCCTTGCATAAAGGTGGTGCTTCCACTGACCCCGGGAACTACAGACCTATTAGCCTGACTAGCCTTATCTGCAAGGCCATGGAGCGAATCATCATGGATCTTATCAACAAAGATATAGGTAATCTCCATACACTTGACCCTACTAAGTTTGGATTTATCAAAGGGAGATCATGCCTGTTAAACCTGGTGGACTTCTTTGAGACAATCACCAAGCACTGGATGAGGGGAAATCTGTGCAAACAGCCTACCTAGACTTAGCCAAGGCCTTTGACACTATCCCCCACTCAGGCATCATTGACAAACTCACCCAGCTAGGTATCAACTCATATCATTAGACAGGTCGCTAACTGGCTCACTGATAAAACACATGAAGTGAAAATAGGGGAATCCACCTCCAACAGTAGACTTGCAACTCGTGGTGCTCCACAGGGATCAGTCCTGGGACCTTTACTGTTTGAAATCTATTTCTCTGAAGTATAAGCAAAAACTCATGGTCTGTGACGACAAAGTTTGCTGATGACTGCAAATTGGGAGTGTTCATAGAATCTCCAAATTATGTCAACATCCTACAAAAGGGTCTTATACAAACAAATGATTGGTGCCAAAATCATGGATTTAAACTCAATGCAAGAAATGTATTATCACCACTTTTGGTAAGAGCAATGTTCTTGCTAACTACCACATTAATAGCAACATCCTAAGTATGCATTCAGTGGTAAGAGACTTAAGGCAAACAGGCTGACAGCAACCTTACATTTGATCACTGTGTCTCCACAGTAGTAAGAAGGACATTCTATATTGCTCACCTCATAAGTAAGGGCATTGCCTCCAAAAAAAAGAAGTTATAACCTCCCTGTACTCTGCCCTCATCAGGCCAATAACTGAGTACACATCCCCTTTTGGTATGCACCTTTCCAAGCACCTGCAGCAATTGGAAAGACCACAAAGGTTCCTCACAAGGCAAATTCAAGGTCTTCAGCATCTGTCCTACGTGGATCGTCTGAAATCACTGTCACTTTATTCTGTTTCATACGGTCTACTTAGGGGTGATCTCTGCCTTGAATATAAAGCAATCTCTGACCCTGCTTTATTGGAAATGCTGCATATCCGCAAGTTAAATGGTACATGGGTTACTCACTCTAAAGACCTTAATGTGGTATGGATGGACAGATTTTTCTCCCAGAGGTTACCACACCTTTGGAAAAGACTCACACTTCATGTCAAACACAGCAATTCATTGGCCCTCTTCAAACACAATCTGGATGATTGGATGGGTGAGCATAAATTCACCCCAGGGGTTCCACCTGTGTCCCTCTTGGACAGGGGCAATATGTGCTGATCATGGAAATAAGGGTAGAACTTGGCTAGGCTTGCAAGGGCCCTATGGCCATTAGTATAGTAACTTCCTATGATCCTATATTCATAATACTTCAGGAAATATTAGCATGCTTAAGTACAATAATAAAACTTGACCTTGGACTAGGACATTTTAACTATATTTCAAGATATTTTTCAGCAAATGTACAATAATCCTATAAGTAGTATAACAAATTACAATTTTTCTTATAAATTTAGATACAATTGAATTTTCTAAATTTGAAAAAGTTCACAAAGAAATGCTTGACAAATCTATTTCATTAGAGGACATTAGATATGCTATTAAACATGTTAAAAATACAAAAAAGCTCCTTGGCATGATGGATATAGTGCAGAGTTTATAAATGTTTTGAATCTGTCTTTGTAAAATTTATGTTTATTGCCTTCAATTCTATTTTTCAAAATGGTATTAGTGATCATTATCTTAATCAATCAAAAATGGTTCTGGTACTTAAACCCAATAAAAACCCAATTGATCCAACTAATTACAGACCAATAGCTCTTATCAATCTTGATATTAAAATTTTCACTGTTTGTCAACAGACTTAAAAAGGCCATACCCTCAATTAACTCTAATAATGGTTTATAATAATATTCAAACCACAGATCAAACAGTTTCTTTACATGCTCTAACAGATCTACAAAACAAAAATATGCCTAATACTTCTGTTTTAACTATCAGTGCTTCCAAAGCATTCAAGAATCAATACAAATTTTCTTTTTGCAGTCATGGAAAAATCTGTTTCCACAGTTCATTTGTAAATTATATTAAAATTATACATTAAAATCTCTCAACCAGATTACTGATAAATGAATAATTACCTAAACAAATTAATATAAAGAATGGAGTTAGACAAGATTGCCCCCTATACCCATTATTATTCAATCTATATATTGAGCCATTGTTTTTAGCATTATACATAATACATTTTATAATTTCCCTACATGTCCAGATTATAATATCCCATTTATGGCATTTGCAGATGATTTCAACATTTATATGAATTACTCTCATTTTGACATTTCACAAATAGTTCATATGATCCAAGATTACTCAAAATTATCTAACTGAAAAATTAATTTAGACAAATCATCTATTTTTCCCACTAACCATAATTATAAATACTGGAATTTAACTAAATTAGAAGGCATTAAACTTAAGCAATCATGTAATTATTTAGGTATGTCCTTTTTCAAAATGATAATCTCATTATACAAACAATATTAAGAACTGACGGATCAGTATTTAAATTGATATTACTAGATAGTCTTCAATAAAATTCTCTTTTCTCTCTAAAAGAGACATATCAAAAATAACCATCCTTCCCAAAATGTTATTTAATTTTAGATCAACAATATTAAGTTACCCAAACAAGTTTTTTAGAAAGCATAGAAGCTAAATTAGCCAAATTCATTTGGGCTCCTAAATCAACACAAATCAAACACGGAAAACTAACATCACCCAAACAACTAGGTGTTAGGAATTTCCCTGATTTTAAACCATGTTATTTAATCATTACAGCATCACTGTTATGGAAAGTAATAAAGTTGAATAATATGCAGTTAAATTCCTTTTGGATTCAAATCTGAGACAGAATTTTAAAGACATATAAATTAAATCTACTTGCTATCCCATTCTTGGATCAAAGGAAAAAGAAAAAAATTATAAAATTCACCCCTTTTTTCTTTTTGTATAAGTTCCTTTCAAAATTTAATGAACTGGCTTGATCTAGAAAATTGTTATGGTCTACTACAACCTATTAATAATAATCCTAATTTGATGATCATTAATCAAATGATTAACTTATATCTTGTTATCCCAAATTAAAACAATATATTTTATGATTTATAATATGAACATAACTCAAAACAAACTAGAATACATTTGAATCTTCCCAAAGATTATATTCCTATTCTTGGCCAGATTTTTATGTTGCAAAGAATATATATATATATATATATATATATATATATATATATATATATATATATATATGGGTCTACTGTCTTTAAATGAAATTACATTTAAGCAAATTTGACTTAGCTGACTCCACTTTTCCAAAGCTGCATTCCACTGAATGCATGGACTGCTGAAATCCTTTCCCTGTGAAAGGAACCACTTAGCCACCATGGTAAACTTTGCCCTCTCTTCAGTGTAGTGCGATCTTGGAATTGGTATATTTAAGTTGGGGGTGGGGGGGTGAAGCCCCCACTTTGGCGGGTTTACTTTTGGTCTATTTAGGTTAATTCACATGGTGGCCAAGTGGTTCCTTTCACAGGAAAAGGATTTCAGCAGTCCGTGCATTCGGTGGAATGTAGCTTCGGAGAAGTGGGGTCGGGTAAGTCAAATTCAGTTAAACATAATTTAATTTAAAGAAAGTAGACCCATATATATATATATATATATATATATATATATATATACATATATATATATATATATATATATATATATATACATATATATATATATATATATATATATATATATATATATACATATATATATATATATATATATATATATACTGAACAATAAATTAGTAAAATGTCATTTCTAAATCAATTAATTTCTATCTTTTCAGAAAACAAAGATCTCTCCAAGTCTTATAAAATAGCAATTCAATATAAATTTCCTGCTATCTTTTTTCCAGTTTATGGAATAATTATGATCCCTCCATCTTAATGCTGACAGTTTAAAATTTCACTTAATAACTGTTTAATATATATTCCTTTAAAAAACTACACAAGTTATAACACCAAACAATACCTATTTAGCACCAGCTGAAAAGACACATTTCTTTCCAAATCAGCCTCTTTAGTATCAGGGTTATGGTTCTAATGATGCTATCATCTTACACATTTTAATGTCATTGTAAATTTACCAACACAGTTTAGAAGACTCTAATTCCAAACATCCATAAACATATACCAAATTTAGATTCCATCACATGGTATTTTGCTATCCTACCTATATCTACTATTAAGATTGCAAAACTAAATTATTCATTCTAATCAGCTGCTTTTCTCTTCTAAATTATAACTTACCAAAATCTGGTTACATGTATATTCTTTAAACCGGGCTGATTTCACAAATATAGCAATTAAATATCTTAAAGGTTTAAAACTTTCTATGAAATATTGGGCAAACAAAAAAAATAATAATAATATAAGTAACTAAAAACGTTATTGAATATTTTAACTTACCATATTAGGTCCACATCAATTGTTAATGGCTAATTGTCTTTAATGATTATTGTTCCCTTATTCCATCATATACTAGAGGTATTTATTAGTTCAAAACACAGTAATGAGAAATTCATCTTTTTCTTTAACACTAAAATAACTACCACAAAACATTGTCCCAAAAGAACGAAGAGCAAATCCACAGATTGCAAAAAAACAAAACCAGAAATGATGAAAGGTAGCAAGTCCACTGGAAAAATCCACAAGTTTAATTGAGTGTAAGCGCTTTCGTAATGATACACATTACTTCAGAGACATTAATACAAACAGTGTATCCCAATCATTATATACAGCTGGTAAATTAGAATTAGCCAATCACAATCTATAAAAAACCCTCCAAAACCTTTTTAAAAAAACATTAATTCATCAAAAGTTAAAGATGCATCACAACTCGCATAAAAATATAAAAAATAAAGGAAGTAGCTACACTTATGCTGTACCCATGCTTTACTTAATTATATTTAAATTTATTTAAATTAAATTTTAATTTATTTAATTTTACTACTCTTCAAAACCAGTTTAAGGGGGGCAGAGTCATTCAGCTCAAGTCCCTGATGGGCACCAAGCCTTAAAATCCATTGGAGTTCCACATTCTCTGTTATATTAACTAAGTCATCCTCTATTTGGATATGTAAAACTTGGAACAGAAATGTATGTTCAACCCCTACTGAAAGTGTATGTTTAGCTAGGGCGCTAAAATCATATCCTCTTCTGGTACAGTAGATATGATCCCTTATCCTTTCCTTAAGATGACAGTTAGACTTCCCTACATAGAACTTAAAACATGCTGTACAGTGTGCAACATACACAGCATTCTTACTATTGCAATCCACCTTACCCCTTAGATGCCATAAGTACCCAGTATCAGGATGTCTAAAAAACCTAGACTCATCTATATATTCACAAACGTTGCAGGCTCCACATTTAAGAGTGCCTGCTTGTATGACATCTATGGAGCAGTGAATCCTAGGGTAACATAACTGTCGCTTCAGGTTCTTTTTATTTTTGTGAATGAATCTAGGGTATGAACCTACAAGTTGCTTAGCTGTGTCATCCACCAATAAAATATGCTAATTCCTACAGATTATATCCTTCACTCTATTGACATCTTGAGTGTAGGATATCATAACAGGAATTGATTGATTGAGCTCTGTAGGCTCACGTTCAGGTCTAACATTCTTGGAAAAATATGGTCTGCCACATCCTCCCCTTTCATTTGCTACCCTCACACAAGCCTGATCTACTTATTCTTGGCTATAGCCTCTTTCAACAAAAGAATTCTTTAAATAATGTAATTCCTTTACAAAATCAGCGTCCTCATAGGACAAGTGTGATATTCTCATTGCCTGGCCCCTTACTATGTTTGTAATAATATGGGGCGGATGCATGTTATCCCTATGCAAAAAAGAGGGATAGTAGCAATCCTTTCTATGTAACCTGGTAGAGAGCCCCTCCTCTGTTTTAATAACAGTTACATCCAAAAAATCAATGCTTTTGGTGGATTTGTTTATAGTAAACTGAAGAAAATTGCTACTACTATTCAAAACCCGAAGGAATTCAATAGGATCTTAATCTTGGCCTCTTCACCCTATAAAAAGGTCATCAAAAAAATCATCTTTAAAAGCATACATGTATATCTCCCATTTGATGAATATGCTGATGTTCCCATTCCAGCATCACCAAGTTTGCATAAGAAGTGGCGCAGCTGGTGCCCATGGCCACTCCTGCTATCTGCCAGTAACATGTATTATTAAACAAAAATATATTGTTTTCTAACACTAGCTCTAAGAGCAGACAAATAAAATCTATCTGCTGCATTCCATGTTTGCCCTGCTTAGTTAAGCAGGCCTTGACCATAGCAATCCCTTCCTGGTTAGGGATACAAGTAAACAGCAAAACCACATCTAGAGTGATTAATAAGTCAAAAATTTCCTTTAATGGACCTTTAGTTGCTTTGTACAGGTCACTTAAGAAGTGTTCAGTATCCCTCAATACAACAGGACAAGCATCTAATACTATTCTAAGGTGATTATCCACATAGACTGACATAGGCTCCTTGAATCTCCAGCCACTATTGGTCTAAACTTGGGGTGGGTAGGATGTTTATGTATTTTGGGAAGACCATGCATTTTCAGAATAAGTGGTTTCTCTACACAAAAGAACTCAAACAGTTCTTTGTTAATCAAACCCATACACATACATTCTTGAAGTGCACTTGTAATATGCCTCATCATGGAATAAACTGCATTTACAGAAACTACCTGGTAAACATTCAAATCAGATAACATTGATTGCATTTCATTATAGTAGTAACTAGAATCTAATATTACAATGGGTCCACCCTTGTCCGAGGGACAAATCACAATTCTTTCATTATTTTGTAAACTGCATATAGCCTTTTGCTCACTTTTAAACAAATTAGTATACAATCTGCAGCATTCTTTCCTATATCCTTCATATAGGTCCTGTTCACAAGCTTGTATGAAC
Organism: Protopterus annectens; assembly: GCF_019279795.1. NCBI lineage: Eukaryota > Metazoa > Chordata > Ceratodontiformes > Protopteridae > Protopterus > Protopterus annectens. The sequence goes on along the minus strand of NC_056733.1, from coordinate 110,212,890 downwards.
ACTTCAATATTGCGAGGCAAACTCGGTATAAAAATACTAGGTTTTTAAATAAAGACAAACTGGTAGACTCATTAGAGCCAAATATCAATTTCAATGCTATATTACAGGCAAACAAGCCCAGTTCAGTCAATAAGTCACTAAAGTCAGATTTCGTGGAAGGTATAAAAGACAGACATTTTGTTAAAAGTGAACGCTCCACTTCACTCAGCATATAACCAGAGATGTTCCAGATTAGTCCTGAGTGTCGAGGCCCCACATCTTCTTCAGTGTTCATGTTTGAAAGGATGACGGTGGTTCCTTCCTCTTCTGACCTCCCTGCTGCATCTCCTGGTTGAGCAATTTCTTCCTCAGGTTGTGAAAAGGGAATGGCAATGTAGGAAAAGCCTCCTCTTTCTGTGGTGGAATAATCTTATGTCTCACCACTGGACCTGCATCTACGTTCGTGAAGGTTGAGCTAGAGCCAACAATAGGCGGAGGGTCCACCAATGGAGTGGAGTAAACTGATGTGGGAGGTTCTGGAGACAGTACATTTAAATGTGTAACTGGATTGAATGAAAGACTCTCAATAGTTTCCTCATTGGATGATTTCACCAAATCCGTACCTCAATTGGTGACAGCCTTGTCCTTGACTACCACGTACCCTTGGTCAGGTAAAAACATGTTGGTGTGAGAAGTCATAAACATCCCTTGCTAACTTCCTTTTCTTTTGCTGAAGTAGCCTTTTCTCATAACTCAAGACCTTTTCTATCAGGTCATTAAGGAATAAATCAGCCCATTCTTCTGCGACTGCATTTAATAACTCTCACTGCTGCTGAATGATCTTATCATTTAACTCAGATTCCATTGGTTGAAAAAACTCAATAAGAAGTCTGATATAGGCTTTGCTGGTTTCTAAATTAATTTTTTGCCATTGTGCCAAGAGCATCGGGTATGTGTCCCCATATGTAGGCATATTCAAAACTCGAAGACCTCTGGGGACAACACTCATATTAAGACAAGCCTCCAAATGGTAATGTTGACACTGGAGCCTTTTAAATTTGAATAAATCATTTTCCATGTTCCATTTCAAGTCACGGATTTTAGAGTCTGTATTACTAGTACGGAACACAGTATCATCTGAAACATACAGTAGCTCACCAGACAGCAATGGGTTCTGTTGTCCTACCATAAAATTCAGTAACCTTATACTCATAAGTCCCATCTGAGAACAACACATTTCTCCACTTCCATTATTAGTATTACCCTCCGCCATGCTCTTAGTTCACAAAAATAAGCAAACCATAAAACACTGTCCCAAAAGAACTAACAGATTGCAAAAAAACAAAACCAGAAATGACAAAAGATAGCGAGTTCAATGGTAAACTCCACAAATTTAATTGTGTGTAAACGCTTTTGTAATGATCCACATTACTTCATCAGACACATTAATAAAAACAGTGTATCCCGATCATTATATACAGCTGGTAAATTAGAATTAGCCAATCACAATCTGCAAAAAAAAACCTCCAAAAAATGTTTAAAAAAACATTAATTCATTAAAACTTAAAGACGTATCACAACTCACATAAAAATATAAAAAATAAAGCAAGTAGCCACACTTATGCTGTTCCCATGCTTTACTTAATTATATTTAAATTTATTTAAATTAAATTTTATTTTATTTAATTTTTCTACTCTTCAAGACAAGGGGGGTACAGAGTCATTCAGCCCAAGTCCCCGATGGGCACCTAGCCTTAAAATCCATTGGAGTTCCACATTCTCTGGTTTTGTTTGCTATTGTCATTACTCCCCAATACTAAACTTGCACTCACCTCACTACTGCTCACAGACTGGAACACCAACCTGATAAAACCCTTGCTCTTCAACTAAAGCATTGACCTTATACTAACACTTGCCTATTCTGATCCTCAAATAGCTATTGCTAACCCAGCTCAGTTTAAAAGGCTACTAAGAGTCTTCCTCAGTAATAATTGGCTCTGCCCGTGTACCAGTCCTGGCTAAATCATCTTCTCCTTATCTAGTATCTCATTAACTTACTTTTCTACTATTCCATGTCCACCATATTTAACTTAACTTACTTATTTCTTTACCTGCTATCCCCCCTCATTTTCACTAATAATTCATCCTCTAACTTCTCTTCACTTAATACCTTTTTACTAGTACATATTAACTATCACCTATTTACCTTAACATTCATCCACTTCTCTACCTCTCTCCTATTATTCTTCCCCCTTCCTCTGCTCTCTTCTCTTCTCTCTCCTCCCTTCCCTATTCTACTCTACTTTCTAGTTTATTATGCATTTAGGGGATTGTGTCACTCACCTATATGATGTCTCTTTCATAACTCCTGCACCACTTGAATTATTGGTTGTGTACTTATGTGACTTTATCAACAGCCTGTATAACTTATGTAACATTCTAATCTATGTAACTCAATGTAATGCTTGTGGTGTGTGTAATTTGTGTTTTCTAAATATTTGTTAATTGCCTCTGGAGCTTTTCTTCCCAGGCCTCCACTGAAAATGGGCTGCCTCCACTGAAAATGGGCTCTCACCCAGTCAGATTATCCCGGTAAACAAATGTTAAATAAATAAATAAAATAAATTTGACTGTAAAAATTTTGCAATTTGTTTTTTTTATATTTACAACCCCATCCCAAAATCACCAACACAGAGCACAACTATACACAAGGACATTAACTCTAACCTCAGTTAAAGGAAAAAAATAAAACTTAAGCAACCAAGTAGATAATAACATTACTAGCAAATCAGAAGTAAAGAAATACACTAATAAATAAGTTAACCAAAACAGGTAAGTAAACTGTATACCTGAGATTTTAGAAAAAACAAATTCAAACCTTGCAAGTGTCTTATAAGAAATCATGCCTCCTGCCAGCATCACCTGATCTGCCATTCTCACTGTAATTGGTAGTGGTGCTTGCTTTGTAAATGTGCATAACTACAAACAAGTCAATTTTTAAATTGCCACAATTGCAGGCGTCCTTTACTTTTGTCTGACATTTCTTGTTCAACGTGTCAATGCTCATCACACTTTTAAGATAAAATTGTCCGATCATTTTCTGGCTTTTTGAAGACGGAGCTTCTGTTAGCAGCCAGACAGCAGTAGTCAGATTATTATTAAGCTACCAGATTCCTACTTTAAAATTAACAGTAAATTAAACTGTCATGATGACTGATTTGGTAGGTGATAGGTAGACTTGCAATGATCCTTTTGTGTGTGTGTGTGTGTGTGTGTGTGTGTGTGTGTGTGTGTGTGTGTGTGTGTGTGTGTGTGTGTGTGTGTGTGCGCGTGCACGCGTTTGTTTGTTTGTGCAAAAGGAATGAGCATGAATTGTGTCATGCAATGGCACCCTGTTGACAGCTGCTTGCTACTTTATACCCATTGTTTGCTGCAACAATTTTCTATTCCCAGATGACCGTGAGCTGTATAAATCAGGTATTGATAATTAAAATAGTCAGAAGTAATTTTTAAATAACAGGCTTAACATTAATTTCTGTACTTCTGCTTAGGACAAAGCAAAGAATTATTCAGAATATCTGAAACACACCAGATAGCATAACTGCATTTTTATTTATTATTTGTTTTAAACATGTAACAGGTGAGTGCTTACAACTAAATATTTACAACTAAAACAACAAGAACAACATTGAGTAAATATTCACAATACAAGGTTCAAAAAGAAATGAATTACATTAAAGATATACTTAATTTAAATTAAAAAGCTCTCAAATGAGCAAAATCAAAAGCTGAGAAAGCTAAAGTCCATATAAGTGTCCTCACCAGGCTCACAAAGGACCCTTCAAAACAGATGGAGCCTAAATGTTCTCCTGCAGAAAGACTCCATCTCACACTCTTGAATTTGGGATGGTAACTTGTTCCAGAAGACAGGAGCAAGACAAAAAAACTCCTACCATGTCTATAACTGAACCTCTAGAACAGCCAGCAGCCCTACACTAGATGACTTGAGCTACCACAGAAAGGCATAGGGGCATGACCCTCAAGCCATTCCTGTGACATAGAGGGATAAATCCCTGACTATGATGCAGGTGGTCCAAGTTCAAACACTGGCTCGGGAATCTGTAGGAGCTGGCTGGGAAAGACGTAAATGGATGGACACTGCTGACTCACCAATCCAGAGAACGGGTGGTTGCTGTGGCTCATCACAAGTGTGACTCCTAGTGGAAAAAAGTAGTTGCTCAACCCTGCCAAGCCTGTACTTTCATAGTGCATTCATACTAATAGCCAGGGGAACTCAAGACGTGAAGACAGCTTGAAGGAACTACCAAGGGAGAAGGGGTACTTCCAAGAGGTGCTGGTAACCCACCTCCAAGTACCAGCAAGATAGCCCACGCCCTGCATTTGACTCTGACTGGGAAGTGGATGGCTGATGGGAAATCTCAGGCAAGACTGAATGGGACATACAGCTCTTTCCTAATCTAGGAATGACCAAATCCCATTCTCCCCAAAACAAATGGGCCATCTGGGTTACATGTCAATGGTGGAGCAATTAAATGAGGTCCTTGGAGCAAAAAAAGTAAAAGTAACAATGTGCAGAGTCCTGTCAAAAAGAAAAATAATAAGAATCGTATTAAAAATGCTCATATTTTTCACCTGTCTCATTTATAATCATTGTATAGAGAAGATAAATATGCATGATAACATGGTATAACCTGATTCCGATTATTTCTAATTTGGAGGTTTGCAGATGTTTTTTCTAACATAAAGTTCTTTACACAACCACATACCAGAAAATTAGAAAAAACATTAAAATAGATTACAGCTTAATTTAGAACTAGAGTAGAAAATCACCTATAAGACAGCTCTACATACCACTGAAATGAAGAAGAAATAATAATCTAAACTAAAGAGAATCACAGAAAATTGGATAACTGGAATATCTGAAGGTCTTCTTTGTGCAGTAAATGAAATACCCTGTAGAGTAATGCTGTGACACAAACCTTCATATTCCATATTTAGCCAGACAGACAGACATAGATAGTGGATGCACACACACACACACACACACACACACACACACACACACACACACACACACACTTAAAGATATGCATGTGTATCTACACACAAATGACAATATGCATACAGTGAGTATCAGGAAGCAAAAACAGACCATTCAGTCTAATAAACACAATGCATGTGGTAACATAAAAGACATTCCCAATGCCACAATATATGTTTGTATGTATAGGTACGTATGTATTTTATATATGCACACTAATGCATGTAGGGGTGTGCATGGTACAAATATTAATATTACCATATACAGAGGAATGTTGTGAGACACAATCCAGTATGAGGTAATATCTGTACCATGTGTCTCCCAAGTGCTTTATTGAACAGATGTGACTTTTTACTGCATAGAATTTTGTTATGAAATTTTCAGGACAGTCATTTTAACAGCACTGATGTCAAAATGTTTGTGCTGGTATACAATTCCATTTGTCAATATTATCACACAGTAATTTTCATAAATTACATTTTGGATCTAAGTTACACAGATTCAGTGTTATAGCTAATGTGGTGTTTATTAATTAATGAATACATGAGCTCATAAGTTTACATTATTAAAGAGCTATGGGCATTTGTTGAAAATAATGTTAAATAAGTGTGCTGCCCTTTTTAACTAACTGTTATGCCAAGGTTATGTAAGCAATAATGCCCAAAAGGGTGTGTGTTATTGTGGAAATAATGCACTCCCAGGGGTATTCTGAGGCCCAGTGCCACAGAAAGAGTGCCTTCACACCCCTGGAAGGGTATTATTTCCACAATAACACACATCCTGGAAGGCATTATTGAGTTTAGAGTATGGGCTATCATTTTTTTTACTGTATTTTTTATATTTTTGATGTAAAATGTTTCCAACTTGCTGTAGTGTATATAATTGTTTTTGGAGGAAGTATTTTATATCTAAAATATAAGTTATGCAAGTATTTAATGTGAATGTACACACACTCAAAAGCACAGACTAACCCACATATACATAGAAATAAACACACACATAGCATTTACAGACAGTTTAAGTGAATACACATCACATATATCACAGAATGAAAAAAAAAACAAGTTATTAACTTATTGCAACTGCTGTCCTCCCCTTCCCTACCCACTTCATTGCTGCACCTGATTTTGTGACATAGTGTTGATCTGTGCAGTAAAGAAATGTGCTGATGATTAAGATCATGCAATAATGCCAGATATTACAGCTTCAAACCTCTTTGAGTAAAACAGTATTTGATTTGCTGGGAATTAAGCACAGTCAATAATGCCAGACATTATAGTTTTATATACGAATGGGTGCTGAAAAGTTCTAAGTCTGACCAACTTTCTAAATTTTGAGCATTATTTTGCCTCTGTAGCTGAAAAGAGGGTTATTTCATCTTGTAAAGTGCCAATCTGCGGAACTGTAATGCTATTTTTTGACATTGTTTCAGATCATTGATTGAACCATGTCAACTAAGAGTGTGCAATTTTCAAGTATGGAACTACGAGCCGTCATGAAGTTCTTATTCCTGCAGAAGAAAATTCCAAAGGAAATCCATAAATGTATGATGCAAATTGTGAGTAACAAGTGCCCTTCTTACTCTGTGAAGAAGTGGTGTGCAAACTTTCAGCCTGGAGATTTCGAGATAGAAGATGCAGCAAGGTCTGGAGGGAACCTCAAATGGTGTCAAGTCCTGAAATTGTTGACCATTTCCATTACCTGATTTTGGCAGATAGGCGAATATCGGCTACAACAATTGCTGAGACACTACAGATATCCAGGAAACATGTTGCATTTATAATCCATGGGCAGTTGGGTCTGCAGAAGTTGTCAGCCAAGTGGGTGCCCAAATGTTGAAGGCCAATGAGAAAATATGTCGTGGATACTTCCAAGTTGATATTACAGCACTTTCATCCAGCTGGTGCCAACTTTTTGGAATGACTAGTTACTGTAGATGAAACATGGTTACATGTTGATGATCCTGAGATAAACCAACAAGAGTCCAAGCAATGGCGCCACTCAGGTTCACCAAAGCCAAAGAAATTCAAGACCCAAATGTCAACAGGACAGGTCATGGTCACAGTGTTTTGGGATTAGAAAGATGTAATGACTGAATATCTTCCAAGGGGCCAAACAGTTAATGCAGATTACTACTGTAACTTGCTGTGCCGATTAAAGGAGGCATTGAAAGAAAAAAGGAGAAGGAAGTTGTGGAAAGGAGTTCTCTTTTTGCAAGACAACGCACCTGTTCACATGGCTGGCTACACGATGGATGTTTTGACAAAACTGGAAGCTGAGTGCATAGACCAATCACCCTAGTCCCCAGATCTTGCTCCAACTGACTATTTCCTGTTTCCAGACCTTAAAAGAGTTTGAAAGGGCAGCAATTTTTGAGTGATTCGCAGGTGACTGCAGCAGCAGTGCGGGATTTCAATGACCAGACTTCAGAGGTTTTTTTTTTTTTTTTTTTTGGCAGGGTTACAGAAATTTCAAACATGATGTGCCAAGTGTGTTGAACTTCAGGGAGAATACGTTGAATAACTTGTAAGTTTCATGGCTCCACATCATTCCCTTCTTGGTCGGGCTTAAAACTTTTCAGCACCCCCTCATATCCTATCATCAAGGAAATGTAGACAAAGACATTGTTGTTTCTTTCTCTCTCATTATTTCTGTATCAAACACACACAAAAACTTATGCATACATGCACACCTATATATATATATATATATATATATATATATATATATATATATATATATGAGTGGAAACCAAATTGTCCCAAGGAGAGCGTGATGAAAATGCAAGATTTACCCAACAAATGTGAACTAAACACGCCAGTTCCTAGCTGTAGGCAAGCCCAATGGAACACGTTTCAATCTCCAAAATATAAGTTTCCGTAACGGATCAACCTTCCGTATAGACAAAAAAGACTCTGTGTCGCACCAGTTGCCCGGTGCTACCAAGCCTAATCACTCACAATTCAATGTCCACATATGTCTGTTTCCGTGTCAGACCAACCTTTCGTACAACTAAATGCACCTTTGTAACACAACCATTCCCCGGTGCTTCCAAACCCAGTGACTCACGTTTCAATCACCAGATGTAAGGTTTTCCGTATTGTGCCAACCTTTCACATAAGCAAAAGAAAACTCTATTGCATTATGTTACATTATACGATTACAGCAAAATCCATTGATTTGTACTAAATAGACCATTCGGTTCAAGTACTGGAAAACTCCTTTATTTGGTTAGCGCTTTCACGGCAAATAAACGCCACTTCCTCAGACCATTAACTTTAGTATACAAGTAAAATTTAAAATACAATGTATCAGAGATTTAGCCAATCAATGCATATGTGACGTAGATTATCTCTATGTACATCCTGTCTACACTTTACCATTAACATTTCATTAAATTAAGTTAAATTTGCACAAAAAATACGCAAAAAATACGTATATCCATTCTGCATCCTGACACATAAAAACTCATACATTTAAATAATTCCTACATTTAGATAATACATGTAGATATCTTAAATTTATACAGAAAATGCGCGAAAAATACGTGTATCTATTCTAGATCCTGAAACATGAAAATTCATGCATTTAACAATGCGCGTAGACATCATAAATATTCACAAATAGCCTCAAAATAAATTCCTATAAAATATGCACATAAACCTTAGCTCTAAAATCAATGTGCTATTAAATAACACAATTGTCATAATACAAAAAATATATAAAATAACAACTTGCTATGTGTTATAAGAGTCCAATGTGATGTGGTAGGACAGTGAATAAATTAATTAATTAATTAATTAATTAATTAATTAATTAATTAATTAATGAGTATGAAAATGTATATATATATAACTATGCAGTATAATGCAATGTGACTCTAAATATACTGTATAATATAAATATAAATATAAGTATAAATAAATAAATATACAAATGAATGTAGATATGAATACGAATATACGTATGGCATAAATCTAAATGTAAACATTAAAATATATATGTGTGTATATGTCTGCATATCTGTATTAATATATAATGATAAATAATAATAAATAATGAATAATTAATAATTGATAATGATGATATATATACAAAGTTTGAAAAATTGTGTGTATATAACTAAATGTGTGAGACTATATGGAAATGTATATACTGAGTGTAAACGTATGAAATATATATAAAAAATATATATACATGTATACACATATATAAACATATAAATATATATATATATATATATATATGCACATACATATACATACACAAACATTATAGGTGAATAAATCTTGCCCAAACAACTATTGCTAAAATATTAACTAAAGAATTAAGGAAATATGAACAATTGTGTCATTCCAAATAAATATATATCTGTCTGTAATGCAAAATAAATACTATATCATCACTGCAACAAAAGTAGACATCTTAATGTAATATAGGACAAACTATAAATTATGCTACAAAACCATACAAAACAACATGTTTCATTTAAGAGGTCTGCCTTTGAGGTATGGTTTAATCGATAAAACCTCATTTAATCCTCTGCCTCTATGTGCAGACATTCTGCAAATCCAGGTCAACTCTGCTTGTTCTGTAGAATTTACTACATCCCCTAACCTCACACTTGGATGTATGACCTGTAGTACCTGAAATACGAATGTGTGGTTACTACCTGCATTGAGAGTATGCTTTGCAAGGGCACTGTATTGTTGTTGTCTATTTAAACAGTACATATGATCACGAATACGCTCCCTGAGGGATCTATTCGATTTACCCACATAAAATGAAAAGCAACATGTACAATGTGCTATATACACAATGTTTCTAGTTGCACAGTAACTGTCATGTGTTAACGTCCATAGGTGACCAGTGTCTGGATGTCTATAATAGTGCGATTGATCAATATATGCACACTGTTGGCAATTCCCACACTTACTTGTTCTTTCAAAGCCTGTTCTGACTTGTGTGGAGCGATTCATTGCAGTGCATAGACGGCGTTTAAGATTGTACATGTTGCTAAAGGTAAAGGATGGAACTTCACCCACTAATCTCGCTATACTGCTGTCAGCTACTAAGATATTCCAGTTTTGTCTAACAGCTTCCTGCACTATATTCAATTTTGCCCCATAAGGTACCACAACGTTGATAGTTTTTTCTACCATTATTTTATTGTTGTCTGCTGTCATATCAGCTTGGGTTTGAAGAAAATATGGTTTCGCCCTGCTCTTCCTCAGTTCCTCCATTTCACGATGTACCTTATCAATTTCATTCTGAGAATAACCCCTCTGTCTCAAGCCTCCCCTTAGTTCCTCCAATCCCAATGAATAATCTTGGGGGAGTGTAGATAAGCGTGAAATTCGCATAGCTTGACCCTTGATTATGTTCTTAAAAATATGCGGGCTATGCATACTCTGTCTGTGCAGGAATGCTGGTTTGTAACATACTTTACAGTGTATCCTGGTGTTGATCTCTTTGTTGAACTTAAATATATTAACATCAAGAAAATCTATTGTATTGTAAGAGAAATTCATAGTAAACTTTAAAAAATCATTTGCAACATTTAGCTCATGGTAAAAACTCTGTAGAGCTTCTATAGACCCTTCCCAAACAAAGAAAAGGTCGTCAACAAACCTTTTGTAAAAAATAATTTGTGGATTATTTATAATGTGCTCATCTTCGAAGGTCGCCATGACAATGTTAGCATAACTGTTGGCACAACTAGTGCCCATGGCGACCCCCCTAGTTTGTTTGTAACATGTATTACTATATAAGAACACATTGTTATTTAATACTGTTTCCATCATCAAAACTAGAAAGTCTATTTTATGAATCATGAAATCTGAATATTTAACTAAAAACCTATGTAAGCAACATAACCCCTCATTATTGGGGATGCAGGTAAATAACGAAGTCACATCCATGGTTACGAAAATGACTGTATCTATATTGAAACATGGGGCTGACATTATACGTTTTGAAAGATCCCTTAAAAAATGCTCTGAGTCTTGCAATATATATTGTGAAGACCTCACAAGGTTCTTCAGTTCATGATCCAAAAATATAGAAATAGGCTCTGTTAGCCACCCTGAGCTGGTTACAATCGGTCTTAATTCAGGGGCTGTAGTATTTTTATGGATCTTCGGAAGACCTGAGATGGTAGGTAAAAGTGGAAAATCTACTATCATAAACTTTAAAGTTTCCTCTGACATAAGCCCTTCCAATTTGCACTCTAATAATGTCCTATCAATACTCTCTTTCATAGCTGATATCTCATCAAGTGAGACTATAGTATAGGCTTCATCATTTAATAAACTCATCATCTTCATATGATAGTATGTAGTATTCAACACCACAACTGGTCCTCCCTTATCTGCAGGACGTATTGTGATATTCCTATTGTATTTAAGGCTATATAGTGCTTCACTTTGGGCTTCATCTAAATTACTCTCTGTTAAATGATTACTAAGTGTAAAATTATCATATAAATGCTTTTCAACGGCTTGTATAAACACTTCTATATTGGAATGCACAGGTGGCATATATGCACTTTTCTTTTTATATGAAGTGGAGCATTCATTGCTGTTATCATTAAATAATAACTTTAAACAAACATTCCTTGCAAAAAGTCTTATAGCAATAATTACTTGGCCCAGATCTAAATTCATGGTAGGAATGAAGGACATACCTTTATTTAATAATTCAAGTTCAGGTATGGATAGTTGATAGTCAGAGATATTATGTACCAAGGGACTTATGTCCAAAACTTTTGCAAAGTTTGTTGCTGTATCGGTTGTAGGTCTTTCTTTTTGGCCCCTCGATTGCTGTCGCTGTCCATGGATCTTTTCCTGTTCAACCTGATAGGAAAAGGAGCATCTACGGGGTTATGTATCTCAATTCTATCCAGTTGTATTTTTCTTCTGACTACCCCTGCCAAACTCAGACCTGTATTTTGTATGGTAGTGCTGGTATTTTCCGCTATCTCCGCCGTTTCAACAGGTGTAGTATATACCGAAGGTATATTGCTATCCGTAGGTGAGCTTAATGTCATCAATCTATTTGCAACACTTGCTGTGTTGCTTACAGTAGAAGCTTCCATCCCTGATGTAAGTCCCTCCTTGGGATAGGAAGTTACATCCATATGATGTATATCTCTAGATTGTCCTGTAGTTGGTTCACTCACTGTCTCACTGACAGGTGCTGCATAGGATGTCCAGGTTCGTGGTTGTTGTCTACCTCCTCCTCTCTGCCCCGCAAATTGCCTGGTGTCACCATTGCGTGTATCCCTATTGTCAGTTGTACTTCTAGGCCACACAAACACATGTTGTTCAGAGAAGTCTTTAAGATCCCTAATGATCTTTTTCTTCTTTATATTAAGTAAATTGTTCTCATATCGATTGATGCGCTCAAATAAATCAGACATAAATAGTTCCACAAAAGCATCACCCTTAATCTCAATCAATTTCTCCTGTTTGATTGAGATACTGTCACCAAGTTCTGTTTCCATGGGATGAAAAAAATCAATGATCAGCTTAATATATATATACACACACACACACACACACACACACACACACACACACACACACACACACACACACACAAACATAAACAGACATTTTTTCAACATTTTCTCTTTTCTTTAATTAACTCATTTTTTTAAACTTTATGCTTGCTAAACAGCAAAGTGTTGTTTAGAGAGCATAAAAATGTAGCACATGCTTGCTTTTTTCAACATCCGGGCTTCACGAAAGCTTAATATGCTGCCAAGAAGCGGTGGACTCATTTTTCAGTGGCCATTACCTGTACATTAACTTCATGCTGGAGAAAATTCATTTGCCAGTCAGAGTGGTGATGTACAGGTTGCCATTTCTCTAAAATATTTTAACTATATGAAATTTTGGCATGGAATTTTCAGGACAGTCATTCTGGGGGCTCTTCTGTCAAACTTATTTGTGCTGTTCCACAACTCCATTTGTAAATATCATCTCACAGTAATTTTCATAAATTACATTTTAGATCAATGTTGTACAAATTCAGTGCCACAGTTCAGGTGGCAGTCATAGATGAATACCTGAGCTCAAATATTAAATTTTGGCAACAGTTATGGGCATTTGTTGAAAATGTCAGCAAGTGTGTTGCCAATTTATCTAATGGATTGTTGTGCAAGGTTATAACCTTTTAACTTTCACAGAAGTCATTTTAAGGTCCTTTTGTCTTATTACTGGGTGCTATTGTACATTTCATTTGTAAATGTCATTTCACACTCACTTTCACAAACTGTGTTCTATATCATCATTTCAAGTGATGCTCATCCACAGATGAAAACTTGAACTCAACATGCAAAGTTTTGTCAGAGTTATGCACATTTGTTGAAAATGTAAAAAAAAACATTGCATTGCTCATTATAAATATTGTGCAAAGTCATAATGTTTTAACTATGTGAATTTTACCATGGAATTTTCAGGATAATCATTTTAGGGTCTTCTGTCTAAATACTGGGTGCTATTGTACATTTAATTTGCAATGTTGATTCAATCACATTCACAAATTGCCTTCTAAATCAGAGTTGCATATAATCATTGCCATAGCCCAGGAGGTGGTAGACCATAAATGGTATGTTGAACATTTGAGCTGAAATGTTCAGTTTTGTCAGCTATGGAATTTGTTTAAAATAACATTTAAAAACAAGGTTTGTTTCATGTTTATTGGCTTTCTAGTGGAGTCCTCAAGTTTACAACTCCCATGGTAACAGTTTTTATTTCTTCACCCTCAATTATATGCAATGTGTGGTGTGTGTGTGTGTGTGTGTGTGTGTGTGTGTGTGTGTGTATCTGCGTAGATGCATGCGTCTGTGTGTGTATATGTGTGTGCGTGTGTGTGTGTCTGTGTGTGTGTGTGTGTGTGTGTGTGTGTGTGTGTGTGTGTGTGTGTGTGTGTGTGTGTGTGTGTGTGTGTGTGTGTGTGTGTGTGTGTGCGCGCGTATGTGTGTACATGCATGAGTGTGTGTGTGTGTGTGTGTGTGTGTGTGTGTGTGTCTGTGTGTCTGGGTGTGTGTGTGTGTGTGTGTGTGTGTGTGTGTGTGTGTGTGTGTGTGTGTGTGTGTGTGTGTGTGTGTGTGTGTGTGTGTGTGCCTTTCTTTCTTTTTTAGTAAAACTATGTGGAAGTTGACAACACCATCTTCCTCCATTGCAGTCTGTATTTAATGGTGAGATAGCAGTAACTGAAAAAAATGTGTCCTGGTAAGATTTGGATGTCTGTGTGTGAGAGGGAATCTATGACTGAATTTGAGATTTAGCTGGCCTGCATTAGTTCCTCCCATGCATGGAACACATCTGATGCACACTTAGTAAGCAATCTAATTGGAAACCTTTCTTTGCCCATTTTATAAATTAAACATAATATATTTAAGCTTGTTAACCAGGTTAGAAGACTGGTACAAGACCATCCCCGGGATTCATGAAGCTTGCGCCAGGTGCAGGTGTAGCATAGGCAGAATAACGCCAAATATGGCCATCAAGCGATTCAGGTACAATCCAGTTCCACGTGCACTACCGGCGTACGCCAGAATTGCACAGCCCACGGCATAGGTATGCTAATCACCCCATTTGCAGTGTCGCACCATGCAAATGAAGGCAGATAGCGATTCATGAAGTGGTGCAGGTGTAGCGTAAGCCCATGGAAATGTAAACCAAAGAACATGGCTTACATTTTCCCAAACAGAACATCGGAGCTATGGAAGCGGACCAGACTCATGTATTAAAAGTTAACATATGCCAATGGCTAAATACACAGCCAATGGCATAAGAAACGATGCACAACACCTAAAAAACAACATTTAATGTCATGTCCACAGTAACGCACAGTACAACCGCAGGGCATGTGTGCGCAAACAGGAACATAAAGAAATTATATAAAAATGTCATAAAATCGCAATGTAATACAAAACAGGTTTACACCATAATACGCAATGGTAGGCATGGAACACCACAACCAAGGTGCAAGGGTTGCTAAGGGCCTAAGACAGTGTTCGGAGCAGTAACTATGAATTAGTAGTCAATGCCATGCATACTGAATCGCAAACGTCCCGCCGGATGAAGGTTGTACCATACGGCGTAGCGCTATAACACCGAGGAGTGGCTCAGATGAGATACATGACATCAGCAGAGGGGTGTGCCACCGTAGCAGTAAGCACATTGGAGCAATGCAAATCTTGCCTGGCCATTGCTAAGCAAAGCTGCAGGACAGGGGTGGGGAGGAAGGTATAGAATCGTTTAGCTGAGAGCACACATGGTGGCCGAAAGCGCATGTGTAAGGGGATGAAAACGTGACCGAAACCCGGTAAGTGGATGCACTCACCGCGAACAATAGCACAAACAGGAAGGTCAGGGGAAGAAAAGAAGGAAATGCCGAAGCAGGGTAATTGGAGTACTAATGAGCAATTAACACCAATCACCTCACGGCGGCCAATCGACGGCAGCTGACAAGTCTGCTCGCAGAAATCTGCAAAACAGGATAGGGGAGGTGTTGGAATGCAAAGAAAGGATGGGAAGCATTGGATTGCAAAGATAGGAGATCTGTCATAGCAGAGCAAAGCAAACTGACAGTAGACCGGCAATAGCACACATTACGCAAGATAAGCCTGGTCTAGGAAAGTACAAATGAAAGCAGGCTGCTGGATGCATGCCAGAAAATGGTAGGTGGAACATGCAGAAATGTAAAGGGAAGGTCAAGAGGTAATCCACAGCAGCCAAATGTAATTCATCACCAAAGGCACCACAATAGTAGTTCCAGTAGGAAAACACATAAGATACCCTGTAGCTACGATCGTGCATACACACCCCATGACATCATCTGTGTTCACAGCACAATAGTATAAAGTGTGAAAGCACCCTACACACACCTGTGTATTCCCAAACACTGCACCATATGTGTAAACACACGGGGAACTTTTAAAATGTACATGTTGGGAGCTGCCATACCTGTGATTCATCAGCATGTGTTAGAGACTGACGGTGTTGTGGAGGATGATGCCGACAACCACTGCAGGCCCCGGAGGAGGAGAAGAGTGTTCAAACCAAGGGTAACCTACCAGGGGCTACATGATCTGGAGATAGTAGAGCATTACAGGGTGGACAGGGACATCTTACAGCAAATAGTGGAGCTGTGCCAGCCACGCCTGAGAACCAGAAACAACAGAGGGGAACCCATCCCAGTGGACACGAAGGTATGTGTAAGCTTGCGAATACTAGCCACAGGTACCTTTCAAAGTCCAACTGGAGATATAATGGGGATCTCACAGGCATCGGCATCCAGGGTACTACACCAGTTCCTGGATGCCATGTTACCACATGCCAATGAGCATATATACTTCCCCCAAACTCAGGAGGAGTTGGCCAGCAATATGCATCACTTCCACCATGTGGCACATGACCCGGAGGTAATGGGTGCAATAGACTGCATGCACATACAAATCAAGTCACCACCCAGTGAGCATGGTAGGCACTACATAAACCGCAAGGGATTCCACTCCATCAACTGCTAGGTCATGTGCAATGCCCAGGGCATTATCATAAATGTGTGTGCTGGCAGCCCTGGAAGCTACCATGACTCCCATATCTGGCATGCCTCACAGCTGTATCAGGTATTTGTCAGGGGGGGACATCCCACATGGCCACCTTGTGGGGGATGCTGGCTATGCACTGGAGCCGTGGATGATGACTCCCATCAGAAATGCACACACACCCATGCAAGAATGCCATAATGAGGCACACGCACAAACCAGAATCATCAGAGAGCGTGTGTTCGGGATGCTGAAATCACGGTTCCAGTGCTTGGACACATCTGGTGGAGTCTTGCAGTACTCTCCAGGCACATGTGCCCACATCGTCATAGTATGTGCCATGCTACATAATATGATCCTGCGGAAACAGCTGCAGCAGGGACAAAATGGTGAAGGCCCTCATAGCCCACCGCAATTGCCAAGGCCATCACAGGCACAGAGGGATTCAGACCACGAACACACTGTGCCAGCCCCAGTAGGCAGACGGAGGCATGCCCAATATGCCTATGCCTTGGCAAAGAGGGAACGTATAGTACATGCTCTGACAGTGTAGGCCCCTACGGACTGACACACCTCTCCACCTGCACACACAGTAAAATGGATGGCATACAAACACGACCACCTGTAAATTGTAATGTATAGGTGGCCCACTGTGTGAATCCTACATAGGCAGCCCTCAAACATTGTACACACAACAGCTAATGGAATACGGAATGTCAACACCTGAACAGTCCATGCTCCTATCAGCATATGGTGGTGCTGTGTGTATAGGTTCCCAGGTACATCAGTAGGTATATGGCCGATTGTCAGAGTCCATACACCAAATGGGGCAAACAGTGTCCGCTGTCACCACAACATCGAGTAACCAACTGTTGCTTAGTGGAGCAGAGGCAATCGCGGGAACACATGTGTGTAGGCACAGTTCTGCACACAGTCATCACGGAGTCCCTGCTGCGTTAATGAGGGGCTCCACACAATAAAATCATGGATGTTGTGTCAAGGCATGAGTTGTACCCATGACAGGTATTTGTCACCCCAGCATGCCCCACCTACGGTCGTTTGAAGGTGTAGTACAGTATCATGTGTGGCTCACTGTGATATACATACCCAATGCCGGAGCACATCCAGTAAACATCACATGGACACACCATTAACTAGACTCATCAATATGTAAACTAACTGAGTTACCCATGTGAGTGCAGTATGGAGTAATGGCTGTAGTATACTCCACGTACAAAACGACATAACACGTGTACATATCCCAGATATCCATGTGTTAAATGCAGTGACCGTCGTGCATGTTCCCGGTCCCACGTCCTGCAAGGGATGTAACGTAATCCCAAAGACACGAGTAATGTATGTCGGATGCAGGTCATCAGATCATGTTTAGCACACGTTAGCGGGAATATGCGTTGCCCACTGCTTGTAAGCGATGTTTAAATACGACTATACGGATATGCACGAAACAGGGATAAGCTTCTCCGAATATCGCACAGATCACGGTCAATGGTGTCCAGAAGAGGTGAAACCAGCATTATCCACCCCTGTACTAATAGCACCTGCTCTGAAGGGTAAAACGACCACTGCCAGGAGTAGAACACGCAATCATGTATAGAATTACCTAACACTATTGCTAGCCAAGATGTACCTATGGTAGGGTTGCCACCTCTGTAAATGACCAGTGTGAGACATACTTCAGATGTCTGCAGGCCGACACATACACCCGGCTGGTATGAAAAACAGAACTTCACTGTTATGCCTAGATAAATGCTTATTCTTGTAATGTTTACCTACTTATTCTGTGTCTATAACATATAGGTGGTTCAGATACAGAATAACTGTTTTATGCAACTATTACATAAACTATAGGAAATAAATATGTCCTACAATCTCAGCACATTTGCCATGTTTACAAATATTTTGCAGGACACAACTGCCCAAAGAGGGACTGTCCCTCACAAAGTGGGACAGCTGGTAACCCTAACCTACGGCAGGTGTGTAATGTGACAGGTACAGACACAAACGTGCGGAGTCCAGGAAACAGTATACACCGACAAGTACACAATGAAAGGTGTAGCTTGCCTGTCACTTTCCCTGTCAGAGATAGATATATATATATATATATATATATATATATATGTACACATATATACATATATATAATACAGATATAAAGGGCGTTAGTGTGATATATGTTGATATATATAGATTCAACGATATCTGCAAATATATATAGATAGGTCAACAATATTCATAACACCTTGGAGGTACAAATAAATAGTTTACCGCCAACTATGGAATGTGTAACATACCGACACATGTAACCATGAGGCTGAAAGACTGAAAGAACACAGTACTGGAACAGTACAACCGCGAGTAATAGTATGACGATATGAAGGAACATGTAGTTACCGCTGCCGGTGTTGCGGTCCACGTAGGTACTGTGTTCAACTGTGTTTGAGAGTGCCGTAGTCTGTGTATGTGTGTGTTGGGGGTGCCGTTTGTGTCTCCGTGTGACTGTATTGTGTGTGTGTGTGTGTGTGTGTCCGCATTATGAGTCTGTTAGTGCCAACTCGGAGGTAGTTCATTACGGTAGGTGTGGGTATAGCTAGCTGTAGGCATACGGTTACCACCTATCCCACATTAGGAGGGACAGCCCCTCCCTGGGCAGGTGTGTCCTGACATAAAACATAACAGAGGGCAAATGTCCGAGATTGTAGGACATTAATATGTCCCATATATTATGTAATAGTTGCATTAAATAGTTATGCCTGTATGTAAGAAACGTAAATGTTACATGCAATATGATAAGTAGCCAAAGTCCCACAACAATAGGAATGTATTGAGGATAAAAGTATGTGCTATCCTGTGTACTGACCGTGGCTATGTGTCGGCCTGTAAACACCGCTGTGTGTCCCGCAAGTGTCCAACAATGGCCATATGAAAAGGTAGCAACCCATGGCAAACAGGTTCTGTTACCAACACAACAGCAATGACTGCAAATATCTGGGACAGAAATACATGGGATAGCTGTCATTTAAACATATCCCTTTACATATCACTGCAATTCCGGAGGTATGGAAGTATCAACCTCACCTGCATACTATATAGAAAGCAATTAACAACGGCCCAATGTAAAATCCCGTAACATAAGTCTACTAACTGATAGCTCTTTAATTAGGGACAGAGCCCACACACATATACATGGAATATGTAGAAATGCAAGCCCCACAAACCTGTATATGCTACGTACACCCACCGACACCCCCCACACTAGAAACTATAGCAATACAGACCGTAATAACAGCACAAACATCCAGTCAATTACATCTGCAGAACCGTCAACATATCTTGTGAGAGACACAATTAAAGGCACCATGCATAATTGTAGCCATTGTATAATGTGACAAATGGCGATGTTACATGTTTTGTTTGCAATAGTCTGTTATCAGATGGTTGGGATGACAGGTACACCCACATGTTGAACCACATACTCCAGCTGTCACACACAATCCACAGGGGACATGAATCCAAACTATACTTGTCTCTACACATAGCGGTTGCAATTACACACAACAAAACACAATACAGGCCGTCTCCCCGAAGGTAGGGCAAATGGGCAATGCCCAAGTGGAGAATTCAATTATACCCCACTGTTGCCACGTAATTGGTGAATGGAGTAGCTGCACAGCTGATGTGCAAGTAATTAGTCACTCAGGAACACCAACTGGCAGCAGGAAACCACATGTTACAGGTATCAACATATATCAGGATGACTTGCCAGACATTCAAACCGTATGCTCATACCATATACCTGTTTAAGCAGTGTGAGAGAGATAAGTAGTGTGAGAGAGATAGAGACGAAAGTCCGGAACGATAACAAGGTATGTAGAACACTCGGTATGTAGGTTTATGTATAGCATGTTTTGTATTAATTATTTACTGTATGTATAGCCTGGTTTGCATTAATTAAAAGTGTCCGCAATGCATAAGTATGTAGTGATGTCTTGCTGAGCATACTTACGCTTGTAGAAACTGTGTGTCCAGCAGTGGGCCACAAGGTACACATCACAGACACCACAAGGGGTGCTACATGAGTGCTTTAAACAGAACAATTCCATACAACCCGCTGTCAGTGGTAGGGTATGTCCAACAAGTACATGCCATAGCAGAGGATAGTATATGTTGATATTCTGTCACACTAGGCATGTGTATGGGCATATAACGACAATGACATGTGTAAGGTGGTCCTGCTGTGCTAGTATGCTTTGCATTATGGGATACTATGTAAAATATGTGTAATTGTGGGTAGATATGTCAGATATTCTGCACAGCATAACAGGCATATCATGCATAACAAAGGTATCGTCTATTGGCATGTACAATAACAGGATACATATGGCTTGTAGGCATGGGACATTGTAATAGCATGATAGCTAATCTAAATGGAAGGGCTACCAAGTAACCATGCACAAAGGACATGTAATAGCTTCACAGGTTCATAGTGGGGTACTATGCAGTCTGGCACGTGTATGTGTAAGCACAACTACAGTGTTCACACCAGTGGCATCTCTCTAGGGTAGTGTCCTGTGCACAGCAGAGCCATGTGTTACCTGCACCTCTGCACAGTACAGCCACTGCAGTGATACCTGGCATACATGTGTCCCCCAACCACCAAGGGAGGTATCACATGAGTGTCCCTGCATGATGTACATAGGACTCATGTTCCAAAGCATGGTGAGTGTCCGGTTTGGGAATGTAACCCCCAAGCACATCCCACTCATCATTGCGTGTGTGCACATATCCATGGGCATGTTGCTCACAGTGGCTTTCGCTTATGTCGCGTATGTGGAGTATATCCATTAATACTGTTGTGGACATGGGCCCTGAGTGTTCAGCAGAGGTCACCCCTGAGTATGTAGTATACAAATGTGTACAGACGTGGTGTCCATAGTTCAGCCGCTTACTTCAACTGTCAGAGCTCAATAAATGTTAAGGCGTGTTAATGTTGTGGTATGTAAAGCTGTAGCTGTTGTGTAAGGTACACCCTAAATGGGGTGGTGTACCCTTGAATGTGTGTAGAAGTCTTGGGTTCATAGGTACAATGGGTGTCTATGTACCAGCTACACACCCAGTACAGATAAGTGTGGCCACGTAGAAGGATATCCATGCCACAGTGGCAATATGGTAACCACAAGAGTGGGTGCGACATACGTGTGTAATACAAACATGTACAATGTGACATGTATGTAGGGGACTACCACCTATGTGATAGTCAGTGGGTGAATGGTGTAATGCAAAGGTGATGTTCATGCAGCTTGAGGCCATGATATTCATATCAGGTATCTGTCACAGTGACACCCATATAGATAGAGTCAGTATCAGCTGGTGGATCAATCATGGCACTTTGTATGCAGGGGTTTGTAAAGCTAGGCAGGGAAAGTCCCTCTGTGCTAGCCTGTACCTCAGGGAAGCATATACTGAACATGAGGGGGCCTATGACTGAGGACTGTGGTATACCATGTGTAACTGAAATGCAGTAGGTACTATGGTATGCTACCCTCATTGTGTGTGTCCTGTCCATGAGCCACATTGCATAACATCCTGAAACATAGGGTACGATGTGCAGGTGGACGTATATGTTGTCAATACCAGAATGGAGAACGGTGCTGTAAGGCAATGAGAGGACAATGTAGGATGTGTGGACCCCTGTACCATCATTAACTACCCTGATAACTGTATGAAAGGAGTCCACCAGGTGTAGGGGCCATGCTCTGGCCCTAACAAGTTTAACCCGGGTGGCATCACAGGACCGGAGCCCAACAATGTCTCTGTGAATGACATCCATGATGATGTGCCCCATAGCCGTGCAGAACAGTCCAGTCAGGTGTGTAGGACTATAGTCCCACACGTGCATTGTGGTGCCACCTGTGTGGAGTGTGATAACTGTTGCTGTGTGCCATTCAGGGGCCACAATGTCTGGTACAAGGCTATTACTGAATATGGTGGCCTAGTGGGGAGACATGTCGTTCAGAGGTTTGTGGACATCACAACCTGGGACTTTGGAAGGTGACATGGGGCCAGTGTCCCAGGACATATAGAGTGCAGGTTAGTACAGTGTTGGTGTGACCGCAGGGACACCACAATGAACCTGCATGGATTGTGGCTCTGTAGTGTGTGTGAGAGTGTAATGTTAGCATTGAATCCATCCGCCACCATGTTGCCCACATCACCTGGGTCTGTAATGTTCCTGAGTGACTGTTGTTTGTGACAGCAGATGCGGGTATTGCCATTGACTATTAACATACCACCATAATGCCTTGTGGTACACCCTGGAATGTGTCGCAGTAATGTTTACGTAGCTAGTCATGGAGTATGTGATGAGGGATCCCGTGGCCCTACCGAGGCTGACCAGTGAGCTACCCCACCCATGGGATTGTACACCACTGTGCAACTGCCTCTACCTGTTGTTGTACATTATGTCCATGGAACATGACCACCAGAGTGGCGTCTGTTATCTGGTGTGTACCATCATGGCTCTGTGTGGAATAGCATGATCCATGCAGTCATGTACATGCTAATGAAGTGCACTGAGGTATGTTTCAGCATTTGTATGTGCATTGTCCATCTGCACGGGTGTCATGACGTCAACAACCGCTGTCATAAGACGTCTCTAGTAGGTGTTGTAGTACTCATGTACTGTGTATGCCGTGAAGGGTGTGGTGCCGGGATGTGGCTAACAAGGGTGATTAGCATATGTTCAGAAAACACCAATGAGGGGATAACCCCAGGTGTGGAACACCAGTCACATGTTGGTGGTGTTCATGTCATGGATAATGTTGGTCTTGGAGGTGGTGTGTATGGGTTGATCCAGCCGAGTGGAGGTTATGACTCATGGATGTGTCGGTACATGAGTGACTATCCCAGTTGAGTGTGGGGTAGTATCAGTCACACATCAGTAGTAACTGTCTGAGCCCTACTGTCCAGTACACCAACAAATGAGGTCTGGTAACCATGGGGTGTGTTGTTGAATCTGTAGCTGGTTACAATGTGTATAGCTGTTCTGGACACAGTTAGTTGCACGTGGAGCACCTCTGATGCATTGTGCTAAGTAACTAGCCAGGATGTGTGTACAACATAGTGGGATATTGGAACACCTCAGCTGTGGGTGTGTCGGTACAGGTGTATGCCTGAAAGGTATGGTCTGTCTATAACCTGTCATTGCAGGTGTGCTCTTCAGAGCCTAGAGGCAGGTCCCAGTCACTGCAGAGATATTGGAGTGGTGCATTATAAGGTGTGCCTTGCCTGCGTGCGTCACACAGGAAGATGCAAGCATTGTGTCACATGACCCCATGTCTTGCTTGCCAGTTGCCATTCCGCCGGTGACTGTTATTGGAAACTGTGCAAGACAGGCAGTATAGAAACAGCAAGAGCCTCACATGTGATCTGTACTCCCAGGGCTGACAGGTGCAGGTCATCTGTGCCAAAGCATTGTGTTTGACCAGGTCAGTCAAAGCGGACAGATACCAGATGCCTGTGGAATGACAGAAGAAGCATACGCAACTGTTGAAGTGACACAGTCAGTCGTTGTACAGTGGTATCAGGTCCAGATGAATGCATAATGCTCCCCAGGGCTTGGCCCACACCTTCAGGGCTACAAGACTGGTGAGCTATTGCATGTCCCTGCACATGTAGTCTGTGAAGTGGCATCTCAGGGCAGTCACACTAACATGGAGAATGACAGTCACATCGTACCTGGTGAGGTGTGGCATGGGTGCATAGGTTATGTTGCAGAACCAGTTACCCGACAGCAAGATGTAAGTGACTATCACCTTGTGTAGCCTGCTGTGTGGAACTGCAGTGTTACCGCCTATAGAGTCACCTATGACTGGTGTGTTGTGTATGTTATAACGCCCTATTGGCTGTATGTGATGGGCACACGAGTCTGTGGGCTATAAGTTGGTGATGTTGTGTTTCCGTGATGGGGGCTGCCTCTGGTGCCCACACAGGGTATGGAGAGGTACTGCACGAGTTGTCCCCATATGTGTGGCCTGTGGTGGAGATCATGTGAGACTATGTGATGTGTGGGGTGTGTTGCGAATGTTACACATCCAAACATGACTGTCAGGTGCAGTCAGGGTTGGTGACAGCATTACCCCCAGCAGGGCTGCATGCGTGCATCCCCCACAGGCTGTAGTGTCATATGTTGGGAGGCGAACATTTAATGTGTACATGAGACAATTGCTCTATTTCCACATGTACGTCATATCCATCATATAGACAGGCAATAGCACTGGTACGTAACAGTTGGACATGCCTGTATATACAACCATGTCTCACAGGATATGTGAGTTACGTGTGTACAGCAGCTGTTGTACCGTAAGCAAGCTAGAAATGTTAGGACAGCCAGTGTACCTGTGGTAAATGGTGTGGAATGGGTGCTATAGAAATCAGTAGCTCATGACATGCTCACAAGTTCTGAACAAGTGCCTAGCATGAACATACAATACAGATAGGGTGTTGGATAATATCAACCCACAAGTGGTGACAACAGTCATAATGGGTGGCACCGCACTATAACCCTGCTGAGTATGGTGTGCATGTCCATGAACCATTATCACTGTAGATGTTAGCAGCAAAGATGTACAAGACAGTATGGATGTTTGATTACAAATACCTTTGTATGTCACAGGAGTGTTCCACCAGTGGCCTGTTGACAGACTCACAACTACAAAAGATGCCAGAGTGACATGTGCATATCACACCAGTGCCAGCTACAGTAGAACAGGGTTAATGTGTTGTACTCCACCCTCATTGTAGCCCATACCACACAGAAAAATGTTAGGCATCTGTTTATATAAGGATGTGAATGGCCATGACCTATGAGCAACAGCTGTGTCAGTGTTGTGAACAACATACAGAATGGGCTGTGTGAGTGAGGTGTGTGACATATGTGCATAGTCTGATGGATGATATCAGCATTGTCACCGCTAGGTGAACATCCCTGTACCCATTAAGTACTACCTAGGCTGTGGTCAGCATTATGGACACTGTGTAAGGGATGGTGCTGTGCAGTACACCTCCCTGACCTGGTGACATCTCCAGGCCCCATAGGTAGTCATACGAGGTACCCATGTCATGACAGGGTGCCATCCATGAGCACGGAGATCAGTGGACAGGCATATACAGCACCGGGGTGACCAATATTGGATCACATATCACCTGTAAGGGGTAATGGCCATGCGTGGATGGGCAATACTAACCTACACAATCCTCACCTCCACTATGCAGCATGCTGTCTACCTTGCATAAAGACATTTGCTGCACCATGATGATGGACATGCTACATGTCCATAACCTGATCTGAAAGACATACGACATGGACAGCCACCGTACTAATACTAGGATCATCACATGCTGGACAGATCCCTGTGCCATACATGTGACATACTCCTGCTATACCATGCAACCCTGTCCATCAAAGCTGCACATGTCATCCCAGTCATACATGGTGTGATGGCCGCATGGTAGATGTAGTATCAACTGTCTGGATCAGTAATGTGGCACTGATGCACCTCGCGGTGGCATAATGGCTGTCGGTTACAGCTAGGAAACCTTGCCCGTACATGCTATGGTTGATAACCATCCCTGCGAATGATGTCCGACTAGCCATTGTCCCATGTCTATCACATGTGCAACACAGGCAATCCATGGCAGGATGTTTAACAGCTGTACAGTGCTGTGTAGATGTATATGGCAAAACACATGCATGTACAGATTTCCATCCGTATGTGTGCATTGTCACTGCTCAAGTCCAGTAAGGCTGTGTCTGTGTTGATATGACATATACACAGCATCAAGGTCAACAGCAATACCGTGGACACATCCAGGCATGTGCAGATAGGTAAGAACACCAGTGCAGGCAAACAGACATGCCCACATAAAGACAGCATTCACATGGAGTATGAACACTGTAATGAGGTGACACACATATATGGTGATGATGTCCAATGCATAACGGGTGTTACATGTGTGCGACACAAACACGTCAGTCATGTCAGTGTCATGGTGATTTGCAAAGATAACTGTGCAGATGTACTAGATGTCATAGAAATGTATGTGCAGCTGTATCTCTGTACATCTCTGAAACTGTGACCTGTCACCTTCATTATGTCTTACAGATAATGCCTCATACATGTCTTCGAGCGTACAGCCGCCAGGAGGATGATGTCCTCATCCCGTACCTCCATGAGAACTACGAGGTGTTGTTCAGCCATGTGCCAGAGCATGCCCAGCAGCGGGACGACCTGTGGCAGGATCTGCGCAGGAGGGTGAACGATGTGGGTGGCCATAACCGCACCTACCAGCAGGTGCGGTTGTAACACCCTCCCTCAGAAGGAGGTGAACGATGTGGGTGGCCATAACCGCACCTACCAGCAGGTGCGCAGACACTGCATGGACCTGATATGGCATGCAAAACAGCGTGCCACTGCAATCGCCAGGGAACAAGGTGGAACAGGTGGTGGGCCACCAACCCAGCCCCCACTTACACACACTGAGGAGTTACTGGCCAGTCTGGGGACACCCTTAGAACAGCATCCACAAAGACTATCTGCCATCGTGGAGGTGGGTGTCTCCCAACCAATGAGCCTGGAGTTTCCTGGTAAGTCAGTACTGCACATATGGCTACTATATCCCATTTTCGTGCATGTGTCACTGTACATTATGTAATGTAACAACATATGCATGGTATGTGGACACACATGCTGCATACTACAGTATGGTACCCTGTGTATGCACACATGTGCATACTATATGCTATTGTACAAGTGTATGTGTTAACATGCACAGTGCACCCTGTGGCTGTCATACAGTCATGGATAATGTTCATACTGCTGTGTCACCCATATGCAGGTACCTCTGGAGTGCCGCACAGACATGAGTCCATTGCAGGTGAGACTGTCATCAGTATCAGGCATGTAAAAGCATAGATCTAGTTGCCATGTGGCCAGTTAACACTTGTACACTTGATGTTCATTCCATTCACGATATACAGGTTGCATCACCCATCATTCACACAGGCCACCCATGTGCAATATATACAAATGAAATGATACACCAACATGAAACCAGAGTATTTGTCATCGCTACATGTGTGGTCAGCTGTGCATACAACAGTGGAGGTGTTCTACAATGGAGGCATATGTACTATGCATTGGAACAACACGTATGGTACGCAAACAGTACCACACAGTGAGCTGTGATATGGGCAGCCCACAGGAGTCATCATTGTGTTATATGCCCCTGAAATGGGTGCACACATTGTGATGTGCCATCTGACATGTCCCAGACACGTAGTGTATTGGCTGCAATAATGTCACACCATCCCATAACCCATACCCCACATACAACCTGTTGTCTGCATAGCCCTGTGGATGGTGACATATCTGACATCTATGGGTGTATGTCATATGGGACAACACAGACATGTGTGATAGATGGCCATCACACACATTTGTCCAACACATGCTCACATGGCCATGGGGGATGGCCAGAGATACGTAGCCACACAGTAGATGTGATGTCTATACACCCTGTTTCACATTGTCCATACATGGTCCAATTATAGCCTTAGTTGACCGATTATACAGTTGATGTGGTACACTGGACATCCTAACAGCCTGCGCACTGCCAGTGGAGGTGTCACTGACGTCTGCCATATAAGATGTGTTGAACATCACGCCTGTGTCATAGCATGACAGTAGTCACCTCTACAGCTTCCACAAACATTGACACCACATCAGGCCACAGATATTGTACATTTCCCTTGCTGCTGTAGGACATCACCATTAGCTGCGCACCTCGTGTGTGTGGTACAGCAATGTCATGTTGGACATGGTGAATTGACAAGTCCGCTATGTGTGGACATGGTTGCCAGGAAGCTAAGACTCTGTAGTTGTTGTGCAGGGGTGTCATCTGTAGGTCCTCCAGTGACCTGTCACATGACACAGCATGGTTTGGTATGTACACACCTCAGCATCATGGGTCACAATCCACAGTTATGTCATGGGTATGCATGCAGTTATGGCTATACAATGTGTACATATTATGCACTGTATAGCAATATAGATGCCTCATAATGCCATGCAATGGCACAGTGTCTGTACTTCACACTGTAGAGCAATGTAGATGGCTCACACTACCCTTCTATGCACATTCACATTTGCTAAACATGCATTCTATCTGTAGGGCATACAGACAATACCGTAATGTGATGGCCATTACGACGCAGTACATGTCAGGACACCATTGTGTCAGACATGTATGCATGTTACTGCACACATCAGCAGATTACATGTCAAGGTCATGTCAGCCATGTGTACTGTTATCCTGTTCTGGTCCAGATGGTGCATCACAGGGATGCATGCATACTACCATGATTGTGTGAACTGCATGGCTACTGATATGACACCTGCTTGCTGTATTGTGCACCCCAGGGGGTATGCTTACTAACACTATTAATGTCTGAGCTGCATGCCATCTGTCAAATCACATGCATGGTGTGTGTCTGTGTGCGTGTGTGTGTGTGTGTCTGTGTATGTGTGTGTGTGTCTGTGTGTGTGTGTGTCTGTGTGTGTGTGTCTGTGTGTGTGTCTGTGTCTATTGTAATTTAGAGTCTTTCTTTGCATTCACAGGTGATGTAGGTGCGTTACCCTCCTGCGGTCCATCTGATGTTAGTGTCCCCACAGATGCTAGCAGTGATGAACATATGCATGAGATATAGGCAGGGTTGGCAGGGGCTGAATCTGTGCCAATGGTTGCCATCCCAGCTATGTCCCCCTCTTCCCCGCACACAGTTCTGCTGCCAACACATACCGCATCACCAGTGGCCATAGAGGAAGGACAGCCAGCGTCTGTTAGCGTGGAACAGGAATGTGTGGTGGCTACAGAAGGTGTGTCTCCACACCATGTTATCAGTGTAATGTCTGCAGATGTGCTACACAGGCATGTGGCAGACATGCACCTGCAGGACAGAGTGCAGCAGCTGGTATCACCAGACGCATGTTCCAGACTGTAATGGCAGCACAGGCATGTGCTGAACGGCAGAACAGAGAAGGGCAGAGGCTACAGAGGGCTGCTATCCATACCCTAAATGACAACATCCAGGCATTGGCAAATGCTCAACAGCAGATTGCTGATGTTCTGGACAGGCGATTGGGTGACATGATTGGAATCCTTGACAGTGGCATGGCAATCCGCGAGCATGAGCTGTCTGTGCTGGAACATCTGGTAGGAGTGAGGCGTAGGCCACGTGGACGTAGGCCAGCTACACCACCTAGGGCAGGTCGACGTGAGCATGCCACCTCACATGCTCGCTCCCATAGTGCCGGTAGCAGTAGCAGTGCAGCTGGTGCTGTGCTGTCCACACCAGGACACAGCAGGCCATGTGGACGTGGCCCTGGATGTTCCCAGTGAGGACATGGTTCCAGTGGACATGTGTTGTCGACAGTAGCCAATCTGTACCTCCGCCTGGTTGTGCCCGTGCAACCTCTGTCTGGCACAGGTTACATGGCCGTGGCCAGACACAGTGAGCTGTACAACCTGGTCTGTACAATCTGGAGCTGTCAATAATACCCCTGTGTAGGCCTCACAAAAGGCAGAACTGTGTGCACACATACACACACACAGCAAACACATCTGTAGGGCACCACAACACCCACATGCATACTGAACAGACATGTCCATTCATATCACCGGCCCTTACCCACACACATGATGTCACCCATTGGTGCAGCCTACGCCCCTGGCACACAATATCACCCTGTGCATATGATGAAGCCTGTGCCTCATCCCTGTCATCCACACCATTGGTGCAGGGACATGCTCAAATGGTCTGATGCACAGGGTGAACAGAATAGTGAGATGTGCATATTACATTAGTTGTGTACGACTAGTGAGGGAAGTGTATATTACGTTAGTTGTGTAAGAATGGTGAGAGATGTATATTTTACATTGGTTGTGTACTGTTGACACACACCAGACATACCTTGAAGTACAGGTGTAGCATGCATTGTTATATGTGCACAACCATGTAATACAGGTGTAGCATGCATTGTTATATGTTTACAGTATGTGTCTCGGTAACAAAAGTAACAGCATGTTGGTAATGATGCCCAGGTTCCCTCCTTATGGTCTACTTGCATGTGTCTACAGGTAGCAGTGTTTGCAGTCCCCCATGTGTAACTGTGGAGTACTCACAGGCACGTATGGCAATCTCAGCATGCTATACGTAGCCTCAACCGGACAGCTGGGAAGTCTAACATACCACAGATGTCCACACATATACTGGTCCAGCAGCCTGTGTTTAGTGTAATAGGCTACAGTGGCTAGAGACGTGACATCCATACCAGGTCACATCACAGGTATGTTGACATGGTGCGGGGGTTGTACACAGCGGTCTGGACAATGATAACGTTAGAGGCCACTTGATAGCATGAGGCCTCACTGTGTAGCAGTAATACCCTGTCACAGTACAGGAACATGCCCACACTCACGGGGTTGACAACACTATAATGCACACCCCATAGTGTTGAGGTGAGGACACTTGCCTATGTGGTCATCACCTCACAGTACTGTGCACCCACACAACACGACACAGAGAAGGGACATGTACAGGTAGCCAGTATGGCTGAGACTGATGGCATCAAGAGGATAGTTGACTGCATCACCATGAGGGGTTGGGATCCTGTGTATTCCGTATAGTAGCATACACCCACACTCCATGCACCAGACAGCCATACACACACACACACATACACACACTGTGGAGACCACAACTGTCATACACATATGGATAGCTGATGTGTGTGATACACACACCACACCTACCTACATCATGCTTTCCACACTGCAGTATGTACAGATGTCTACAACAGTGTACAGGGGTGTGTCACAATTGGGATGTATTCCCCACCATATGTGGCATATAAGGTCACCATGCAAACACACATGGCAGTACTGTGAATGATACACCTGCTATGTGATGATACGTCTGACAGACATGCAGCAGTATTGGCCGCATTATGTGTACCAATGCTATGTCCGGCAATTGTGCTGCTATATGCACACGGGAGGATGTAAGTGTTACAGGTGTCAAGTGATGTACAGTTGGTAACACCTGACCACTGTGTAGGTATTATGTCTTCACCGTCAGGTAACAGTAACATAGCGTACTGTTTGCACATGTAATGGTATGATGGCATGTGACACACCTGTGAGCCGTACCCGGTGAACATCCATCTACACAGGTGGATCACCACTTTACGTACACACATCCATCTATACCTAATGTACATCCTACCGTACTGTCAGTATGTCACCATATACAGGTGTCAATGATGGGGCTGCATTGCAACTGCATGTTGTAGTTCGGCACAGATGAGTTACTTACATCATCTACTGCACATGCATGGCAGCTGCATGCACACTACAGTTTGTACATGTGTGTTGGTCCTACATGCCTGTCATGTAGCCATGTTTGTATGCATTGCAATCGGTGGACATGTGTGTTGACATACATAACACATGGACTGTTGTATGATATGATGGGTGTCATGGGTAACTAGTACAGAGGGAATGTGTACTCGGTCAACATTGCTACCTCATGTACTGTTGGCATTCAACAGCCATGGACCCACCTCCCATTTGTGTGCGTATGATTGCTGTAGCCATTTGTCCGCACGGAGGACAGCAAAAGCTATGCTATGTACATATGTGTTGTGTGTGTGTGGTCCATGCACATATCCACTGCAATTACATGTATGACATATCTGAACATGTGTGTTCGTTGGTGTACAGCAACAGTCATCTGTCACAGCTGTGTAAGACCCAGGGCCCCTGTTATGTGTAGAGCCGACCTGGTTATGTACAGTGGTATCACTGCAATGCATAACACATGATGGAACCCTGTCGGAACATATGTAGTCTGCACGGTTGCTGTACACCTATGTACAGTCCACTGGTCATGCGTCACACGGTGTTGTGTTGATGTATTGCTGGCCCAACGACATGGTGGTGTCTGAGGGCTACATTGTAGACTGCAGTGTGCACCTCTGTGATCTGCACCTGAGACATCTGTGATGGCTCCTGAGTGTGTACTGGTCAATACATGTGAGTGGCCATCATGTACGTGGGGACAGTAATACCATACTGTGCCCTTCCATGTTTAATATCCGTGTGCATGCAAGACGGCCCTTTGCAACTGCTAAGTGTGTGAGCATGCCCAGTACGCCATTTTGTAGATGGACACACAGTACATTCTAAACTGCACCCTTACATGTTTAGAATCCGTGTGCATGCAAGACTGCCCTTTGCAACTGCTAAGTGTGTGACCATGCCCAGTATGCTGTTGTGTAGATGGACAGTACATTCCAAACGGACGTGTGATACTAAGCGTGTGGGCATGGCCAGTGACACCTTGTGCCTCTGTGTATGGGCAAGGCCATTGACATCCTATATAGCGATGGTGAACATCCAGGCAACAGATGTCCATTTACAATGTCACGATGGATGCCTACATTGAACACACTGGCTGACTGTCTTGCAAGGTGTACTGTCTGTGGCGCATCCTGTATCTATGTAGTGTTGTTGTGGTGCTTCCTAGATATTTAGTTGCCCTGATCACACCACTGCCATGTGTTTGTCGACGTCTACCTTGGGACAGTAATATGCTTTCAGACTGCTCACTCTCTATACATTCCCTATCGGCGTCCTTGCCTTTGTGGAAGATGTCACCCACCTAGAAGTATGCCTCTGGGAGTGCTGTGTCCAGTAATCCCGGTAGCGCGTTCTGTAAATGCGTATTGCTGTAGTGTGATAAGGTAGTTAGGTGTATGTTTGACTCCCAGCTCTGTCAAGTGTGTGTGTGTGTGTGTGTGTGTGTGTGTGTGTGTGTGTGTGTGTGTGTGTGTGTGTGTGTGTGTGTGTGTGTGTGTGTGTGTGTGTGTGTGTGTGTATGCGTGTGTGTGTTACCAGCTGCCTGGGGACACGGTAATGCTTTTAGATGCCTCACACCACATACATTCCCTACCGGCGTCTTAGCCTTTAAGGATGATGTCACCCACCTAGAAGTATGCCTCTGGGAGTGCTGTGTTCAGTAATCTCAGTAGTGCGTTCTGTAAATGCGTATTGCTGTAGTGTGATAAGGTAGTTAGGTGTATGTTCGACTCCCAGCTCTGGCAAGTGTATTTGTGTGTGTGTGTGTGTGTGTGTGTGTGTGTGTGTGTGTGTGTGTGTGTGTGTGTGTGTGTGTGTGTGTTACCAGCTGCCTGGGGCCACAGTAATGCTTTTAGATGTTTCACACCACATACATTCCCTATCGGCATCTTTGCCTTTAAGGAGGATGTCACCCACCTAGAAGTATGCCTCTGGGAGGGCTGTATTCAGTAATCTCAGTAGCGCGTTCTGTAAATGTGTATTGCTGTAGTGTGATAAGGTAGTTAGGTATATGTTTGACTCCCAGCTCTGCCAAGTGTGTGCGTGTGTGTGTGTTACCAGCTGCCTGGGGACACGATAATGCTTTTAGATGCCTCACACAACATACATTCCCTATCGCCGTCTTTGCCTTTAAGGATGATGTCACCAACCTAGAAGTATGCCCCTGGGAGTGCTGTGTTCAGTAATCTCAGTAGCGCATTCTGTAAATGCCTATTGCTGTAGTGTGATAAGGTAGTTAGGTGTATGTTTGACTCCCAGCTCTGCCAAGTGTGTGTGTGTGTGTGTGTGTGTGTGTGTGTGTGTGTGTGTGTGTGTGTGTGTGTGTGTGTGTGTGTGTGAGAGTTTCCCGCTGCATGACAACAGTACATTGCTTTTACACTATTCACTCTCCGTAGAATCCGTACGACATCTTTGCCTTTGATGCTGATGCCAGCAAGCTAGACGTATGCCTGTGTGAATGCTGTGATCTAGTAATCATGGTAGCGCATTCTGTACATGCGTAATGCTGTAGTGTGATAAGGTAGTTAGGTCTGTGTTCTGATCATAACCCTGCCAAGTGTGTGTATGTGTGCATTTCTATTTCTATATATGTAATGTACGATAGATATTGATATGTATGTGGATATTAGAACTATTGAATGTGCTGCATTATTATTATTGTACGTGAACACCTTTGATGTATGTAAATCTGCTATGGCTCTGTGATAGTGCACATACTGTGTGCTGTAGTGATCCTGGGTTATAGTTGTGTAGTGACCAGTTATTCTGTTGCTGGGTATTACAAGGGACATTGACAACAATGAGAGTACAGCACCTTTAAAGGGTCATGTGCACATCTCAGCAACAGTCAGAAGTGGTTGTTACTTTGGAGGATGAGTATGGCTCATATGACTATGTATTACCTGACACTACTATGCAAATCAGGTTAACATTACTGACTCCCGTTTATCCACAGGTTGTGATACAGATCCCAAGAATGTATGTGTATACATTGATGGATGCAGGACTGGAATATTGTTGAATGTATGCAGGGGTGTCCATGGCCAGTAATGGTGATCTGTACAGCCTGGCAGGTACGGTCTGTGACTGTCCCACAACCTCCTGTATATGCATGGCACATGCTGAAACTGTGTACATGCAGACACACACATGAAACAAACAGCTAGGGCTAACACATACACACACACATTGCATCAACATTGGGCCATGCAAACACTGTTTTCCCTCACACACACACATACTTACATGTTGCTTGGATGGCTCAATGACAGGCTCTGGAAAGGAAACACCATACCCTGTGCATATGATGACACCTGTGCCACCACCTGTAATGTGTAACATAGATGCAGGAACAGACTAACATGGTGCTGATGCTCAGGGTGGATTTATAGCACTGTATTAATGTTAAAATGTAGTTAACACAAAGTGTGATATCCTTCTAGGTGTATGTAAGCAGGCATGATGTATTGCAGCTATGACCATCAATGTAGTATAGTTTACAGCACTTTTGATTCTGATGATTTATTATCCATCCATGTGCCATTTGACTGACGTGTGTAGTATTGGCAGCATGTGTTTCAGAGTGTGCAGTACGTGTGTGATGTGTGTAGTACAGATTTATACATGCTTACAAATGCGTACACTGGCTTACACGACATTACACAGGCTTCAACATGCTTACACTAGCTTACTCATTCTTCAACGCGCGCACATGGGCTGACACGCATGCACACATGCTTACTCAGGCTAACAGGTGCGCACAGGCATGAACACACTGACAGCAGGTTTGCATGAAACTTCAGTGATATCCATGGCGTACACCATCAGTTTCCAGACTGTACCTAGGATAGATCATAACACGCCTCTTCCACTGATGAGTAACTGACAGCAAACATGTGACACATTGCTCAGATAGGATTACAGTGTTTTATACATACACACTCATGATTATACATACACACTCTTGATGTCACCTATCTTCTACTCTGATAGTCCCCTTAACCTACTCTTCCACTGTAGTGGCTTGGCCCATATGGCATGACAAATTGTGATTCACTATCCTCAGCCTCAATTGCATCGGATTGCCTACTAATGCTTGGTTACATCTCTGACAGAGCGCTTCCACACATAGCAACCAGTACTCAGTAGCCATCTTGCCTTCAGCTTGCCATTCACCTGCATGGTGAACTAACTGTTAACGATAATTACAACGTCTATGTGTATTTTAAATATTTCTCTTGTTTTAAAAGTGCAGCGCGTTTTCGCACCGCTGTGCTATGCTTACACACCAGAGATCGGGGGAGGACAAATAGAGTTTTATTAATTTACAATGGAGAAATATGCCACTGGCCTTATATTTGGCCATTGGCATGCTTCTTCAACTGTATTCATCCTTTCCAAAATCAGAAGAGGTTGATACTCCACAACAAACGAGGCGTCTGATGAAGCGTTCTAAGCAACGTGAAAGCGCTTACTTATTCGAATAAAGGACTTGTCTTTTCATTCATCTGGTTTGCTTCGTTTGTTGTGGAGTATCAACCTCTTCTGATTTTGGATTTGTGCTTTTTTTGGGAGGTGATACCTTACCCTGACAGTGTTCTTTCCTTGCTGTATTCATCCTTTATTTGCAGCTGGCATTTCTGCACATAACTCTACTCTTACACGGACAGCTTACTGTTACATGTATCGCAGATTTACATCATTTGCATAGCTTTCACCTACAAATGGGGTAATTTGCATATCCTAACATTGTCCGTGCAACGTTTGGTTTAGGGGCTGTCTTACACGCCCCTACAGGATCTTGCTGACTAGCTCGGCAGACATCTTGCCTTGTTCTACACTTCCTCTACTCGTACACGCCGGCCAAGGCTCCATGACCCCTGGCCTAAGCTTTGCTGTGTGCTAATATGTCTATTTGTGGAGTATGCATGGCTGTAGGTATGGTTTGACCTGCTATGTCTGACATTTCTACAAAGCAGCTCCCACCTTCATCATTTGTAATGGTGACAGCCCTATAGGTACTATACATACAGCTGTGACATATGACATGTCAACACATACCTGCGGTCAATACTGAACTGACTACTTCAGCGCTTTTCATACCTCCAGAGTTTTCTTGTAGTAGTATAGTCGATAATACTGTTTCCTATCACATGGATCTGTTTCTGATACAAGATATATCATTGTATTACACCACTACACACAAGAAGAAATCACAGGCCAGATGCCATTACATTCCTTTTGCAGGACACACCCACCAAGAGTGTTGTGTTCCTCACAAAAGCCAACAGGTGCTAATCAAAACATATTATGCTATCATCTACCTTATGTGTTCGCCGGTATGTGCAATGTCCGTCAGTGGCAGAACTCACATGCGAGTGTGGGAGACTGGTTACTGTGTCGGGGACACTGCATAACACCCTGAGGGACACTATTAACCTTCCACATTGACTATCACAGGGCATATGTATTCATTCACATTTATGGAGGTACATGCTTTTGACTTGTACATGTTTTGTCATTTGTCATCCCATCTTTCTTCACACCTGTCCACCTGATATCACTAGTTCTGTACATTTATTTAGAACAGGGTTACCTTCATACCTCTCAACTGTACACATGTTGGTTAAATGTCCCGAACTTAGACTTATAATGTTGTTCCTTCTTTGTTATTATTGTGCCTTTCTGGTAAATTAGTGGCAGGTCATTAAGGACTCTGAGGTTAGATAATAATGACAGACATTAGTAGTTTAAAACTAATAACCCTCAAAACATTCATACTAATGAATTATCCATTATTCTATCAATGCTCTAACTTTGTCAGAGGAATATTTAACATAGCCCCTATTTGTACTTATTTAAATATGCCTTTGTCCAGCTCTCTTATTCTGAAAGGTTGAGAGGTATGGTTACCATCTTATTCGTACGCATGTACGTCCATGATAATCACTTACAAGACACTGATATAAGTCCCTGCGTCTTCCCACAATGGTTTACACAATATCCAGTAGATGGGTTCTTCATGTTTGGAAGGTATAGGAGTGTGCTATACCCACATAGGAATATTAATCACTCCCATGGGGCGGACCTAATAAATCTGTGCCAACCAACACCTGTGAACCTAGGCCCATTCTTGCATACCCATGATTCCCATACCTGACACCCCTCCACAGTAGTCATAAGACATATTTAATGTGAGCGATAATAAAGTATGAAGATACATCTAAGCACTATCCACTCTCTGCGTATCGGGACATATGTCATACATTCTGTCAACCCATGTGTTATTACCCTTGCACAAGCTACTGCTGCATGTACAGCTATATTATAGCTGCCGTTGTGACTACCTTAGCATCGATAATTACTGGCCGTTGCTGCTAGACAACACTTTTTGGAGTCCTGCAAAGGACACTTATATCCATGTTTAAATAGTAGAACTTGCAGATTTGCCACACTAGTACTTTCCGGGCAATGGTTTGGAAAGCAGCAGTGTATTTACCTTTCTTGCATGTCTGTATGTCTATCCATAATAGCTATGACGTGTAGCCTTTTTATGTACATGTGTTATATCTACAAGGACAAATGTTTATGTTTGTTATGTATATATCGATTAATGTAATTGTGTGTGTGTGTGTGTGTGTGTGTGTGTGTGTGTATATATATATATATATATATATATATATATATATATATATATATATATATATATATATATATATATATATATATATATATATATATGTCTGCACATTCTTTATTTCATATATTTATTTAGTTTAAGTCTGTGGATATATATCTATACACAAATATATATATCCATATATAGATATATAAATAAATGTGTAGAAAACAGCATTCATTTGCTATGCTGTGAGCGGATTACACACGCACAGGTGCACTTGCATATCCTTATTGTGGGTTACATATGTTTACTAAGTCTTTGTGCTTACGTGGGCTTTCTTAATTGTGACGGTACCAGTACAATATCTGTAATCCGGTTAACGGACATATGTGAAACACACGTTCACCTTTACATATTTAAATGTCTTTATAGCACACACGCATTCATTAACTCATATGTGCTGAAGTCGTAGTTGACCCGGGACTGCATTCACGTTGGCCGGATGCTGTCACCACTATACTATTGGTGTTCTGACACATTTATATGCATACCCATAGTACATAGCTACATTAACATATGCCTCACCACTTCACTTACAACACAGGCATCCATTCTCCTGCTGGGAAAAACGCGGTACTACATATAACACATTCCCTATTCCCTACTGCTCTGGACCCAAGCTGCATATTTAATCACTCCAAGGATATGCAGAACACCAAGGCATATAGTCCTGGCACATAGAACTCTTTGATTGTCAGGGTGTTCCAGTGATGATCTGGGTTTAGGCTTGTCCGCCTGGTGAACGAAACTGCCCTGACCGAGTTCAAATGTCAGACAAAGCACACGGACAGCAT
The DNA here is from genome assembly GCF_019279795.1 of Protopterus annectens. Taxonomy (NCBI): domain Eukaryota; kingdom Metazoa; phylum Chordata; order Ceratodontiformes; family Protopteridae; genus Protopterus; species Protopterus annectens. The sequence continues at coordinate 110,173,318 of NC_056733.1, read as the reverse complement.
TTGTCCATTTTATACAGGTTTACCTGTGTTTACAGACACAGGTCTTTCGGCACCTGTCAGCAGCTTTTTATGTTGGAAATACATAATATGGGTGGGGGTGGTTACAATACATAATCCATGGTGAGGGGTGTTCCCATTCACATTTGACTATTTCCTGTATGCATTCATATGAGGATTATTATTTTGGACATGAATTAACTACATGTATGCAGTGGTACAGTAAACAAATGTGAAGGTTTGTTACCGTAAATATGTACGGACCTCTGTAATACACTGTTGTTTTCTGGCAAATCAGTAGCTATTCATTAAAGACTCAAGTCAGAACATAATGACAGACACTTGAGTTTCAGACTTCATACACTTCAGGAAATTAATGCCAATGTACAGACTGTTATTCTATCAACTTTCTCAGTTTCTTTACAAATTGTCCATACTTTTGGGCCTTTGTCCCACTTTTATTCACGGCTTTGTCCAGATATCTTGCTCTCAGAGGCTGGCAGGTATACCTTTATTCACGGCTTTGTCCAGATATCTTGCTGTCAGAGGTTGACAGGTATGGTCTGTCACACCTACACACACATTAAGTGTCCCTCACAGAGTAGATCAGGTTATCCTGTTTACGTCAGTGCCTTCATCACCCGTATACCATTTGCCACTATGCGAATGTGTGCAATATATTTCCGCTTATTCATGTCGGGACACGTGCATCATGGGCAAATGTTTGATCCTGGGTAGTAGGTTATGCATGAGCACTTAGGGCTGGACAGTGTCGTTCATAGGTTCATAGGTTGGTACTAGGCTATCAGCCCTAGGGCCTATACAAGCCTAGCCATAACAATTCCCTGGCTATTTCTTCCCACATTATTTACTTTCCTGGACCCCTGTCTAGCAGGGCGACTGACGTGATCCCTGGGGTGAATTTCCTTTCTCCCATCCAATCGTCAAGGTTCCTCTTGAAGAGGTCCAAAGAGGCACTCTGCTTGACATGTATGGGCAATCTATTCCAGAGTCTGGGGAGTCTCTGGGTCAGGAACCTATCCCTCCAGCATGTTTTGTTTATTGTGATGACAAGGTTTAGATCCCTGGAGCGTGTAGCTCTGAGGGATTGGGATTTCTTTAAGTGTAGCATGTCCAACAGCTCTGGGTTTGACATGGCATTGTATGTTAAGCAGAGATCGCCTCTGAGTAGACGATATGCGACAGAGTATAGCTGGAGTTTTTTTAAGGCGGTCAGCGTAGGGCATCTGCTTTAGGCCTGTGATTCTAATGCACATTCCAACTTCTATCCAGATATCTACAGGACTGGACTACGTGTCTTCCATTCTAATGTTTACACAAGTTACGTATCCCATGAGGGATATCCAAGAATTTTACCGGTCCACAACAAGAGGTATACCGAACATCGTTTTGGAGTTACGAAAATGTGCTGAGGTTGTGTGCAATCCTGAAACCGCCTAGGGTGACACTACCTACTACATATGCGTAGTGGTCACTATGTGTAGCTGTGGCTGCACCACACCAGTGGGCCTAGTACAGCTGGATTTGGTGGACGTTCAGGGACGGGACCGGGTTGTGTGATGTGGAGGGGATGCTGCGTAGTCCATTATGCATCCAGGTGTGTTGCATTTGTTATGGCCAGTTCCATACGAGAGTGTTGCATGTGTTATGGCCAGTTCCATCAGGACCAATCTGTGGATATGTGCTGGTGACATATCTATACATTTGTATCGCACATTTCAATATTCATCTGTTTGTGGTATTGTGTTGTACAGTATGGCCTGTCTGGTTGTATTGCAGCTGTTTATACATGTGTTTGTGTTTCTTTCAGCTTCACCCGCTGCTCCCTCATACACCTCCGGTTCACCTATTCTGCATATGACACAGTATTGCCTTGGAGGATTGCACCATTACCCATCCACCCCACACACACAGATTCCTCACACCCCATACATCTGTGCTTTGGTTGTTGGCCCATGACATGGCCAGAGTGACACATTGAATACCCTACATGTGTCTGGTACCTGCATGGTTGTGTGGACTACCCTGCCATGTTTGCTTTCCACATGCTATACCTCATGCACATAGGTACATGCCCATACTTCTCTTTCATTACATGTTTGGTATACCTGGGTACTACCAGTTCGACTGTGACATAGTCTGACAAGTTCGGCTTGTACCACTGACTTCTGAATTTTGGCGGCCTGTTGTACTCATTGGTAGGATGCCATCTTTTCCTATGTCAAGGATGGGATATATTCTGTACACATATCTGACTGTAGTGGACAACACCTCCCCACAGCCGACGGTAGGGTTGCCACCTTTTCAATTGGACAAAGTGGGACATTTTTGGTACACACATCACATTTTACAGGCTGACACATACCCATGGCAGTACACAGGATAGAACTTAGACGTCTTGCCTGTATAAAAGCTTTTTCTTGTAGCAGTTCAGTTGCTTATTCTGTTTCTTATAACATTTATGTAATTTAGATACAGAGAACCTGTTTAATGCAACTATTACATAACGTATAGGGAATAATTTTGTCCAATAATCTCAGGACATTTGCCATTGTTACATGTTTTTATCGGGACACAACTGCCCAAAGAGGGACTGTCGCTCGCAAAGTGGGAAAGGTGGTAATCCTAGTCGACGGTACGGATAATACTGTTCCTTTCAGCCTACGTGTCCTTATTGTTGTGGCTGTTTGCATGCTCCTTCTGTTTCGTTTACATGCTTATTCTATTACCTATCACATTTGGTATGTGAAATACGGACATACCTTTTGTATGTGACTATTACATGCCTTGTGGGATATAATTCGGATGTACAGTCGCTAGATATCTACATTTCTTGTGTATTTTGTTATGGACACATCTGCCCAGCTGTGTACCCTCCCTCACATTATGGGTCAGCTGGTGACCCTCACCATTGGGCTGGACATATCTACTGGCAGATCGCTAACATATGATGCGTTTCACTTCCACTTGGTATGGCTATCTACACTGCGTTGGACTATGGCCACACGGTCTTCCATGTCATTTGTTCGCGAGATAGGGGCCCGTTATTCCCTACCGTGCATTTCTGTTTGCTTCGTCACTTTGTTTTCGCAGGTACTTTCTTGCATGCTTTGCATACGTTTCAGTCTCCAGGGACACTGACGTGGTTACTATCTTGCAACCTGTTATATGCAAGCATTTTAGGTTGCACATCGACAGCTGCCGTTTCCATGCCTCCGTGCGGCACTTTGACACGCCCTATGCACTCACGCTCCTTTCCTGTGCACGTGGCTGTGTCGGCAGCACGCCTTCATTACTATGCATTTGGTACTACTGCGCCATCCTCACACCGCACGGTCAATGCAAGCCTAACGCCGGCCTTGCGCCGAGCTTCATGAAGCCCGGGGCATCTTCTGCCTCTACCTGAGCCATAAGGAAGACAACAAAGGGTATGAGTAACATACAACATGTAGCAAAGAATATGAGTAGAAATAAAACAACAATATTGTGTAGTACAATATATACAATATATCTGTGATTAAATTTACAATGAATGTTAAGGAAGATATTATGTGCACAGCATAAATGTCACTTATTCATTCCTCATACAAGAAATCCTTTTCATGCCTTCTTGAACAGGGAAACATCCTACAAAGAAATAATATTAGAAGGTAGATTATTCCAAGATGCAGGGCCCAGCCTGAAGTCTGACTTCTCACAGTTAGCTATGATAAATCGAGGTCTAATAAGTTTAATGCCTGAATTGTTATTCAAAGTAAAAGAGGACTAATGTACTATTAATCTGTTAGTTAGTGCAGGAAGTATCTTTCATTGAGGAGTTTGCATTCAATAGGAAGGATGACCTAGCTGACCTACTTACACACACACACACACACACACACACACACATGCCCACTATATATATATATATATATATATATATATATATATATATATATATACACACACACACACACACACACACAAAATATATATATATATATATATATATATATATAGACAATATATATGCACACACACACACACTATATATATACATACATATATACATATATATATATATACATATATATATATATACACACACACACTATATATATGTGTGTGTGTGTGTGTGTGTGTGTGTGTGTGTGTGTGTGTGTGTGTGTGTGTGTATATATATATATATGCGCATACACATATACACATGCAGAAATATGCATGTATGGGAGGGGGTCAAAAACCTTGACTGCTGTCATCTAACCATTTTCAGATGTCTAAATTAATTGCACAATATGAGACCTACAATTAGCTATCTGCTTTTTAATTAGCATACATCTATAAATATAAGCACAGACTGGGTGGCTAAAAGTTCCACTTTTTTATAAGGATTTCTGTCTGTGATGACAAGCTTAAATAAAAAGGCTGCCACTTACCAATATTCAGTGAGCGCCATTTAATGACTTTTTGATCCTCTTTCACATCTCTGTCTCATGATAATTTTCCCTTCCTTTGTGCATTTCATCTGTTCTCCTCTCTGCACTAATATACTTGCAGTGTTCCCACTAAAAAAGCAGTCCCGCTGAGTAATGAACAATGAGAAGGGTCTACAATTCTAAAGCAGAGAAGCCTGTTACCCTCCTCAGATATGCATTTCAGTTCTCCAGTGTGGTGACACAGGAGTGAAGTAAGTCACGGATGAATGAATATCAGTCCTCAGTGTGTTTTCCACACATACTGACAAACTACTTGCTCGACCATCCAAGGCAATGGGCATAATCAAGTTGAACTGATATCTCCCTCCACCTGAAAAGGAAAACAGTTAGAGGTTGCATTATCTACCCCTCCCTGGCTATCTCTCCAGTGACTTTGGTGTTTTCTGATCCCTGGGCCAGCAGTTCTGTACACCAAAACCTATGCCACTCCAGTACTCCTGTTTGATCACAGCCAGTAATGTACTGAATAGTAAGCACAATCATTTTGCACTCCACAAAACATGCAGCAGGTCTGTCCATATGGGCAGAAACTTCTAGAATGCAACCTGGTTTAGGAAGTTCTGAACAATTCACATCTGTACAACAGATAGACTCATAGACTCGTACTAGGCTAACTGCCCCTGTGAGCCATTTTAAGCCTAGCCAATTATCCCTTGTGAGATTCAAACCCTGCACCTTGTGTTTGCAAGGCAAACACCTTAACCATTAGGTCACCCTCCCAACCTAGATGTCTCGGGAAGAAGTGGTTCAAGGCACAAGGGATGAAGGCTAGACAGGAAAGAACTTAAAAGAACAGATAAAAAAATGCATAGTAAAAAAACACACTAATGGACTGCACTACCTCTTATGGCTTGAAATAACATTTATATCAAAATGCATTTACTAGCATATCTTATTGTTTTGTGGATGAACAGGTAAACTGTAACACTATAATACATTAAGAATATTTTCCACATAAAGGAAAAGAAAAAAGGAACAAATTTAATTAAGCCTTATTTAAAGACCAAGGGGAATGGAAATTAATCTGTCTCTTTAAAGTACAAATGAAAAATACCAGCCTTGCTTTAGTTACAGAATGTACAAAGATGTGGCATAGGTATTTTAAATATTTGGAAGAACAGTGCCACTCTTTTTCTCTAAAGGCAATTGTTTTCATACACCAATCGGACTCTTACTCCAAGTGTTGTGCTCCACAAGCAATTCACATCCCAGAAGTAGATATAAGATACTGACAAATTGATGTTGCCATAGTAACCATGCAGAAAATGAATACTAACAGAGCTTGTCTGTTTGTCCTCTGAAGTAAAAATAAGTCAAAATTAGAGAAAATTCATCACAACAGTAAACAACTATTGAGGTATGTAGGCATAGCTTTTGAAATAAGGCTTATGGGCGTATACACACACACACACACACACACACACACACACACACACACACACACACTCTCTCTCTCAATAAAGTTAAAACACTTCATGATTCTGTGCAGAGAACATATCTCTCTGTATGTTTATCGGCAACATATTCCTTTCAATGACGCACACTATTATTTTTACATAAACCTGATTGCAGTTCTTTCCCTTAGGACATACCATTGTAGTTTGCATAGGTGTGGCGCTGCCAAATTGACTGACATTCAGATGGGGTTGTCAGTTAAGCATGTTGCTTGTGATGTTTTTTAGATGTTGCTTTTATTCTGTGAATAGTAAAAAGTTTAAGAAGGTTTAAGTAAAAAAAATTTGAAAGTCGAATAGGCCCTACTAACTTAATTAGAGTGAAAGACTACACACATCCAAATGGGGAGGGAGGGGCTGCCTCCCCCTGCTGCACACAATTGTAAGTTCTACTGCCTCGTAGCTCTATGGTGTGGGAGTTTGGAGGCAAAGTCCCCAATGGTCATAAAGCTGTCCATGTTTTTAATCTCTTCTCTTATTAACAACTTATAATTATAGAATTATAACTACAAATTATAATTACAGTGTTATCCCATTTCATACCGAGGTGGGTCTTGCTGCTCTTCATTCTGTTGTGTCCTAATATAAACACTCATCAACCTGACTGTAAATCTACACTATAAGTAACAAGATCTCTTTCCAATTATATATATAATGAATGTGCCAGTGCAATTAACACAAACATGCATACACTGGGACAGTGGTAGACACACGCATACAGAAAGACAAGGCAATAGTAATATGCTTGTTATAAGACAATATTACTTGATATATAATGTCTAGTTAACAAAGTCATGAACTGTCAAAAGGTTTACAACAGCACTATAAGCATGGATTAATCATTCATATAATTTGCAGCTGTATATAATATTCTTTATTCATTATGTTTTGTGGACACATCTCTAGCCTCAAGGTTAACAGAGATCCCTACCAAGTTAAAAGGTGATATGTCTACTAACTTAGGGAATGGTTTCTGAAATGTTGTTGTTGTGTCCTTCGGCTTTTCCCGGTTAGGGGTCGCCACAGCAGAACTCCAGTCCGCTAATGATTGGCAGTAGATTTTTACGTGCCGAGTTGCCGGCCCTGACGCACAACCTACAACGAAGGTACACCCATTCACGCATGTCTCCACACAGAAGACGCTCTAGCTGAGAATCGAACAGGGCAACGTCTTACTGTGAGGCAACAATGCTACCACAGCACCACCACCGCAGTCGGAATGGTTTCTGGAATAATAAATGAATAAATACATAGATGTTATGAGTCCCTATCAGAAGAACAAATTACCACAGTATAGAACATCATAACATGGAGAATGGAATGCCGAATGTTGAATGTAATGAAGCCTCACATCAGGGAAAATCAGAACAGTGAACAGGGTTGGTGCAGTATTGTGCGAGATCACTGTACAGCTGTCTTTGGGATCCAGCCTGTCCCAGGTGAGAGATTTTGTGAGATCACAGTACAGCTGTCATTGGGATCCAGCCCATCTGCATCTTCAGTGCAGTCTTGGAATTGGTAAATATAATTAGCAGGGGTGTGGGGGTGCAGGGGGACATGCTATCCTGCAAAAACTTTTATTGTTGGCGGAGTGCAGTGTTAGCCTGAGCTGTGCATGCTCGGTGCTCTGACTTTCACAGATGTGAGCCTTTGTTAATTCGAACATTCAGCATTCTGGTCTCATTGTTTTGATGTTTGATGTTGTAGTAATTTGTTCTTTTGATAGGGATCCTGATGTTACATACTTAAGGTAACAAGTATATCTAAACTGGCAGTTCCATTCCATTACCCAGTTGGACTAAGACTACAGGACTTATTCAGCCTGGCCTAACAAAACTTTCAAAGGGTGCCTGGACCCCCCATTACTGATGATGATATGTGAAATAGGACCCTTCTCCAGAACTCTGAAGTGTGCATAAGGCTGAACAAGTACTTACAGCCATAAACAAATATATACATATACATATACATATACAAATACATACTCTATCTGAAAGTCCATCATACTGCTATTCCAGATCTATTGTAATGGTAAGTGCTGTAAGTTTCATATTTGGAAGTAAAAGGTAGACATATATAGATATATATATATATATATATATATATATATATATATATATATATATTTATATACACACATGCATATATATATATATATATATATATATATATATATATATATATATGTGTGTGTGTGTGTGTGTATATACCTGCACATAAAAAAAATATATATATATATATATATATATATATATATATACACACACACACACACACACACACACACACACTCACGCACACACATGCCACAGTGATGAATGCTGATAGCTTTGAGATTGGAAATCCTGGTACTGACAGCACCTTCAACAGGGGAAGGGTCAACATTGGGTTACTTCAGCTCTGCGATCAAAGCTACAGCTATCCCCCCCCAAAAAAAAGATGCAGTTGACCCCAGTAGGTCCACAGACATGACCTTTGACATGGATAGACCAATCAGTGGCATCTTTAACACTGTGATCTGGACTGAACTTGTTGAGAAAAATCTGGGACAGGCAGAGGAAAAATTAGGGAAAGAAGGTGTTAGGAGTGAATGAGGCATGTGACTGCATGTGCTGCATTATCAGGAAGGCATATCTCATCTTACTATAATCAAGTTCTACTCAAATTAACCTCTTTGGATCTGAATGACCTAGCAGAATGTAGTCAGGATGTCTGAAGCGTTGGCTCATAAGTTACCAAGCAGGGGCTACTTGGTCAGGTACAAGGAGGAGGACACTCAGTTGACAAACATAGTCCAACTGGGAGAGAAAAGCTCACTCTGTTTTTTTAGCAACAGGAGCAGATGAAAGGTCTTGCTCTGAAGAAGGAGGCTTCTTCTTGGCTTCAGACTGTTTGGGAGAAGTGATGACAGCAGAGAAACACCCAGAGCAACCCTGAAACCAGAAACATCTTGCAATGGAGTAGCCTTGAGATTCTCTCTTTCCAACCTATTCCCTTCATCCTTGATGACAAAAGTTTGAAACTTCTATGCCTTAAGAAAGGTGGATTGAATGAGATGTCACCTGCCTTGGGTGATAATTAGTTAGTTGTGTAGAAACTTTCAAAAAAGTTTGATTGCTTACAAGTTTTCATTATTATTCCATTATTATGGGAATTTATAGATAGTTTGTAAACTGTCTGTCAAACTGTTTTGTTGCTTTTACGGTGGTTTAGCTACCTTTACAAAAACAGCAGTTTGAGAGTCAAGCAGTTTACAGGCTTCCAATAAGGACCCACAATAAGAATTCTTTATAGATAGCTTGTAAACTAGCTGTCAACCTGTTGTTTTTTTCTGAAGGTAAACTATCTTTAAAAAACTGGAACAGTATGACACACTGTTTACAAGCTGACTGTAAGTAATTTCTTAATGACAGCTTGTAAACTATAAAACGTTTCAAGGCTTGATAGTATACAAGCTGTCATAAAGTGATAGCGAGTGCTTATAATTAGTGGGGGGGTTGTGATGACCGTGCACTCTCCCAGCAATCAAGGCGCCTCAATCCTCACCACTAACACCAGTGAGGGGTGTCCATATAGGAAAGGATAATACATACACACACAGTAAAGTACAATTTCCCTTAAGAGCACAAACAGATCACAGTCAGTCTGGGGCTGGTTTCTCCCTTTCTCTCCAGATCCCCAAAAGGACTTCCCACTGGCACAGCTATAGGGTCCAGATTTCCACCTAGTGGGCAAGCTAAAACCTCCAGCACCCTCTTTGTCCAACCAGTGCTTCGTGTCCCTACCCAAGTAGCTGACACACACACACTGAGAGATAAGAGTTATATACAACCACACAGACACTCTTGGAGAAGGCTGGCACAGGTTCTCCAGCTGTGCCCCTTTTACTCAGACAATACATTAGTACCACTTGCCACCACCTACTAATATTTATCAGCTACTAAAATGCCATTATGAAAGGGTGTCCAATTATACTGTGCAATATTATTATCCAAATGTTAGCGTAACTGAACAGCAAGACTATTGGAGTGGCTTTGTACAATATTACTAAATGCAATGTACTCTTACAGCTTAAATTATCTCTATACAAAACAGCCACAGTTGAAAGGTTTAAAAATATTTAATAATAAGTAATAAAAACACCAGACAATACTTCTTACTACACAGTGCTAGTCAAGGGTTCAGACACAGGAAAATGCATAAAAATAATACAGTAGAATAGTTCTGGTATCAATACAGAAAAACAATTAGTCTAATCATCATATTTCCTAGCTATATATAAGAGAAAACACAGTTCTAAAATAAACTTACATATAGAACACAGGCAGAGTGCTGGTGAGTTGGATGTTCTCAAGACAAATGCTAAATGCCCTCATTCTTTCTGTCCTTAAATTGATAACACACTACCACTGATTCATTTCAGATTACATAATTTCTTTTCTGGTTCCCAGGCTAACAGAAATGTACAGGTTAAAAGCCCTTTTGATCTTTCAGCTGGTCAGGAAGCCAGAGCAATAAAAGAAATTATACATGTAAATTCTAGCCATTAACTCTGGCCTCAAAACAATAAGCAGAATTCCTCCCTCTACACATCTCGGCTTTGAGTTTTAGATCAAAGAATTTCACAATGCTTGACTTATCAGCTTTCTTACAGCAGAGTGCACTGTTGTTACATTTTTGCAGTTCAACATTCAATGCAGTCTTTTCATATTTAAGAGAAAAAACCTGTGGCTTACATTAATATTTCCAAATGACAAAAATTATCTACAAAATTCTAGCTAGCTAAGTTGGCAGCCTTTACATATCTTCAAGAGATCATCAACTGTTTGTTGCTCAAGGTACAAAATTGCCTTGCTACAGTTATGTAAAACTGACATATACCTCACATTGTTCCAAGAAGTGAGTTTCCTCCAAAATATTTATCACACATAATAGGTTTATCCTGTAGGGGAATTTTCACCCTTTCATTACATTTCTTAACTTTTCGATTCTCTTTTTTTTTTCTTCCTTTCTAACCTAGAGCAACACCAAATGCAGTAACAATTCAGCACCTAAAACTAGAAAACAGCTGAGTATATTACACAACTATGTAATGGTAAGTATAAGCATTAGTAACCTGTAAAACACCAGTATACAATGCACAAGTAAGGGCAGCTAAGCAGCAGTAACTGTAGATGGGGAAATGTCTACAAACATACCAAACATACAGACTAAACTACAACTGTAAAAATGCACATCTCCTGTAAGAACACTCAACGCAATAAAATACAAACTACTGCACTATAAAATGTTAACAGAATGGTGTGAGGCCAAGGTTGGAAGAGGAAGCACTACCTCAAAATACTTTTAATTTAATGTCAAAAAATGGACATGCTGATCTGAGGATGATATAAATGGTAGAAAGGACTAAACACATTGAAAAAAACTAATATCTCAGAAGAATTTAAGACAGAATGTTACCAAAAGGAGAGCATTAGTCAGACTTCCAAGATGGCTGCACACTGATCAACACCTTAATTTCAGCTGAGTGTGAAAAAAGAAAAGTAAAGATATGAGCCAGTAACTTTGCAAGTTTTAGTAAATTCAGTTACTGACTAGTAAGTACACTGCCAGCAAAGAAGAAAATTAGACAGCCTGAAAAAATCAACTAGAAAAGGTAAAGAGAAAACACTGACTGGGAAGAATCCTGCAGCTATTCAGCAAAAAGCAGTTCAAGTTCCAGCTTTGATACAAGTCATGGCTTCCAGTAATCTAGAGGAAAAAATAAATCAAATGTGCTCACAGCTGATTAAAATATATGAAATATTGAAGGAGTATATTAACTCAAATAACAAGGGGCTGGATAAAATAGAAGTTTTAAACAACTATTCAGATGAACTGGAAAAAAAAACTGCAAAAATCATACAGATATTTTGCCAGTGAAACCATTTCCAGTGTTCCAAGGGAAAATGCGTGAGAAACAGAAAAAGCACAGAGGTCAAGTAGAAGAACAGGGCATACCTTGGACTTGAACTGGAGTCTGGGTTTGAGAGATAAAAATGAACAGGAAAAAGACCTGCAACACTGAAACTGGTGAATATATGTGAGATTATAAAGCATCAGTTGCACTTGTGAAATATTGCTTTACAAGAAAAACTGGAAAGATTGGACTTTTGTTAACTTTGTTAAACTTGTTGGACTGAAATGCATATATCCCACTTCATGTCATTAATGTTTGGAAGGACATTAAATGGAAAGAAAACAATAAGTAAAACAAATTTTGTTCTTAACAGGATTTATATAATGCATTTCATGATGTAAACTGTGTGTTATATAGTAATTCATTTTCAGATTCTGTTATATGTGATAAACATATTATCACAAACAAGTACTTTTTTTCTTCTTTTTTTACTTTTAAGAAATGTGGGTATTACAATGTAAAAAGACAAGCAAGACTGAACAAAAACATGTTTAGGTTAATATGTTGTAATCATGGGTTCTTGAGATGGGGGTGGGATGTAAAAGTGGACATATTACAATATATGTCAAGCTGATATGTTTTCTCTTACATCTGCATATGTGAATGTTTTGGATTACAGCCCTCGGCTTAATCTTATAACATTTTTTGAGTAAGCAAGTAAATAAGAAAAAAACTGACTCCAATGAAAAGTTTCCCTTTAGCAAATAAATATTCAATGGGAGTTGAAAAGTCTGCAGCTGAAGGCAGATGTACATTTTGTTCTTATGTTTCCATGGAGATAAGCTGACTTCAGAGACAGGCAATGAAAGATAAAGCACTTGTTTAATGCTAAAAGGTATTATTTTCTGAAAGCATAGAAACTGTTTTTCAAATCTGTGAGGGGAATAAAGATAAGACAAGAACAGACAGCAATTAGTCTAAGTGGGAGCATAGGCTGTAACATGTGTCTTAGCATGGATAACTTAATTTTAGGTTAAGTAATACCAGTGGGTGCAGTTTTTGATTTGGAACAATTGTTCATATCAGGTGGGTTAAACTGCATCACCTAAAAAATGTACATAGTTTTGTTTGTTTAAGTTAGTAGACAATAGAGGTGCTCTGGGTGTGTGTGTGTGTGTGTGTGTGTGTGTGTGTGTGTGTGTGTGTGTGTGTGTGTGTGTGTGTGTGTGTGTGTGTGTGTGTGTGTTTCAGGGTTTTCATTACAACAAAAAGACTTATAAAATGTGATATAGGTTCAGATGGAGATGACAAGAAACAACTGTATAAAAGATCAACTTGCCAAACATTAGTGGATGTATGCAACACAAAAGATGGAAATAGACATTTAAAAAGCTGTCATATATAAAGAGTGGGAATAATAACTTCTTGTCATAATGACTACAATATCCATATTACTTTTGAACGTAAATGGCCTCACAAGTATAGACAAAAAGTTAAGAGTATTGAATTATATCAAGAAATTCAAAGTACAAAGAGCAATACTACAGGAGACATGCTTGGAAAGAAGTGAGCATGTGAATTTGATAAAGAAAGGATTTCAGGATAGATATTCAGCAGAATATCAAGGACAAAGGAAAAAGGAAAGTATATATACTAATTGCTAGAGGAGCTCCAATAGTGATAGAAGAGAAAAAATAAGATAATGGTAGATTTGTAGTAGTAAGAAGCTATGGCAAGGGAGGAGGATTACACTGGCATGTATTTATATTCTATCTAAAACTGCTGTTATGGAGCTTAAGAAAATGTTGGGAGAATAATCAGTTTTTAGCAGGGAATATTACTTATAGGTATGGAATGTAACTAAATTTGCAACAGTGAAGATGTATCTGGGGAACCTAAAAGAGAAAATATAACAAAAGTGGGCAGAGTTCTGAAGAAATTTATGAAAATATTTGGTAAGGAAGACGTGAACTCAGTAGTAGGAAATCAGAGAGAATTTACATATTATTCCCCAAGGTACAACAACCAGCCTAGAGTAGACAGAAATTATAATTCTAAGAATATATGCTTTTAATTAAAAGCTTTGACACACATCCAATAACTATTTCAGATCATGCACGATTAACAGCAGGGTAATGAAGTAAAAATGAGACACTGGTGTACCCCCCATCTACATGTTAAAAAAAGAGGAATTTAAGGAATGGGTAGTGGAAATTATTTGAGAGATATTAGGGAAGACTGAAATTTGTTCAGAATGTATAGCTAGTGATTGAGATAAAATGAAAGTGGATTTTAAAAAATAGGGTAGAAATAAAAGAAAAAAGAGATATGAAGAATTATTTAGAGGGGATGACAAAGGTTTAAGCATTACAGAATAATGGGAATTCCACGGAACAAGAAGAGGTACAACTACAGAGTGCTATAGAGAATATAACAGAGTATTTGGATACTATGCATGACTTTAGAAAGACTGATGTTAACTGTTTTTGATAATAACTTCATAGCACAAAAACGTTTAGCACAACTACGTAGGTGACAGTAAATGGAAAGGGTTATTGCCAAACTTAGGGAGCCTATAACAAGAAACATAACCACAGATCTTGTAGCGGTATTAGAGATATTTTGCAAATTTTCTGAAAATTTATATAAAGCAGATAAATATGGAAATCAAAAAGGAGCACAAATGGAAATATTTATGGAAGACTTAGGTATGGTAAGTTTAGAAGTAGATAAAGGTCAACAATTAGTTAAGATAGGAAGAGATGAGATAGCATTATGATGTACAATCAATATGCAGGAAAGTCTCCAGGAACAGATTGTATTTCTGCAGAAGTTTGAATGCTAAGAGGTAAGAAAGTGATAAAGATCTGGACAATTTTGTTTAACAGTATTTTAAAAGGAGAGGAAGCAACAACATCTTGGAAGAAAGTTGTTGTGACTGTAATACCTGAAGACAATAAAGACCCATTAGATACAGTTTCATGTAGGCCCATTTCAATTTTAAACCATGGCTCTAAAGTGTTTATGCCTATAATTGCTAAAAGAATGGCAAAGGTGTTGCCAAACTGAATTGATAGGAATCAATGTGGTGTTTGTGGACAGGAGGCAAGTATTTGACATCATTAATAGAACAATGATGATCCATACTGAAGTAGAGTGAAGGAAATATCATTGTTGTCAATGGGTCTAGATGCAGAGAAAGCATTTGATAGAGTAAGCTGGGGCTTTCTGAGTAGGGCAATGGAAGCATTTGCCTTCCCTTATACAATAATAAGGAAAGTTAGGAGGACATATGTGGGAACAGAGGCAAAAATTAAAGTGGAAGGGTTCCTCTCTGACAACTGTCTGAACAGAGGAACCAGGCATGGGTGTCTTCTTTTCCCGTTGTTATTAGATTTACATTTAAAGCCACTGGCAAAGAAAATAAGGGACTCAGAAATTCAAAGAAATAATTGGTATGGTAATCAAGAAAAGTTGGTTTTATTTGCAGATGATATTATTTTGTATCTGATAAAATCAGAAAAGGACATGTCAGTGTTGTGGAGCATTGTGAGACAGTTTCAGTTATTTTTGGGATATAAAATTAATGAAGACTAAACAAAAGTTATAGCTGTAAACTGTACCCACGCATAAATTGGGTCAGCAATATCCATATTTATGGGGACATAATAAAATGAAGTATTTAGGAGTATGGGTTAAAAACCTGTTATGGCAGCTAAAGACATGTTGGAAGAGACTAAACAAAAGATTATACAAAAGCTGAGAAACTGGAATCTCTTGTTTATGGACATGGATAGCAAGATACAACAGTGAAAATGTTTTCAGTCCTTTTAACTTTATATACAGGTCAGGCACATTTCTATCAACCAGAGGAGAAGTGGATAACAACTAATAAAGAATTGAAGGATTTTATAAGGAGGAGAAGAGGGCAAGGGTCAAGCGGGATAAGTTGGTCCCTTCAATAGAACAAGGTGGTTTAGAAATACCTGATTTGAAGGGGTATTTTAGAGCTACACAGTTAAGGCTCATATACATAACACAAGTAAAAAGCTACAATTCATAGTGGAAAGGGATGGTGATGAAACAGGGGGATGAAATTGAAGAAATATGACAGAGTCAGATTTTGGATGCAGATTTTTAAAGAGAATTGCAATAACCTTACAGAATATTATATTCATAAATTAGCATCAAGTAGCAGAAGGTATTCTGAGAACTAAGCCAGCACGAGAACAGAGAAAGGAGATTCTGCCAAAAGGGATTACTACAATTATGGGAAAGGGGGGTCTGAATTTACTGGAGAAAAACGGCAAAGGAACCAAGGTATTGGGAACAAATAACTAGAGAGGGGAAGGTAATAGAATGGGAAGAGGCCAAGAAGACATTTGGACTGTAGGCTAGAAACTGCCTTTCCTTGAAGGACTGATATCAGAGTACAGGCAAACAGAAAGGGATAGTGGAATCCTAAGTAAAAGACCTGCTCTGGTAGGTTTTTGGTTGAACCTAGAAGAGAAAATGTTAAAAGGGATAATTAATAGGGCATATAAAATATTCCATGATAAGTATAAGAATCAATCACAGGAGATGAGAAAAGATTGGGAAGAGAGACTGGATAAGCAATACACATGGAAACAGTGGGAGGACATATGCATTGTTCCCAAATATGCAACGAAGTCTAGAAAATTTTAGATTTTTGCTTAGAAGTGTTTGCATAGGTATTTCCATACCCCAATCAGACTCCAAAGAATTTTTTCTCAGGGAGATGGCAAATCCTGGAGATGTACTGAATAAGAAAGAGGTAACTGGGAACATATGTTTTGGGAATGCAATGAGTTGGTAGACTTTAAAATGTCCCTAGAGTACTCTGTCAGAAAATTTGGGTGAATAAATGGGTGTAACTAGAGAAATTATTTTTTGAGCAGTGATACAAGATCTGAATAGCCTAGACATAGTAAGGGCTTGATAAGTTTAATTCTGGTGGCTGCCAAAAAGCTATTATTAGAAAGTGGAACTCAAAGTCTAAATCAACTATAGTTGAAGTAGTGAATAGTGTAGCACAAATAAAAGAACTAGAAGTTGGTTCTTTAGAAAAGGGTAAGAGCAAATTACATACAAAAAATGGAAATTGTGGGAACAATGCATGCAGATTAAAGTTCCGGAGGAGGAGTGAGTTTAAGGGAAGTCAGTAATTGATCACTTTATGTAAAGTTGGATTGATAATAATTGTATAAAAGACTATATGTGATGTATAATGTTTGTGACTGTGAACATGTTAATACATTTTTTCTTTTACATAAATGAATATTCACCTGTGTCTTAAATAATAATTCAATAAAGGTGTTAAAAAAGAAAAAATAGCGGTAGTAGAGAAGTATTTAAATTTAGTTATATTAAATTTAGTTGGATTCGGTTAAATAAGAATAAGATATTGTCAAGACTGGAGGAGTATATTTCTATCAAACAGAATACAGGCATTAAGGGTGAAGCTTGAAAGAAAAGAAAGGAAATGATGTTAAGACCGTGAAATTATGTATTAGAGGGTATTCAAGGTATAACACATTTTTGGAAAAAAAATTAGGTTGACTTATGAGGGAAAAGCTTACCTAGTTAATTCTGTGCTGTTGTGAAAATAAATTATTTTTCATGTATTTCTTAGAAAGAAAGAAAGATATTTGTTAAATTTAGTTTTTTTCTTATAATATGGGGCTCTTGTTTGAATTTAATAAGGAGACGTCAATGTCAATTGTGGGTTAGAGATGTTGAATCCTGTCTTTCTTGCATCCCTAAATTTATTTTGAGTATTGTGGATAAACACTTATGATGTAACACCATTACTTTATAGATTAGTGAAAGAAAAATATAAAGTGTTTTAGGAGGCATGCAAAGTGCTAAAACAAAGGGTTGGAGAGGGAAATGTTACTGGATGGGGACATTAAGGAATATTACAATACATTTTTGTCACAGAAATTGAATATTGGTTATTCTACTCAGGATATGACAGGGATGTTACGGTATTATATTGCAGACCCATGGCAAGGTATTTGAGTAATTAACAGAGAAGCAGTAAAGGATAGATTTTGATAGAGTCAGCAAAGTTACAGAATGAGTATATATTATGTGGCATCTGACTTTAAATAAGATGACAGTTAAATCCTCTATGGAGTATGAATATGCAGAAAAAAGAAGGTGCAATATATGTTGTGACATCCCTCCCCTGGGCCACTGATCAAGGAGCCTCAATCCTCACCACTGACATCGACTGGGAACATTCACGGAGAAAAAATAGACACACACAGTATTTTCAGATGCAACTCTCTGCACCAAGTAAAATTTCCCTTAAGAGCACACTAAGGGAATGCACACTCCAGTCTTGGAGCTGGGCTTTCTCTCTAGGGCCGCCAGATAAGACTCCCCACTGACCACTACAGAGCTGAGTCCTTAGCTGGGTGTTCCAAACCAAGTTCTCCACCACCTTCTGTGTGAAATCAGTGGTCTCAGTGTCCCTGTTCAAAGTATATTTCTTTTCTGTCCAGCAGGAACCACTGTTGATACATTTTTAACACAAGCAACTTTACAAGTACATTTTTAACACAAGCATCTGTACAAATCAGTTTGATATTCAAATGGCATATAATTCTTTACAAAACTCCGTCTAGCTATGCTGGTATATGTTACACATGCACTGCCCTATTCTCCCTGGCACAGCTGGCACTACCTCATCATCACCATTTCAAGAGCGTAGAAATAAAATTTAATCAAAAATAACAAAGCTCCCTTAAAGATACATCGCAGCATTTCAATATAAAACAACATGTATAAAAATTATCATTTAAGTTGCATCTAAACTGTTTATGGGAGCTTTTAAATTAATTATGTAGTTGTTTAATTGCTCAGTTGCTGGCTTGTCATTGGTGGGTTGTATCACTTATTGCTATTTATTTGAGAGTTTTATTTTATTGTTGAATTGCACTGAAGAAGGGTTATACCCGAAAGCTTTGTTACTTCTGATTACATTTTATTTCTACGCTCGACATGAGTTTGTTGCTGTAGTTGTGTTGTTATACTCTGCTTTGGGTTTATCATTACCAGTCTATCTTTATTGTGACTACCTCACATCATCATCATCACATATATTTCATAGAGAAGATAACACAATGTGTATTTTTAGAATGAAGTATGATGGAAGGTTGATGTCAAAAAAACAGTAAATTGTGGGGTGGATTTTTTTTTAAAGTTAGATAAGGAGATGATTCTGCATGGAAATTCTAAGAAATCTAACACTAATGCAATTGAAGAATGTGATAAAATATTAATGTCTTGTTTATAGCTTATTCAGAAAGGAAGAACAGAAGAAAATTTATATCATAAGAGTCTGGACATGAAAGATGACTCAGAGAAGGGTGTGAATAGAAAGATGAAATCAGCATGAAAAGGGAAGTATTGCTGTAATTCATCTTCAAGTCTTGTAAGTGCCTTCACACGGTGCACCCTATTTTTCACAAAACCTCACCAAGACAATACTGGCATACAGACTGTATTTTATATATCACAGATAAAGGGTAGGTTAAAAAGTAAAGAAGCTAGATGGGTGCACAAGTCCCAGCACAAAAAAAGTGTCCAATGCTAGCGTATACACTGGTGCCATGACTGAGGAAAAAAACAATGCAGAATCCTCAGGACACAGAAACAATCCTACAACATGAATAGGCTAGGCACAGGGGGAGGAAGCCCCCCCAACTGCAGATGGAAGAAGTAGTAGTATACAAAAACACAAAAACTGACAATCCAAAAAAAGTTATAAAGATTACAAAGTGGGCTAAGGAAGACAATATGTATTGTTGCTATTACACAAGAAAACCAGAATATTGTTACTATTATACAAGAAAACCAGAATATTGTTACTATTATACAAGAAAACCAGAATTTCCAGATAGAGGCTAATTGGAAAGACTGTGAATTACAAAAGGAGACAAGTCTGGGCACAGTGCAGGAGCTGAGAAGCACACTCTTGGTTGGCATCAAAGATTGAAACAATAACTTCATGAACTTCAGTCACAGCCTGACTTCAGAATGAGATCCATTCCCATCATGGTATTAGAAACCTAAAAGGCTTGGAGAAATTAAACCAGGAAAAGATCAAATTATAGGAGTTATAGAGTTATGCAGGTTACAGGATATTGTGGCATCTTCTCATTTTCCTTAATATGTATACATAATTATTTAACTGTGTATATAGTTTTATATATTTTTATGATGTAACAGCAGATGCAGGGTGGTATGCAACGAGACGGAGCCCGAATAATGAAAAAATTCTTTTCTCAATCCAATGATCAAAATGAAGTGCAAATACACATAAAGTCACAGTTTAAAAATGATAAAACAACAAGTTAAGCACTTTCGTCAATACTCAGACTTCTTCAGAACAGTGAATTGCTGGCTGATAACTCCTTAAATACACACATAGTCAATTAGTAAAATATTACCCCACATCATTTCCTTTCAATTAAGAAACATCACAGGAAGTGTAAGGTAGTAGTGAATACTCCCCCTACTATTTTTACACATGCACTGACACTCACATATTCTGCAGATTTTGAAGAAATCAAATACATAATACTTAAATATTGGAAGGGTTTTGATAATGATATTGGGGTCTTGGACAAGACAGGTAATAGACCCACTATAGTTTATAAAAAGAGTACATCAATAAAAGGACTACTTGAAAAAGGTAAACCTAATCTCACTAGAGGTGGCACGTATAAATGTGGTAGATGTCCCCAGTGCCCTTTCATGATGGATACGGACAAATTTAAACTTAAGAATTTTGGATCCATTACTAATAAAAAGAAAATGTTTTGCTATACTAAGGGGGTTGTTTATATTGCAGTATGTAAAAACTGCCAAGGTTATTATGTGGGAAAACAAAAATGCTTTTAGACTTAGAGTCTACCAACATTTATATGATATCAAGCAGAAAAATATGAAGAATGCTTTATTTAGGCATATTAATGACCAAAGTAATCACAGTTTTAGTTTTTATTCTTGAACAAGTTGATTTGGGACAAAGGGGCGGACCTGTTGAGGAATATTTGGAGTACATTGAGTTAAAGTGGCAGATCAGACTGAATGCATACTCCCCTCCAGGTCTTAATGATAGAATTTCTATAGCACCACTTTTGAAACTTAAACAGTTATTTATGTTATGATTTATTTATATTGTCATTGGTATTTTTTGCCTTATAACATTCTTTACATGTGACACTATTGATTCAACATTTGGTTAGCTGACTTTTTGTGTACTTGCAAACAGGGGAGTATTCACTACTACCTTACACTTCCTGTGATGTTTCTTAATTGAAAGGAAATGATGTGGGGTAATATTTTACTAATTGACTATGTGTGTATTTAAGGAGTTATCAGCCAGCAATTCACTGTTCTGAAGAAGTCTGAGTATTGATGAAAGCGCTTAACTTGTTGTTTTATCATTTTTAAACTGTGACTTTATGTGTATTTGTACTTCATTTTGATCATTGGATTGAGTAAAGAATTTTTTCATTATTCGGGCTCCGTCTCGTTGGATACCACCCTGCATCTGCTGTTCATTCTAGTTTTTATTCTGCTTACTGAGTTTGTCGATATTGTTATGATGTATGTATGTATATAGAAATTATAATTGTTTTATCATAAAGTACCCCTTCTCTTCAATAAGTGCCATAAGATTTTTTGCCTCTATCTGAGCTACAAGCAACTCAGGAAAAAGGGATCTCAGTTTAACATCTTATTCAAAGAATAACATATGCAGGTATGTAAGCATCTTCCCTTATACTATACGTCAGTAAGGGAAACATTGTAAATGTC
This sequence comes from Protopterus annectens, assembly GCF_019279795.1. NCBI lineage: Eukaryota > Metazoa > Chordata > Ceratodontiformes > Protopteridae > Protopterus > Protopterus annectens. Next base: position 110,151,617 of record NC_056733.1, on the reverse strand, counting down.
CATGTTTATTAATTTCATAATCAGGGGCATATAAAGTAACACCAGCATCTTCAATAAACCATGCACAAGAAAATCAGTGGTGCTCGTATTGAAGCAATAGTATAACACATCAGTAAATCATATCCCACATAAAATAAGGAACATATATATTTTTTTCCAAGGGAAAAAAACGATTGGCCATCATCAGGAATTTGCCCTTTTCTCCAGTGTAGTGCAATTTCAGAATTGGTATATTTAGTTGGGGGGTAGGGGTGCAGCCCCCCATGTTGGTAGGATGCAGCCCTCCCGCCCCTCACCTAGGTGGGTTTTAAATTTTGTGATTTTTGTGATGGTGTGTAGTTTGGTCGACATTTTTCCCTTGCAAAAACTTTGATTAAATGCACTTTCAATGGATGAAGTTTTCGACGGGTAGTGTTTGACAAACAGTTATTCGAGGATTAGGTTTCTCGCTACAGTGATATAGACCCCCTCCAGCCAAGGAATCAATGAACCATAAGGCTCCAGGCTATGATAGAAGGTGCTGGGCTCCCGCTCCTACAGAAGAATGAATGAGGTCGATGAGGTGAAGGAATGGGAATCTTGTGGTGAGGCCTTGGGGGCAAAAAAAAGGCACTGGCAGAATCCAAAGAAAACAACCAGACAAAGCACTTAAAAACAGTACCTAAATAATGGATTCTACAAGCTAGGCCCAGTTGCAATAATGTAAGTAAATGACCTATCTCTAACCTCTGCCCTGTTGAAAAAAATCTTTGAGACAATGATTTATAAACAATTATTCCAACACATAAACAATTGAGGCCTACTATGTAGCCATCAGCAAGGCTTTTGGAATGTTTTAGCACCACCACAGCCCTACTTGCTGTTATTAATAACATCTACTCCAACATTAATAATGGACTCCTAACTGATAGAATCTTTCATATATACTGTAACAACCAATACTCTGACAAAGGAACCATTAATACTGGCATGCTCGAAGGCTCAGTTCTTGGGCCGCTTCTGTTTTCTTTATTTATAAATGATTTCGCCAAAGACCTTCCAAAACTAAAGGTTACATTATATCTAGATAACATCCTACTGCATTCAGCAAATGAAACTCATAAAGACCTAAGATCTCAGCTGCAAAAGAACTCCTCTGATATTTGTGACTGGACCCATGCAAACAAACTTCTCATTAATCTCAAAAATGCAAATATAATGTTATTTCTTTCACAACCAAAATTACACCATTTAACAGAAATCAAAATAAGTGATAAACAGAACAACAACTTAAGTGGTGGTTTTCTAGTTAAGGTGTTTATCTTACAGACGCTAGGTGCAGGGTTTGATTCTCACATGGGGTAATTGGCTAGGCTTAAAATGGTCTACAAGGGCAATTAGCCTAGTACTAATCTATGAACCTATGAGCATCATTCCCAACATTACTGGGTGTAAATACTTGGGTCTCACCCTAAACTCCTCACTTACATTCTCTTTGTGTACTGATATCATCACAGGAAAAGTACTATTCAAAATTAAACTTTACAACAAGATAACACATCTCTTGCTGCCCAAAGTCAAAGCATCCATGGCTTGGAATGTATTGTTACCCAAACTTGAATGCTGTTTACTAATAATTACCCTCCACTCACAATATAATACTCAGATAATACATATCACAGAGAACAACATTTTCAAATTTGCTCTTCTAGCTAGTACCCATATACATTACTGTCAGTGAATAAATGGTGTCAAGTAGTTCCTAGGCACAGACAGAGCCACATACCTCTTGAGTTGCTTATTATCTATGATCCTAAAGATGGGATGTTGTCCCCTTCAAAGAAGACATCTCAAAGTAAGAGAACAAATGCACTACCTTAGGGACAGTCAAACCTATACAGTAACCCAAATATGACCTCCATTTGAAACTGCAGCAGGTAAAAAAGCTTCCTCCCACTTGGCACCTACAACATAGAAGAATCTCCCACCTGAAATAAAAACAGTAGAGACAATCAATGAATTTTAAAAAAGCATTAAAAATTCACCTGCACAATGAAGCCATGTGCAGGTGTTTGAGGGGCAATGGCTGATTACAACATAGAGGATCACTGATCATAACACATTTATCATGTGTTCAAGACTTCGATGCCAAGAAATTCCCCTTGAGAGAGAAACTCTTGATGTGAATCCTGGCATCCATGTCGAGAATACATAATACAGGGTTATGGTCAGTGAGACGATCATAATTCTCTGTAGTGCATTATGGGGCTTTATCTGCTCCATGTGTTATGAGTTACAGAGGAAAAAAATTTACTTTTTTTTATTGGCTTTCAAAGCTATAAAACACTTGGCAGATGCTATCAGAAAGGCAGTGTAATACTGTCTATCATGTTTAAACTTACCTTTAATGCCTCTCTACTATCTAGATTTTTGCAGAACGTCAGGATTATTGCTTCATATTTTTGGCCTCTTTCTCATAAAATCTGTGGTTTTCAGACAAACTAATGAGGACTGAAGTCACTAAATAATGACATATATTTGTGTTTCAGAGTTTGTATTCTTCACATTATGCAGGGGAATACATCCTGTCATTCTAGCAACTTTCTGACTTTTTTTACACACACACACAGATACACACACACACACACACACACACACACACACACACACACACACACACACACACACACACACACACACACACATACTTGCAGCTGGCATAGTGCTTAAAAATATATATATATTATACTTAAAAACTTGGCCCTACCCTTGTGTCTCTGCAGCAATATATTAATCTGTTCTTTCACTTTCAGTCTCAGGCAACCTCAGTCACCTGAAGCAGCCCAAACCAGTAGGAAGGGGGATTTGAAAAACAAGCTGGAGAGTGGTGAGAGACATTCTTTTAGTACCTCAGATTTACTCAGAAACCAAACAGAAAGTAAAGTCAACTATTATTTTAATTTAAAAATAATAGTTACTCCATTAGTCAGGTGAGAAATGTCAGGATTCAGCATTCGTTTCAGCAACACTTGTATTATAAACATGGCACCTCAGTATAAATGTTCATAACACTTCACCATCTCAAAGCCAGCTGACTATAGTTCAGAAATCACAATGCATTATGGTTTCAGTTACATCATAAAAGGGCTGTATCCTACACTTGTATTAAAAGGGCAATGACAGTATATACATTAACGCAATATATGCATGCATGTTAGCAGCTTTATACTACTTATCATTATACCTCCGCCCTTATCCTTTAAAAATGCATATTTTATAATTATGGAGTATGGGAAGGCATATATTTGCACCAAGCTTTTAACCTGGGCTGAACCTACAGTAGCATAATACCAGTAAATACAAACTGTATAGTAGTATATATGAACGTTTATGAAATGCACGGTTAATATTTACTTAACTGTCCCAGTGACTATCACAAAACTGACAGCTCTGAGGAATCCGAATAACTCTTCCATTCTTGGAAACATGCAGACTATGTGAAATGAAGCCATAGTCAGACTAGGAACTTGGAAAAGGAAAACTTTGAGACATATTGCTATGATGTGCATTAGAACTGTTAAGGTCACTAATCAAAACAGAGTGAACTGGACCAGGAACAATCAATTGTATTAGCTGGACAGCATATAGTCTATCAATACTGTTAGTCAAACTCATACTTCCACCCTTGTCTTGGATAGTCATTTGGGTTCTACTATGAAACACTGACTTCCTGAAAGTTGACATTTCAAAAGAATGAAAAAAATCTGACCCTGCAGCCATTTCAAAGTACTAGACCGACTTAAACAAGCAAATCATGTGTCTAGTCCAGTTAACCTCTAAAGCAATACCCTTTAAAAACTCAGCTAAACCCAATTTATGATTATTAACAATGCATATATCACCCGTGCCACTAAAAATACATTTAACCCCTCAATCTCCCCTTTTTGTCCATACTGTAAACTTCAAAGAGCTGATCTTCTCCACTTTTTGGAGTTGCAAATGCTCCTATAAACAAACTCTGGTGTTCTCTGAGAGTTAAACTCCAAAAGATGGGTTATGAGAAATCTACCCTTTCTTGGGAATTTACTATGTTACCCACACCTCTACCTGGTTTGACAAAGTTGCAAACCCACATTCTAATTACATTATTTACTCTAATTAAACTCTACATTACATTAAATTGGAAAGACAGATCCTTGCTCCCTTAGACAGGATTTAACAGATGGCAATTAAATACTTGTCAGCCCATAAGCTTCTATGGCTAATTATAAAGCTTATCCATACTTCATTGAATATTGGAAGATATTATTCTCTCATTTTGCAGTAACCTTCTTGCATGTGTTATCCTCAACTGAGAAATAATGTAAAGACTTTGGGTCTGTTAACCTCCCCCTTTTTTTTCTTCTCTATCTCTATATTTTCTGAGAAGGCCAATAACTATTAATTTATTTTTATCACTCTATCCAAACTCTATTATTAGTTGTACTCACGTATTTACTCCTTCTTGTAAGGCAACTAGCACTTTTGTATATAGATTTGTAGTTTACTGATGTTTAACTCTTTGATTTTATACTTAATGCTCTTACCGAACTATGTTGCTATGTCTTAGTATCAGCTACTGTTTTATTAGTTATTTTCTGTATATCATATATTAAAATTTATATTAAAATTTAATAAAGATTATGGGAAAAAGGAATGAAAAAATGTCCGAAAAATCAAAATGGTGAAACCCCCCCCCCCTTTTTTTTTCAGTGGACGGGGCAAGACCCTCTGCACCCCCAATGTGGGGGGCAAACCACAGCCATCTCCATCAAACTTATAAACATCAACTCAAAGAAGGGGAAAATCTGGCTAAAAAGGGAATCATTGTTGGTGCACACACCTTGAAATTGCACTAGTCATGATTTACTGTGGGATACAGCATTCAGCATTATGCTGTCCATCTTTTTTTTTTCTGCAGACTACAGACACTCAAGGAATTTCACATTTAACACATATAGGGAAGCCATTGTTTGAGGTAAATCTGCCATAAGTACAGAAACAGGTTTGCCAGATATCTGTCTAGTTATTTTCAGCTCATATTTGTTCAGCTGATTCTCTGGAGCATTGCATTCAGTTTGAAACTCATCAGGAACTAGATGGATATGTCATCTACTGCACTGTGGTACCACCTTTGGTTTGCACCATTTAAGAATGTGGTTTGGTGGTTTTCTGCATTGTTTCACCTGTTGTGTCCCACTTTTTTTCCTTCTCTGACATCAAGTAAGCAGATAGACCCAGTTGTAGGACAGATAGTCATTAAATAGAATGAAAAAAAGTGTAAAAAAGGCTTTAGTTGTATCTGGTGTAGTATAATTCTTGGCTTACATTTTGATTCTGTTACTAGCATGTCAGTTCATTTTTGTCTTGCAAGCATTAGCTGTGAAGGGCTTACTCAACTGGCACTATTTGGAGTAGCTTAATATGCCATAAGAGTTTTATGAGGATCTCTTTCAGTATTCTTTTGGCTGTTTGTACTGAGCTCTCTGCTTCACAGTTCAGTTGTGGATAGTGAGGGCTTGATGTAGTATAAATGATTCAGTAGTCAGCCACAAGCTGTTGAAATTCAAGGGGTATAAAGTGTGCACCATTGTTTGTGGGAATTTCTACAGGTAGATCATCCCTTGAAAACAGTCTTGAATCAAGCTATTATTTGTTAGCTAGTTGTGGTTGATACATGGAGTATTTCTATGTCATAAGAATAACAGTCCACTACAGTAAGGTAGTTCTTGCCTCCTAACTTTCATAAGTCAGCAGCCGTCTTTTGTTAAGGATCCTATGGTAATAGCATTAGCATTAGCGGCGCATGTTTCTGTGATGGTTTATGCATAATGCAGAATTGACCATATGGCACTATGCTGATGATGCCTTGTTTGATGTTTGCCCACCAAACTAACATTTAGACTGTTTTTTACCATTTAGTAAGACTCTAATGACTTCTGTGTATTTGACATAACACAAAAGCTCGTTGGGATAGGGATACCACTATTCTGTCTGACATGATGTCTGATAACTCATCACACTCTGATATATGTGCTCTAACTCTGAAATACTTATACATAAGCAGTTTGGTTTATGTCCATTGATTTGGCCAGCCATTACATACATGCTGGATAGAAACTTGCAATCCTGTGTCATTTTAGTAGCCGCAGTCATCTTTTCCAGTCTTTCACTAGGTACAAGTCTGGCCATCATTATGCTTTGCAAATAAGCTGAATGTCATCTTAGTTGTTCACATATATGATTTCTGCACAGCACATCTGTGACAACTAGCTGTTCTCCAGGCATATGTACTGCTGTGGCACTTAACCCTCTTGGTCTCATCAACAGCCTCTCACACCTTAATGGCACTTTATCTAAGTCATATGAACTGATTAGTGGAACTAGTGGTTGAAAAAGTCTAGAGATGGAAACTCTCAATGCCTAAGAGGTTGTAGAATTATTTACATGCCACACACATGCAAGGCACTCTTTTTAAATTTGTGAGTATCTCTGTTCAATATATGTTAGCATTCTGGAGCAATACCCAACAGGATATAATGCCTGTTCGTCCATTTGGAGTAAAGCTGCTGCACCTAGGCTATAGCGTCTAGCAAATTCACTCTCTGTTGTCTATTTAGAGATATCATAGCATGGTAGCACTTCATATACTGTAAGCATTTCTTTTACTTTATTGAATGCTTGGACTTCAATATGTCCCTGGAACCACAGCACATTTTCTTTAATAAGCTTGTTAAAGGACAAAGCATTTTGGAAAGGTCTGGTACAGACTTTACAAATAATTAATCTTCACCATAAGTATGTGTTTTTGCCCCCAAGTTGTGGCTGAAAAGAGTCGAAAGGCAAGTTCACCCATCCAGCAATAAAGATAGATAGATTGATAGTCAGGTAGATCAAACAATCCAGGTTCTCAGAGATGCCACTGGAATAGCATTCCAATCTGACTACATTGTGGGTGATCCATCCTCTTAAACTAGAGGAGTAAAACTGAGCAGCCTGCTTTCCCACTCCAAGGAGTGGAGGGCTGGGACTTGGCATTAGAGCGAGAAGATATTACCCACATGTGTGCATCTTTCAACAATCCCAGAACATATAAGTCAGTCATAATATAGAAAGCTAGAATCCACCAATGTGGTGTACACTGGTGGTCAGCACTGATTAGGTAGTTATAAGAAAAAACAGCATATAAAAAATAATTCTCACAGAAGGTGGTTAAACATAATTGTAGTTAGCAATGTGGATAATTAGAATAGTATGAGAAGAAGAGGTAATGATACCTTACATTTATAAAAGCTGTAATAAAGTAACAAACAGCAGCTGAAGTTACACTATTTCAAACAGAAAATCAGCAGATGTTTTTAAAAAAGTTAATATAGTGCACAAGTAGCCCAGGTTGTTGGGCAGGAAAAGAACAGGACAAAGTTCACAAATGAGTCGTTTCAGCTGTCTGCTTTGCATAATTTTATGACGCTGTACTGAGGGTGCTGAAAAACAGCAGCCAGCAGTTAAATTTATGTTGTCCTACTACTCCAAATAAATAGGCGCGATGAAAACAGGCAAGGAGGAGACAAGCTACAACAAAAATACCTTCACATTTTTAAAATGAGAGAAGTAGAGAAGGAGGAGCCCAAGGTGAATACAGCTGATTGCCTTATAGAAAAAACAGAAGTGTTTATGTTATGGGGTCACCAAATGTAAGCAGAAAAAAACTGCAAGATGCATTATTCGGCAGAGTTCCTTACAGACAGCAGGGATGGCAACCCAAGACTGAGTTTCTCTCTTTCTCTCTTTAATGATTTGAAAAAGCGCATCTTTGAAGTTCCTAACATACAACTTCCTCGTTAAGTTGATCTTCCCTAAAAAGAAATGTCATCAAAAGGGATAGTCTGGGGACAAGAGAATTTATCAGTTTTGGAGTCCAAGTCCAGAACAGACTCATTGTGGGTTATATAAAGGTCTTACTCTTCCCCAGGACAGGAGACAATAGGTGATCCTAGCTTCTTCCTTGATGAAGGAGAGGGAATTAATTTATTGAACAGTCAAAACAACCATCAAAAGTCTTGCAAGGAGCTTTCATCAGACATTTTCTGTCAGTCCAGCATACTTCCTTTACAGAAGGCAAACACCAGCCAATAGCAGGAAGGCACCACAATGAAAAAGGCAGGGGACTACCTCCTACTGAAAAAGTAATTCCAAACAACATCTGACATATATGAGCAGATGAAGAAGACAAATTATGTCACAGACCAGAATGACTAAATAATCAGGAAATACTGACAATAAGAGTGAGTTTAAGCAAATTTTCTTCTAAACATGCTAGCAGTTACTTTTATCAACAAGGAAGGTGGCCAGACTATCTGAAATGTCCTTCTGAGCTCATCAAAGTCTGCAAATACTGACCAAGCAGTATGCATTTTTCTACTTTGTTGAACATGCCTGTTTTGAAGGCAAACCATTTGAGTTCAGCACCTGCCATTTAACCATTTGTGGAATGTCATGCTGTGGAACACGTTAACCCCAGTCATGCTATGGGCATCTAACACCAGGAGAACTGTGCTGTGCTGAGCTCTGCAGTTTGTCTAAGACCACTCCATAATTTCACAAACTCCTGCTGTACTGATAATATTCTCTTCCCAGCCAGCTATCTTGTCTTTAGATATAAAATGTCACTCAGCTTCATTCCTTTGGTTGCTGTTCCCCAAGTCATATTGATTTTTTCTCCATCTCTCACATGGCACCAGGCCAGCACCTAAGCTCTATAGTCCCCCAGGCCGGCACCTAAGCTCTATAGTCCCCTTCCTCATTCTATTCTCCTAATAATGGAAATTCGCACACGTTGCTTTCCTCTTAAATAAGATGCAGTGCTACTCTCCCATGGGTCTCCTGTGTGGAGTTTTCCAACATTTTCCTTACTGTGTACTGATGGTGCTTCCATGTAGAAATAAGTCTATATCAGGAGAAACATAAAAAACTTTGCAAGGTTATAACTGGATGGATATTCCTAAAATTCTAATCTCCCACCTGGATGAAGCCCACTGTGGTAAAAATATATTTTATTCTTAGCACTGCTGTGATAGTGATAATAAACTTTGAAGGTCAGTGAAGACGTACTGGTCTCCTGAATCTTAGCCAATCTGTCTGGTAAATAATGAATTCCTTGGTCAACCCAGGGGAGATACCTGGATGATAGTGACTTCTCTTTCTCCAGAATATCTCCAAAGATGCAACAGCTCCATAACCAGTACATTAAACCAAATCCCAGTATCCTTTATTTTCAGCTTCTTAACTGATGCTTGGCTTACTTATTCAAGGATATAGCTGCTATAAAGAAAACTTATCTTTATTCACAGATTATATTATTTTGCATTTGATAAATTCAGAAAATGACATTTCCATATTATGGAGTACTTTGAGACAGTTTTATGTCTTTTCAGGATATAAAATAAATGAAGATAAAGTAAAGGCCATAGAGGTAAACTATGCACCACATATGAATTGGCTCAGCAATACCTATATTTATGGGGACATGAAAAAAATGAAGTAATGGTTCAAACTGGGAAGTCCTAGATTTGGAGAAAACATATTGACAAGATCCCAAAAAAAGTGATTTAGGCAGTCCTTCAGTGGTCTGAGTCCTGAAAACATTGGTAAAACTAGTGCAGTCTAGTGCAAAGACCCAGTTATACAAGTACAAACAGTGTTCAGACTCAAAGAAGGATTATCAGTGGGACTGTGTATGCATCAGGCCTGAGCCAACTATTTATACTGGTGATGGACTGCATTAGCAAACAGGATGGAGGAGGCAGATCACCAAAGTTGCTGTATGCAGACAATGTGGCATTACAGGCAGACTCTGAGCAAGAACTTCAGCAAAGGATGGGAGAATGGAATACAAAATTGAAGGCAGATGGGATGAAGCTGAGTATAGATAAGACAGTTGTAATGGCAACAAATGGGGGAAATCATAAGAACCTGAGAGTTAAGATAGAAGGGGAAAATACTGGAACAAGTTAACAGTTTCAAGTACCTGGGGAGGGGTGGTTGAGGAAAAGGGAAGTCTGGGTGAGGAGGTCAAATTTAGAATCAGAGAGGCTACAGCCAACTGGCACATAGTGTTTGGGTAGTGTATCACAGAAGAATGCTAAAAAAAGTTGAAAAGTAAAGTGTACAAAACAGTGGTGCGACCAGTACTACTGTAAGGTACAAAAACCTGGGCAGTTAAGGCAGAACAGCTGAGGAAGCTAAAAATGATGAAGATGAAGTGCCTGAGATTGGTGGTAGGATGCACATCGTGGGACAGAAGAAGAAATAAGGAAATCAGAGGGAAGCCCAAGTAGGTCTAATAGCAGAGAAGATGAAAGAGAGCCGATTACAGTGATTCAGTCGCATGTTCAGGAAAGCAGAAGATGATCTGGGACAGACAGGAAGAAGGCAAAAGGAAATAAGTGCATCCAGGAAAGAAACTGATAAATTGTATGAGAGAAGACCTGCAACAGTCAGGCATTACTGTCAAAGAAGGTAGGAGAGTGGCATTGAATCGAGAGAGATGGCAACAGGTGATGCAGTACCGCAACATGTAGAAAATGGGAAAAAGGTGGTTGATGCTGCTGATAAAATGAAGCATTCAGTTGTACAGATTAAAAATGCAAGACTATGATGGCAGCTACAAACATGTGGGAAGAGACTCACGAAAGATAACACAAAAATTAAGACTCTGGAATTTCCTGATTATGGATATGGATATGGATAGTAAGAAACAAGCAGTGAAAATGTTTCTAGTCCCTTTAGTTTTATATACAGGTCAAACATATTTTTATCAACCAGAGAAGTTGCAGACCATAATTAATGCACAGTTGAAGGAATTTATTTGGGTGGGAAAGAGGGCAAGACGTTAAGTGGTATAAGTTGTTTCTCCCCATAGAACAATGTTTAGGATTACCTGATTTGAAAGAATACTTTTGAGCAAAACAAGTAAGGCCCATATACATAACACAAGCAGATAGTTACAAATCAAAGTAGAAAGAAATGATGATGAAATGTGGGGAAGTCGTGGAAAATGAATGACATAATTTAGACTATGCCCTTGAAGAAGTACACTCGAGTAGTATTTAAATATGGGTATTTCTGTATCATATACACTATGAAATGTGAAGCTAAATACACTGCATAATGCAAATACAGACATTATGAGCTGGAAAGTGATTTCCAGTGGCTGTTGCAATCCGTTCAGAAAGTCATTAATGTACTCATTTAACAGGGATCTGAGGGTTTTTAAGGTTCAGCCTGAAAGCCCAGCAGGTCGCATTGCTTCCTAAACTGCTTTAACTGAAAGAGAAAATCTCACTGCAAAATAAAGCTTTCATCGAGCTGTACCCAGAACACTTAGCCTGCAAACAGTAACGGCCATAATAAATAAATTATATTGTTACTTCCTGCAGCCATACCTTTTGGCCTAACTGATCCTGCAGTGAGTAGAATACCACAAAGTAGCTGAACATCAACGAGGATGAAAAACTACACACAGAAAGCAGAGCGACTGCTATTCTGAGTGCACTGCTCATGTAAACAGACCTATTTAAGTGTTTCAAAGCTGCCTGCATGCCTGTGTTTGCCAAAATGATCTGATGAGGCATGCTGCAAGATGGAATTCCCTCTTAGAGTCATTATGCAAGTAGTCATGACCCAAACCTTTATGCAGAGACTCAGTACAGAAGAAATATAGCAAAATAGTTAGGCAATTTTGTGTACATAAACTGCTAACAGGCAAGGAGTATCACTAAAATGCTTCTTACTACCAGTCACAACTTAGGATATGCTACAGGATATGCTGCAAGAGATAGGCTTCAGCCCTCAGGTCCTACTTCCTGCAAATGCCACAAGACAGAATTCCTATATAATCAGGCTGCACAGTCTGCACAGCTCCAGCTAAAACCACAGAGTGCAGGGTTATGCTATACCAGATACTTAAGTTGCCTAGGAGAGATGTGTTCCTGACTAGGTTGTTGTTATGACACATGAAAGGGACAACAGCAGTTTAATACCAGAAGCGTAGGCACATAAGTTTGTTACATACACCTTAACTCATACCGCTGCTCCCAGATCTCATCCCCCCAACATTTAAAAAAATGTATGCACATTATCTATTGTTGACCACAAGTACAATAAAACCAGGACTATTTGTAAAGAAACACTCATATTTCTAATGAAAGTGTGCACATTTTTGTGTTACAGTGTTCAGACAGATACAAACATCTTCAGGCCTCAATAAATTATGAAGCTTCTCTGACATAGTCAGTAAAAACATGTAACCAGATAACTGCAAAGAGTATGTCTGACTGCACACTTCGTTAATCCCGAGTAGCAGAACACTGTGTATAATCTATAAAGGCTGCCACAACATGTACAAACTGTTTCTGATTTGATTACATTCCTGCAAATGTAACTGCAACCAGAAGTCCCAGACCTGAGCATAACAGAGTGTAGGTAAAGCGACTGCATATGTCAAACTGAGAGGTAGCCTGTCTTATTGAGAAAGGGATCAATGTGTTAGAAAGGTGCAGTTTAAGAAGGTACATGAAGGAATACTTTTATTAATCAGGAGCCAGTATAGTGATACAGAGGTCAGGTGCAAGGCTACACTACCTGTAACAAATAGATTCATAGATTCATAGGTAGGTACTAGGCTATCTACCTGAAGGCATTTATAAGCCTAGCCAGAATGTGTTGGCTTTCGCCGCCCCCTTATATTAGTTCCCTGTGCCTCTGTCCAGCAGAGCCACTGAAGTGATCCCCGGGGTAAACTTTCTGTTTCCCATCCACTCGTCAAGGTTTCTCTTGAAGAGTGTTAGCAAGGAGCTCTGCCTAATGTAGATTGGAATCTTGTTCCAAAACATGGGAAGTCTCTGGGACAGGAATCTATCCCTCCAGCACGTCCTATTTATTGTTGTGGTGAGGTTTATATCCCTAGAGGATGTGACTCGAGGGGATAAGCTTTTCTTTAGGTGGAGCATGTCCATCAGTTCTGGGTTGGAAATGGCCTTGTATGTCAGGCAGAAATCACCTCTGAGTAGGTGGTATGCAACCGAGTACAGCTGGAGTTTCTTCAGTCAAGCTGCATAGGGCATCTGTTTGAGGCCAGTGATCCTCTTGCTGAGGTACTTCTGTGGTCTTTCCAGCTGTTGCAGGTGTCTTGTAAGATACATCCCAAATGGGGCATTGTACACTATGATGGGTCTGATGAGCGATGAGTAGAGGGGCACAATGATCTCTTTTGATCTGGATGCGAACCCTTTTGTGATAAGGTGGGCCATGTAGAAGGATTTTCTAACCACTTTGGCAATGTTATTATCAAAGGACAGATTCCTATCTACTTGGGTCCCCAGATCCCTTATTACGTCTTTCGTATTTAGGGGACTACCACCTATGTGGTAGTTTGTGGGTACTTTGTTTTTTCCAAAGGGGATGACTATGCAATTTTTGGCATTTAGCTTGAGGCCATGATTTTGACACCAGGTATCCGTCTCAGTGAGACCCTTTTGGAGGATGTCTGTGTCAGCCGGAGAGTCAATTATAGCCCCTAGTTTGCAGTCGTCTGTGAACTTGGTCAGCCATAGTCCTCCTGTGCTTGCCTGTACCTCTGAGAAGTATATGCTGAACAGTAGGGATCCTAGGACTGAGCCCTGGGGAATGCCACTTGTAACCGGTTTAGAGTCAGACCTAGCTCCCACAACTCTTACCATGTGAGTTCTGTCCGTGAGCCATTTGGCAACCCATCTTGTGATGTAGGGGTTTATGTTCAGGCTGGTGAGCTTGTCTATAATACCAGAATGGGGAATGGTGTCGAAGGCCTTTACGAGGTCTAGGTAGGCTGTGTGTACCACCTTTCTCTCATCTATAACCATGGTAACTGTCTCAAAGAAGTCCACCAGGTTTAGGAAGCATGATCTGCCCTTAACAAAGCTGAACTGGGTAGGGTCCAGTGTTTGGAGGTCCCCAATGTCTCTGTTAATGAGTTCCATGATGATGCTCTCCATAGCCTTGCAGACCAAGCTAGTCAGGCTTATAGGGCGATAGTTCCCAGGGTCTGTTGTGGCTCCACCTTTGTGGAGCAGAATAACCATTGCTGTATGCCACTCTATGGGTATGTAGCCTGTGGAGAGGCTGAGTTTGAACAGTGTGCTTAGATGAGGGGTTAGTTCATCTTTGAGCTCATGTAGGATGCAGCCTGGGACACCATCCGGTCCCATTGATGCTGTTTTTGGCTTTGGAGAGGGCTGTTTTAACCTGAGTGTCTGTGATTTCAGGGGCTTTACATTCTTCTCGTATGGTTATGGGCCCTTTTGGGGGTGAGAGGGGGGTGAAGTTTGCGCTGAACCTGTCTGCCAGGATGTTGGCAATATCAGTCAGTTCAGTGTATTTTGTACCATTCTGCACTAACTCTGAGCAGATCTGAGCATTGCCACTTAGATTCTTGACATAGCTAAAGAATGCCTTGTGGTTATCTTTGGAGTCCTCGGCAATTTTTCTTTCGAAACTCGCCTTGGATGATTTTATGAGGGATCATAGTTTCTTGCTGATACTGATCAGGGATGTCTTCCCTTCTTGGTATTTTACTCTTTTCTGTACTAGTTTCCTCTTTCTATTGTATAGCTTGTTTATGGCAGGAGTCCACCAGACTGGTTTCCTTTTCTTGGAAGAGTGAGTCTTGGTTTTGCTTGGGATAGCGCGAGCCATGCATTCTTGTAAGTGCCCGTAGAATGCATTAGTAAAGGATTTTGCAGCTTGGACAATGTTATCCTTTAGCATGGGGGCTTTGAAACTTTCCACCTTGGTCTTAAGTAACGTGAAGTTTGCTTTTGAAAAGTTTTTCACAGTGGTTTCCTTGTCCGGGGGTAGGGGTGGAATGTGGATATCAAAGTGATTTGTTTATAGTCAGATCTAACCAGCAAGGGGTTGACATCCGGTGTGGAGCACCGGTCACCCATGTTGGTGATGACCAGGTCCAATATGTTGTCACCTCTGGTGGGAGTGTTGGCCAGTTGATCCAGGGCGTTTGAGTTTATAAATTCTAGGAAATGTTGGGCAAGGGAGTTAGTACTTGAGTAGTTTTCCCAGATAATGTTTCGGTAATTGAAATCACCCAATATTAGGATGTTTGGTAGGACCTTTATTTTTCCCAGTGTTTCCAGAAATGCAGAATGCAGGTCCTGGGACATGGTGGGTGATCTGTAGCAAGCTACAATTTGAATTGCAGTTTTGCCCGTTGTTAGTTGCACGTGGATGATCTCTGAAGCATTGCGCTGTGCCACTAACCTGGAGGTGTGGGTATCCTTGATGAATATGGATACGTCCCCACCTTTTGTATTTCGGTCCGGGTTCTGTGGCCGAAATGTATGGTATGAGTTGCAGCCTGGAAGTGCTGGGGTGCTCTCTGGAGCCTTAAACCAGGTTTCTGTTACTGCACATATATCGATTTTCTTCATGCTGAGGAGTGCCTCGAGTGCGTGCATTTTGAGGCTTAGACTTCTGGCATTGAGTAGCATTACCCTCAGTTTTTTGTTGCTTGTGCTATTTATGGCAGTGGGTTTGTCTTTTGAGCCTTGCCTAAAAAAGGCACTATGGGGGTGGCAAGAGCCTTGGCAAGTATTTGAAAGCCTAAGGGTAACAGGTGCAAGCCGTCTCTAGCAAAGCAGTGTGGCTTGTCGAACATGTCATCCCAGGTGGACAGACACTGGATCCCCTTTGAATGACACCAGAAACTTAGCCAATTGTTGAAATTGATAATTTTTTTCTTTATACCGTGGTATCATTCTTGGTGAGGGCAGGATGCTACTCAGGGTCAGGGTCATACCGGCCTGGGCTACAAGATCAGAGAGCTCGTCCATGTCTGTTTTCATGTAGTCCAGGGAGGTACGGCTCAGGTCATTCACACCAACATGGACAATGACAGAGTCATATTTGTACTTGTTCTGGAGTGACCTGAGTGTTTGTGTTATGTGACGGATCCTGGCACCCGACAGGCAGCTAACAGTAACCTTCTCCTTATTCATCCTAGTGAGTGGGACGTCAGTGTGCCTGACTATAGAGTCACCTATTACTAATATGTTGGGTATGTTATTTTGCCTTAAGGGCTGTGATTGCATGACACACTGGTTTTGTGAAGTATGTGTTTCATGATTTGTGTTGGGGGGTGGAGGTTGTTTGGATATCTGCTTTGGAGGTCTCTGTTGCTTTTGTGGATTTTTATTTAGAGCTTCCGAGTATGTTTTCATGTATTTATGTGTGTTTTTGCCGGTGCTAGTTTAATGGGTCTATGTGAGACTGGTGGTGTGATGCAAGTATTTCCCTTCTCCTCTTGACTGTCTGATCCAGCCTTGGGTTGAGAGAGCTTAGCCTCCAGTTTGGCTGTATAATTGCATCTCTCGCATGTATTAGTGTTTGGTGGTAGGAGGAGAGGGCTGTCTGTGTACATGAGCAGTTGTAACATTGCCTCAAAATGCCCAGATTCACCAGTTGGACTAGAGAGTACGCCTGAAACTGCCCATTGGACATGCCTGGATAGGTACAGTGAACTGTTTTACTGAATGGCTGGTAAGGTTGAATAGAGAGCCTTGTCCTTCTGTACAGTATAGGAGGGTCTAGTGCTAGGGTTTATAAGTGCTTGCTATGAGTTTTGAGCAAGTGCCGGGCTGAGAAATGAATGGCTTGAGTGCTTAAGTTGAAAGTTTGTCTAGTTCCAAGGGGAAAACTGAAGTGGAGACTTTGTGGAGCCGGGAATAGTTATACCCTAGCTAACTGGCTCTGCCTGACGTGCAAAACCAGGCAAATGCGGTATTTATAGCAGGAATGCAGTATTTATAGCAGGGAAATGAAGGAGATAGAAATTAGCCCAAAATGGCCAATAAACTACTAATTTCTGGGCTGAAACCACTCCTCGACGGACAGATAGGCTGCTCAAACCTCCCCTCTCTCACAGGTGAACAGAGAAATTTCCTTCTATCCAAGTAAGGTATGGGCAAACACAGAAATTTGTAACACAGTCCTGAATTCAGCATTTAACCTGAAAACTGGGCTATACCAGCTTAGAAAGGTGGGAAACAAGTATATATTTTTGGTTTTTTTTTCAGAAAATAAAGCAGATACAATCAAAAAATCTCTTTAAATGCACAGAAAAGGATACTTATTGTTATATATCTCAGATCAGAGTTGTAGTCAATGTTCCTAGTAATAAAGTAGGAAGAAACACAAATACAGTAAAAGCAGATGAATAAAATGCAATTTATATATATATATATATATATATATATATATATATATATATATATATATATATATAAAACAACAGAAAACAAACTGATTTAAACAAGTTACCCAATTAACCAGAAAAAAGCTCAAAACTGAGCCCTGCTCCAGCAGTCTTCAATCAGACAAGTTCTAACTGCACACTCCTGCTGCTAGGGGGCAGGGGAACCTTCTCCAAAAAAAAGATGGCCTGAGCCAGTGCTCAAGTTATACAAACAAAGCTAGATTCAGCAGACTTGAATCTGGTCTATGCCACAGCAACAAGGTACACCAATTTCAGAAAGAAACAGTTCAAATAAGCAGGCACAATAAGTCTGTGACCAGAAATTCCCAGCTCAAAAGGGCAGAATCCAGCCTCCCACAAGAGTGCAGACCACACCTTCTTAATGTAAAAAAAAAAATGGCCCAAAGCCCAAGTGCTTAAACCAGAACTGATACACTTTAGAATAGACACCAAGCCTTCAAGCAGCAACTCCCAACTCAGAAGGATGTAAGCTACCTGTCCTGCCACAACACTGCAGACCACAAAAAGACCTCAAAAATATGCTTGGGTCACTAGAAGGGGAAAAGGAAAGTAAGGACGGAGCACTTCCCTAAGACAGTTCTCTTCCTCTGGGATCAGAATGGAAATGGAATATAGCATCTGACTGTCTGATGGTGAAAGCTGACAGGAAGAAAGCTATCCTGACAGCACAGCATGGGTGGGAGTATCCAGAGAACATAACATAGTCACTTGCATATCCATCTGCAACTGAAACAGTGAAACAGAGAACAATGTCCCTGCTAGGTCAGATCATGCAGAACAGAACACAATGAT
Organism: Protopterus annectens; assembly: GCF_019279795.1. Classification (NCBI taxonomy): domain Eukaryota; kingdom Metazoa; phylum Chordata; order Ceratodontiformes; family Protopteridae; genus Protopterus; species Protopterus annectens. The sequence goes on along the minus strand of NC_056733.1, from coordinate 110,133,481 downwards.
CCCAAAGTGTCACCAGAGCTTAGCTGTATTAAGCCCTTCCAGAGGCTCAGGTACAGAGCCATAAACTCGATTGTCCCAATAGGGATGTCCCCATTAGTAAGGGGGCACATTGGCTGCCTTGACGAGATGCCTATCCATGATACACTGATGATGCCAGATGGAGGGAATAGTATAGATGGGTCAAGGTCTGTACATCTCATCCCAATGTTTGCACAGGGAGGGAAGAGAAGGAGGAATTTACAAATATCCTGGGAGAAGGAATAATGAATATGTACAATGGAGTAAAACTCCCTGGAAGATGGAATGATGGAGATGTACAAATAATTAAAATACCCAGGAAATGGAATGATGGTAGAATACAAGTGATGAAACACTCTGGAAGAAGGAGTACAACTAATTAAAACATCCTGAGAGATGGAACGATGGAGGTGTACAACTAATTAACCCCCCTAAGGAGAAGGAATGATAAAGGTGTACAACTAAAAAAACATTTTGGGAAGATGTAATGATGGAAATAAAAAAAGATTAAAAGTCCTAGGAGGTGGAATGATGAAGACTTACAATCAAATAACACCTTGGGTGATGGAAGGATAAAGGTAATACTAGTGATTAAAACCCACAGGCAGATTGTATGATGGTGTAGAGCTGATTAAAACACCCACAGAAATGGAATAATTGTGGCATAACTGATTAAAACACCCTGAAAGATGGGACAATGGAGACATACAACTGATGAAAAACCACAGAGATGGAATGATGGAGGAGTACAACTGAATTAAATACTCCAGGTGACAGAATGATGAGGGGGTACAACAGAATAAAACACCCTAGAAGATGGAATGATGGAGGATTACAACTGATTTAAACTCCCCAGGAGACTAAGTCATGGAGGTGTACAACTGATTAACCCCCTGAAGATGGAATGATGGAAGTGTACAACTGATTAAAACAACCCGGGAGATGGAATGATCGAGGTGTACAACTGATTAAAACAACCCAGGAGATGGAATGATGGGAGATATACAAGGGATTAAAACAATCCAGGAGATGGAATGATCAAGGTGTACAACTGATTAAAACAACCCAGGAGATGGAATGATCGAGGTGTACAACTGATTAAAACAATCCAGGAGATGGAATGATGGGAGATATACAACTGATTAAAACAACCCGGGAGATGGAATAATGGAGGTGTACAACTGAGTAAAACAACCCAGGAGATGGAATGATGGGAGATATACAAGGGATTAAAACAACTCGGGAGATGGAATGATGGAAGGTATACAACTGATTAAAACAACCCGGGAGATGGAATGATCTATATGTACAACTGATTAAAACAAACCAGGAGATGGAATGATGGGAGATATACAAGGGATTAAAACAACTCGGGAGATGGAATGATGGGAGGTATACAACTGATTAAAACAACCCGGGAGATGGAATGATGGAGGTGTACAACTGATTAAAACAACCCAGGAGATGGAATGATCAAGGTGTACAACTGATTAAAACAACCCAGGCGATGGAATGATGGGAGATATACAACTGATTAAAACAATCCAGGAGATGGAATGATGGGAGATATACAACTGATTAAAACAATCCAGGAGATGGAATGATCGAGGTGTACAACTGATTAAAACAACCCAGGAGATGGAATGATGGGAGATATACAAGGGATTAAAACAATCCAGGAGATGGAATGATCAAGGTGTACAACTGATTAAAACAACCCAGGAGATGGAATGATCGAGGTGTACAACTGATTAAAACAATCCAGGAGATGGAATGATGGGAGATATACAACTGATTAAAACAACCCGGGAGATGGAATAATGGAGGTGTACAACTGATTAAAACAACCCAGGAGATGGAATGATGGGAGATATACAAGGGATTAAAACAATCCAGGAGATGGAATGATCAAGGTGTACAACTGATTAAAACAACCCAGGAGATGGAATGATCGAGGTGTACAACTGATTAAAACAATCCAGGAGATGGAATGATGGGAGATATACAACTGATTAAAACAACCCGGGAGATGGAATAATGGAGGTGTACAACTGATTAAAACAACCCAGGAGATGGAATGATGGGAGATATACAAGGGATTAAAACAACTCGGGAGATGGAATGATGGGAGGTATACAACTGATTAAAACAACCCGGGAGATGGAATGATCTATATGTACAACTGATTAAAACAAACCAGGAGATGGAATGATGGGAGATATACAAGGGATTAAAACAACTCGGGAGATGGAATGATGGGAGGTATACAACTGATTAAAACAACCCGGGAGATGGAATGATGGAGGTGTACAACTGATTAAAACAACCCAGGAGATGGAATGATCAAGGTGTACAACTGATTAAAACAACCCAGGCGATGGAATGATGGGAGATATACAACTGATTAAAACAATCCAGGAGATGGAATGATCAAGGTGTACAACTGATTAAAACAACCCAGGAGATGGAATGATGGGAGATATACAACTGATTAAAACAATCCAGGAGATGGAATGATGGAGGTGTAAAACTGATTAAAACAACCCAGGAGATGGAATGATGGGAGATATACAAGGGATTAAAACAATCCAGGAGATGGAATGATCAAGGTGTACAACTGATTAAAACAACCCAGGAGATGGAATGATGGGAGATATACAACTGATTAAAACAATCCAGGAGATGGAATGATCGAGGTGTACAACTGATTAAAACAACCCAGGAGATGGAATGATGGGAGATATACAACTGATTAAAACAATCCAGGAGATGGAATGATCGAGGTGTACAACTGATTAAAACAACCCAGGAGATGGAATGATGGAAGTGTACAACTGATTAAAACAACCCAGGAGATGGAATGATGGAAGTGTACAATTGATTAAAACAACCCAGGAGATGGAATGATGGGAGATATACAAGGGATTAAAACAATCCAGGAGATGGAATGATCGAGGTGTACAACTGATTAAAACAACCCAGGAGATGGAATGATGGGAGATATACAACTGATTAAAACAATCCAGGAGATGGAATGATCGAGGTGTACAACTGATTAAAACAACCCAGGAGATGGAATGATGGAAGTGTACAACTGATTAAAACAACCCAGGAGATGGAATGATGGAAGTGTACAACTGATTAAAACAATCCAGGAGATGGAATGATGGGAGATATACAAGGGATTAAAACAATCCAGGAGATGGAATGATCGAGGTGTACAACTGATTAAAGCAACCCAGGAGATGGAATGATGGAAGTGTACAACTGATTAAAACAATCCAGGAGATGGAATGATTGAGGTGTACAACTGATTAAAACAACCCAGGAGATGGAATGATGGGAGGTATACAAGGGATTAAAACAATCCAGGAGATGGAATGATTCAGGTGTACAACTGATTAAAACAACCCGGGAGATGGAATAATGGAGGTACAACTGATCAAAACATCAAAGCAAATGGAATTATGGAGGTGCACAACTGATTATTCCCCTAAATGACACAAACACAGTAAGGTATCAACAACACAAGGGCAATATAACAGGATCAAGAGACACAGAGTAAATGGACAAAAGCAAAATGAAAGCAATCCATGCTACAAAATTGCAAAACAGGTTAAGCAAACAGAAAGTTAGTACTGAGGAGCAGTACTGAGATAAGCAGCTATGAAAAGCACATGCTGTGCAGTAGTTTCATCAACACCAATATGAGCAGCGTCAGAATAAAACATCTCCAGCCGGAATAGTACCAGGGCACAGCACCTCCTTTGTCATGTAGGCAGGTCAGGGTTGCATCACACCAAGCACCATAAGTGAGCATTGCCATGTCAGGCTGCATTTTCTGTAACAGGAAGTGCTACAAAATATCCATGATCTGACATTGTATGCAACAAGGTAATACAAGACAGAGATAGAAACAATAAAATAATGTCAAGCATGCAAGGTTGTTATGCAGACGCTATTCAAAATTAGACAACATACAGCCAACATCTTTGGAATGTGGGTGAGAGGCCCCTAGGGTTGGAGAGCATATTGTGGACTGGTGAGGGATAGATGATTATATATGCTTTTAACCTTGTCAGATGCCAAAAAAAGGTTGTTTATTGATATGTCACTCTGTGAGATGGGTTTGGAATTGCAGGTGGCACTATCAGAGTGATGGTCCTGAATTTCAAGCAACCAGAAGAATATGACCAGCTGAAGACTTACTCTGCAGATGGAAAACTCTAAGAAACAAAGTGATGACTCCTCTGTCAACACACACACACACACACACACACACACACACACACACACACACACACACACACACATACACACACACAGAAATAATTCCTGGTACACAGGCATGTCCACAGCAGCAATACACAAAACAGATATCACTGTGACAATCAATATTGTGGGCCTGCAGATACCTTTTAACTTTATAATATGTGTATACATATATATATATATATATATATATATATATATATGTTATGCTCTACTACGTTATTAATAAAATGATTTACAGGCATACACTAAGCAATAATCAAGTGAAGCACATAACAGTGGTAATAAAACAAATGTAATGCACCTGGCACACTAACTTTGTGTAAGGTATCTGTGTGTGGAGGCTCTATGGCCCATTATACAGTTATTTAGTTAACATGCAAACACAGCATAAAATAATGGAAATATTACATGGATGCAATTTAAAGCATAGCTGTTTAATGATACCACTTTCCATGTGTAAGTTTTCTACACACCATCATCTAATGCCAAAAAATGCATTTGAAAAATAAATGCAGTACTTTTGAAGCCCATCAAAAAAAAAAGATTCCCTGAATGAGGTTTGAGTATCTCAGCATACAAAATACTATCTATGTAGTAGCACATACACATTGCACAGCAGTACTAAAATGTTTCTCTGTTATGTCATGCTGTATCATTAGATGTAAAAGAGCCATATCCTGCTCCCAAAATAGTTTGCCTAGGCTATGTCATGCAGCTACTGGAATATTGATGTACTGATGTACATGGCAAAAGTCAAAGGACATCTTATACTGTGCAATGTAACTTAAGGTATTGCATGTTAATAACTTTGGTTGTAGGAATATGTGTACAGCCACATACATCAACTCTGTTATGTTTATTATGATTCCTCACATCCAAGCATACATGTCAAATATCTTCCAGATACCGTCTTTCAGATTTTGCACTATTCACTTCCAACATCATTGCTTCATCAAATGGCCATACATATGTAAGACTGTATTACATTTACCAATATTCAATCATTTACTATGTGTTTATCAATCACAGTTATTTAGAACTTACATATGCCTCACTTAGTATTATATGCACTTCCTGCTTGTGATTTATATTTTCTTCCAGCCAGCCACAAAACAAACATTCACACATTGTGTTCTTTATTGTCATGTTTTCTAAATTTTAATTCTAATTTTCACATTATTAAATTACTGAAAAACATCACCATTTGAGGGCCTTTCTTTGGCACATTGACCTTTCTCTGAACAGTATTTTTTTAAATAAAAATAACCAAATAGATCAGCACTAAATATATTATTCACAAAAAGGGTTACTTCTGAGAAAGACAACACATTCAAATAGCATGTGGTGTACATAAGTGGCCAGCATTACAAGAGAAAATGTCATACTTGATCTTGCATAGATTTACTTAAAACAAGAACTCTGACCTGTAAATAATGCAAAAGAAAGAGAAGAAAAAAACGTTGCCACCCAACAGATGCAGCTCAAAATGTTTAATGATAGGAGTTACTACTACAAATGTTAACTTTCCACTCTTATTATTGCTATGAGAGAAACAGTTTACTTGTCAAATTCAAAGATGGAATGTACAATTCCACATTACTATAATTATTTTCCACTATATGATGTCAGTAAGAAAAGTGGAATGTACAGACAAAGAAAATGCCACTATTTTTCTTCCTGCAAAGTAATGCGTAAGTAAACTTACCATAAGAGTAGATGTTGGAATTGATCACTGCTACAGTAGCCTAAGATATTTGGATTAAATCCTGCTGAGGATATGACAAGAGGTCAGCTTTCCAAAGCTACAGGCCACCTTCCACACGCTCTAACTGGTGAAGAGCTTGAGGATAGCCATATAAAGTCAGAGTTCAGGGTGTCAAACCTTCAGTGATTTCTTGCTTTAGAGTATGGGAGGCCACAGCCATGACTACTAAGTAAATGTTAGGCCCTAGACCACTCAAACTTGAAGAACTTGAATTAGCCTGGCAAGTGAGGCTGAATGCCTACAATGTTCCTGGGTTGAATGAGTCATGCTCTATTAGTAGCATTCTCAAACTAAAGAGCTTGCAGAGATGAGTCACATTTTGTTAAAAACATATATTATTTCTGTCAATGGTTGGGTTATACAAAATAACTTTTAATGTTTTTACCTTTGTGTATTGTGGTCACTGTCGTAGACATGTTTACATACTTTAATGTGTTTATATACTTTAATGTTGTTTTATTACTGGTTATCAGCAGTTGTCACTTTAATTTTAAAGTGTGTTTGCTTAAGTAGAACAAAGTGATGCAATTGGTGAATGCTGATCACATATCTTACTTATAAGGAAGGTTTTTTATTGCTGTAACTGTTTCTGAAGAAGTTTGCTATCAGGCTGACAAAAAGCGCTTTAAACAGTGGAATAAATAGTGTTATTTGACTCTTCTCGGACTGTGTTGCTGGTTTTTCGAACCTGTTTTAGGATTTAAATATCATATCATAAAAGAGGGGGATGGAGGGAGGTTTATCCCTACTGCAATTTTGATCTATTCAAACATCTACTATTAATGATATGCTTAGCTAACACAGCTGTACTATGTTCATCATTAAATCACATTTGCAGTAGACTAATCTATATGGGTAAATTAGCAGAGCTTAGACATGGAAAAGACAGAAAATGGTCAGAGACCAGGAGCCCATGCAGAATACTCCTAACAAAACCTGCTCTGGACCTGGAAAAGTAATGTTTTGTAAAGGTATACACATAAGAACAAGTTACTGCCTCTAGAATGCTTCTAAAGTCCACAACTTTCCACTAAGCCACAGAAAAAGCCAAACCCTGGTTGAATAGATCCCAACTTTGCCTAGTCATGGTGAGAATAACAAAAAAAACAATAGAATAAGTCATACACTTGGAAACTGTGTATTTCAACATCAACTGACTCTTTTTCTTACCTTCATAGGAAATAAACAACTGATCCAAACTTCTGAAGGTTTTAGTCCTGTCAATACTGTATCTGAGTTGTCTGTGAACATCCAGAGTATGCAACATCATTTTTTGGATCTGGAAGAAAGGCAAGGAGATGAAGACATTAATTCAAAGTTAACTTTAAAACCACTTTAGGCACAAATAAAGGATTCATTCTCAAAGATAGAGAACTGGAGCAAGGCGACAAACTGAAGAAATAAAGAGATTTGGTTCGAAAAACCAGCAAACCAGTCCACAGAGAACTAAGTAAAACTATTTATTAAACTGTTTTAAGCGCTTTTCGTAAGCCTGGCGGCAAACTTCATCAGAAATAGTTGCAAATACAATAAAACTTTCTTTTTCTTTGTTGTTTATTTAGCTAGGTATAAATTATGTCCTGCTTTCTATATTGGAAAAATGGAGCGTAGGCTCAGTGACAGAATTTATGAACACCATTATGCTACCAACAAATGTAAATTAGAGAATGCTTTAGCTAAGCATATTTATAACAATAAAGACCATGCCTTTAGGTTTATTATTATTGAACAAGCCAAGTATGACAGTAGGGGTGGTCCTAGACCACTAAAATTAGAAGAACTTGAACTAACTTGGCAAGTGAGGCTGAACGCCTATAACTACCCCAGGTTAAATGACACATGTTCTATTAGCAGTATTCTTAAATTAAAAAGTTTACATAGGTGAAGGAACATGTAGTTAAGAGTAGTAACACTGACAACTGTCAAGATGTATAAGTTGTTTTATGATTTTTAAGTACTGAGTATTGTGAATATATACCTTTTAAGTATGTTGAAACATTAATGAAGTCTTGCTCTAGGTTTTTGTAGGTAGTTGTCACTTTAAATTTAAGGTGCTTCTTTTTATGTCAGTGATGCAACTGGTTGATGTCAATCATCTGTTTCTTTTTAAAGAAAGTTTTATTGTATTTGCAACTATTTCTGATGAAGTTTGCCGCCAGGCTTACGAAAAGTGCTTAAAACAGTTTAATAAATAGTTTTACTTAGTTCTCTGTGGACTGGTTTGCTGGTTTTTCCAACCAAATTTCTTCATTCTCAAAGATGTCATATCCGTAGGGTCTATATTAGATAGTCGAACATTGAAGAGAGCAAATGCTCTTACATCGAATCCTAATAACCGAAACCACACAATTTCAAACATATGGAACAGCAATTATTTTCCCAGGGAAAGAAATCGCTGCTCAAGAAAACAAACAAAAAAAAAAACAACTCCACAAACAAAATAAAGTGGGGAGCTTCACCCCCATACCCCCCTACTTAAATATACCAACTCCAAGATCGCACCACAGTGGAGGAAATGGCAAACTCCTGGCAATGGCCCAGTGATTTTTTTCCCTGGGGGAAAAAATCTCTGTTCCAGCCATTCGGTATTCTGTGCTTTCGGTTATCAGGGGTCCATGTAAGAGCATTTGATCTTTTCAACGTTCAATGTCCTGATATAGACCCTATTCTTATGAAAAATGAGATACGACTAACTCACCAAAAGAGTTGTAACTTAGATACTTGTGCTACGGATTTCAGAACAATAAGTAACACTGACTTCCAATTTAAGAATTTTGGTTCAGCCTGATGAGCTGGTTCCAATGAAAAAAAGTTTAAGTTTCTCAAACAAAACTGATATCCCAAGGAGGAGCCACCTGTGTTTTAAGTGAACAGATATGAAGAACGCCTTTCAAAAATTGTTTGACTTGAGGCTGGGTAGAAAGGGGAAGGGATCTAAGGACAGATGAGCAGAAATGGCTGAAAGGCAAATCATGATAGAAGAGTAAGAAAGGCCAGAGGATAATAACTCACACAAATATTGAAGAACCAGAGGCAACTGGACCTTAAAGGGGTCTTGGTGCTTAGTTTGGCACCAACTACAAAATCTCTTCTACTTACCCATGATCTCCTAGTAGTAGATTTCTTAGCCTCCTTTAATACCTGCTGCACATCCTCATAAAACAGGTGCCTAAAAGGTATCAAAACTCTATAATCCAGGCAGCCCACTGAAGATGTTTCAGGTTGAGGTGTATCAAACAGACCCTGTTTTGTGTAAGTCCAGTCTGTGAGGAAGCTTGTGATAATTGCCCTTAGCCATTTTCAGTAGAAAGAAGAACCTCTGTTGTCTGGGCCAAAAGAGAGTCACCATAATTATCTTTAAGTAAGAAGTCCTTCTGAATCTTTAAAATGACCCTGAATATTAGTAGAAAGGGTAGAAAAGTATACAGGTATATTCCCATCCATGGCCTGTATGCAAGGAATGCAAGAGCAGAATTTATTTGACTGTCTTTTGTGAATGGAGGCAAACAGATCTATTTGAGGAGTTACCCACAGTTATATCACTTCCTGGAAGCTCCCCAGGTTCAGTTACCATTCATGAGGGTCTGTCCTGGTCAGCTTGTATGCAACAATGTTTTGCTCTGATGGAATGAAAACAGCCACAAGGAAAGACTGAGCTTAGTTCTAGTTCCAAACGTACTATAGCTAGTCTGCAGAGGGGTTAAGTTCTGATCCCCCCCCCCATTTATGTACCACATCACTGTGGTGTTGTCTATGATTACTAGCAGGGGTCCTGGAGTCTAAAGATGATTTAGAGATTTGACAGCATATGTTACTTACATCATGTCTTTGATATATGTTTCAATTTTCTGTGTTTATTCCACAGGCCTTGAACTTTTACCCCTTGGAAAAGAGGCATTTGTGGTTACACATTAGGTAGGCACTGGGAGGAGAAGGAGAAACCTGGATTGAGAGATAACTGGTCCCCACACTAAAGTAATTCCCTTTTGACAAGCCAAACACTGGAATCTGAAAGAAATGATGGTGTGGATGTTGGGTCCAAACAGATATGAGGGACAATTGAATTTTTTTCTCATGTGACATCTGGCCAGAGGAACCATAAGAAATGTAGAAGCCATGAAACCCATAATCCTGAGATAGTCCTGTCGGAAGTCAGAGACTAAGTGAAGAAATTCAGAAACTGTTCCTTGTAAAGGTTCACTTTGTCTTGAGAGAGAAAGATCTCATGAGGGATGCATGTAGAAGTATCCCAGAAACACTACCCTGTGAGAAGGAATGAGAGACAATTTTTGCAAGCTCATCTGGAACTCTAGACTGGGAAGGAGGTCTTTTACACAGGCAAATGATTCCTCACATTTTGAAAAAGAGTCTGCAAAAATGGGACAGTCATCTAAATATGAAAAAATGTAAAAGCCATATAATCTGTAATGAGCTGTCACTGATACCAGACAATTGGTAAACATCTTTGGAGCTGTAGATAGCACAGAGTGAAACAGACAACAGAAAATGTAAGCCAGATAAAGAAAATTTAAAAAAATGTGTGATGTCTTTAAGGATTGGGATGTGATAAACATCTCTGAAATCTAGAGTTATCAAAAAACTGAGATGAGGAATTAGAGGTAACAGAGACAGAAGGGAAAGAATTTTAAATTTTTGGATTTTAATGTGAAGGATTAGAAAACAAAGGTCTAGGACTGATCTTCAAGTTTCTTCTTTCTCTGGCATCAGAAAGATTCAGGAATAAAATTCCTTCCTTATTTGTTCTGGGAGAACTGGTTCTGTACCCACAGAGATAGCATTTGTTCCAGTAATACAAGAAACAGAGACGTTTGAAAAGGATGAATGGATTCCCATGGCCAACTGTAACTTTTCTGAATATTTCCCAAGACCCTCTTGTCTGAGGCTATCTGATGCCGGAGAGGAAAATGAAGTTATAAACCATGGGAAAGATTCAATGGGCAACCAGGGTGAGAAGGGGAAAACACCTGAGGGGCATATAGTCAATCTGCCTTTTTGGACTGTCCCTGACTCTGAGGGGCTCCTTCTTTTTTTCTGAGCCAGCTTGACATTGCTTTTTGAAATTCCTTTTGCCTGTACCTTGCTGATATTGTTTCTTTTGCTTCCTATAAAAGGATCCTGAATTGGAAGGAAGGTTCATGTTAACTTTAGAAAGGAGGATTAAAAAAATGTGTGTGAACCCCGAATTAACTTCCCTCCTTTCATCAAATCATTTAAGGATCTCAGTGGAAGAAGGGCCAAACAGTACCTCTTTATCTAAGAGAGAATTTAAAATGTCAGCATTGAAATCTTCTGTTAAATTTTGTGAACATAACCAGGCAAGCCTTCTCATCACTGATCCTCTGGAAACAGCATCAGCAGAGTCAAAAGTATGCTTCAAAGAGTGCTTAGTTACCAGAGACACAGCAGGTATGAAATAGTTCAAAGATGCTTTAATCTCAGATGAAGGGGAGGTAGCAGTTAACTTTCTCATAGTTTCAAAATACACAAGCGGGCATTTTGACATATGATTCTGTTAATTCAGAATTCTGAAGTTTAAAGCAGAAAAGAATATACTTTCTTCCCAACTCTATCAAAAGCTTTCCTATCTTTGTCAGAAGAGATATCACAAGGTGTTTGGTAACAGAAGGTTTTGCTGAAGAAATAACTGCAGGGTCTGATATGAGATTACAAAATAGATATCTGTGAGACTGAGGGACCTTATAAAATCTAATAAGACTTTTTTGGGGGGTGGACTGTCAGGCATGCTGCAGACTGTCAAGATAACATCCTCTGAAGCAGGTAGCACAGGCGATCAGGAGATACAGATGTAGGCTGAGGAAAATCCAACTGCAATAAAGCATAATATTTTTGTTGCAATACTGGAATTTCACATTGTTCCCACTGAAGCAATTCTTTAATTCTGGCTAGTTTCAGAAAAAAGATAACTCCTCATAGAGGTAATCTGAAGAAGAACTTTTCTCAGAATCAGATTCCCCTTCCAGAAGCATAGGAACTGGAGAATTACACTCCCAGTTAACTTCCTTCCCTTCTGACTGGGAATCACAATCATAGAGAGGAACATTTATTTCTTTTAAAACACAGAGAGGAATCAGAATGTAAAGAATGAAAAGCTTGAAATAAGTCCTTAGCTAAACTCAGACATTTGTCTCCATCCATCCTCTGTGAAACAGGAGTAGAAATATGTTTAACCTTCTGTTTCCCCTTCGTAGGAGACCCCCTCATAGAAAATGACCCACCAAAGGATGGAACTCTTCCCTTGAAATGAGGTGCTTTTGGGTGAGTTTGTAGTAAAGCATTGCCCGCTCCAGGAGTGGTTCTCTCTTGCCCAATAAGGACAGCTCACCAAACACATGGGACATGCCTCACTCCCTGCCCTTAGCAGATTCTAGAGGAGCAGCACTGGTGAGATCAAGAGAGGATAGGCTTATAAATGCCTTCGGGCAGATAGCCTAGTACCTACCTATGAACCTATGAAGATGATGAGTAGACTAAGGTACCTGGTTTGGCCACTGTAGAGTCACCCATCGATGGTTGAGGCAGTGAGGAAGCCACCTGACTACCAAAGACCTCCATGAAACGTTCGGATTATTCTTATTATTGTGGATGGAGGGGCCCAAAGAGTACAAAGACTGTGCCATGGTCTAGCCAAAAATAGTGCTGGAAATGAGGATAGTAGAGCCATGAACAGTAGGTGAATCTTTTAACATGAAATTGCAGTTTTGAGTTAACATTCTTTGTGGCAACCCCCACCCCCAGCCAGAACACTAGTCCAAGTCCTTATTTGTAATTTTCTACACAAATAATCCAAACCTTTACATAAAAAAAAATATTTTAAAACTAGTTTCTCCAAAACAGGTAAACTGAAGTGAAATTCATCTTTTTGGAAAAAAAAATGTAATGATGACCACTAAAAACACATTTCCTAGCTAAAATAAAACATTTTCTTTAGAAAATGTACATTGTCCTCAAACAAATTAAGAAAAGTTGAAGGTTTTCCCATGATTGCAAGAAAGTTCTGAAGGTTTGGCACCCTGATCTCTGACTTTATATTGCTCTTCTCAAGTCCTTCAATAGTTAGGGTGTGTGGAAGCTGCCCTGAAGCATTGGAGGTTGGCTGATTGGTGAGGATACAACCCATATAGCTTAGGCTATTGCAATAGTGTTTTAATGATGAACATAGTAGGGATACCAGATACACCAACGTTCATGACTTATTTTTGCATAGTAAACTGCAGGTTTTAATGTAGAAATGAAAAGGAATATTGTAGTTAAGCAGCCACATAAAATATACGTTAACTCCACAAAAACATCTACTGTAGTACTAAAACCAGTTTAGACTGAGGAAATGCACACCCTACATCAACTCACAGGAAGTTCTCCCCAGTATCTGAGATAAGGGAGAGTAAATAAAAACTTCTTCACATAGTTTTTTTTTAATATCTGTCATAAAAGGGACTTTAAACAACCAGCACCCATAATTCCATGATCAAAAGATTGGGGGATGGTGCAGGGGAATAAATGTTCAAGTTTAAAAAAGTGGTGAAGTGATCTGAGGAACTGACAAGAATTAAGAACAATATGCTAAATGCAACCATGACAAAAAAGACACATATCTTCCACAAATGACCATTTAGACAGTTATGGATGCAGTTAAAATCCACTGGAGCACTACTACACCACACATCTATAAAATATTGTACACTGGACAGAGTTCTGAGGAAAAGAAAAAAAAAATCTGAGTATTAGTCTCCAGCAAATTGCTTCTCATCAAGACAAATGGTATCTGTGCCAATAAAATTATTGCAAGGAGTGATATAATTTGCAGCAGAACTTCCATGGAAAGAAAGCATACCATCCCATTTACTTGGGTGAGTCGTTTACCTAAACTGACTGCAGTCTGAAAAAGGTACATATGACTTATTTTCATCAAAAATTAACTAGGCCTGCTCATACGGTGCACACAGACGAAGCCCTGACTGCTATCTAGATGACCCATGTTCATTTAGCAGCACAGAGAGGACATTTGGGAAGGATGGGATTACACAGCTGTTGCTAATTTTCCCATCCTATGGGAAGGTGGGCAGCTTTGACTCACCACTTGGATGACACCTAGTGGGAACACTGGGCATTCATCTAACAGTAAACAGGCTTGCTATATGCTGCCAGGGTTGCTCAACATTAAGCCATTGTGTGGGGACAGGTTTGTGGAGGCTCACATTCTTACTCACAGAGCAGGCAGTGCTTGTGGAGCTCAAAATTGCTGCTGTCAGGTTAAGAAATCCAGAGGTTAGGAGAGGAGATCACTATGTCTGTCAAGTTAGGCCATTCTCTAACACCTGACTTTCATCTTTCTGGGGAATGAATGTGCTGATGAAGCCCTCCAGCCCTGAAACAAATAGATTGTAGGGCTCTCATATGGGCTCTAGATAGCTAGTTCTTACCCCAAGAGAGAATCAAATCATTTGATGGGACATAAATGAGCCACTGGGTAAAAACCAAGTGATGAGAAAACAAAAATTAACAGACAAGGAAAACCACAGAGCTGTACTGTGGTATCCAGGACAAGCTACACGCACCTCTTATTCAAAACGTATGTATGACACATAAGGCAGAGTAAGTCTTCTCTAAGGTTTTATGCATTCATTCTAAATTAAAAGGCAAAAGATAGCCTTTCATTGTTGTTTACCGCTCTGCCATTTAAAAAAACTGTTGTGAATCTGTAAAAGTGATAATTATTGAATACCATCCCAGTGTTTATGGGAACACTAATATTGCTAATGGCATGAATCCAGGAATAAACCTGGACCAACAGTATAAAAGCCAGAGTGCACTACCGAGTGTTCAGTGCATTAAGAATACTCAGATATCCATGACAAATATCGACCTGCTCTTAACTAAATCACATCATGTTCTGTATTGTGTGACTTGAGTGTATACACACCTATGGGTTGACACAGTTCACAGCTATGTTTCTAGGGGAACCACTAAGAAACACCCTCAGCAGTGCTATTGGAATGAAGAGCTACCTCTTTCCAAATAGTGCCTCATTGTAGGACCCTGTCCAGTTCTCACATGGATTCATCTGTGTCTGTCTATGTACAGCCTCATTTACTTTTGATCAGACTGAAGAAAATGAGGCTGTCTATGTATAGGAGTGTAATAAGTTGGCAGACTTTAACGATTTCCTGCACACAACTCTATCAGATACTGGGTGAACAAATTTGTGTAACTAGAGAAATGATTTTTCTGAGCTATGATACAGAATTGGTATGGCCTAGATGCAGTAAGCCCATGCTGAGTCCAAGTATGGTGGCTGCCAGAAAAGTAATAACTAGAAAATGTAAATCAAAGTCTAAACCAAATGTACTAGAAGTAGTGAATATAGTAACAAGAGATACAACTGAAAATGGGATCTGTGGAAAAGGGTAGGAGCAAATCACATAGCAAAACGGGAATTGTGAGAACAATACCTACAGGGGAAGAATGTGCTTTAAAATAAGGCAGGATTTGAATACGCTATGTAATGTTTGACTAACAATGATTGGGTAGATTATAAGTAATGTATAATGTTTGCAACTAAAATTATGTTAATATGGTTTGTGATGTAAAATGTATGACTGCCTCTGTCATAAATGATAATTTAATAAAGATGTTTCTTGTTAAAAAAAAACATCAAAAGCAGCTCCTGCCATATGTATCTCATGGCAGCACATTGGCACAGTATTTACACTGTAGTTGCCTCAGCACTTGGTTTTCTGTTTTGCTTTCAGGCTGGGCTGCCTAATATGCAGAGTCTGCATGACCTCCCTGTGTCTACGTGGATTTTTACTACGGTCTCTGACTTCATTTCAGACCCAAAATACATGTCAATAGGTGATGTGTTGTGCCTCTATATTGTCTGTAGGTGTGTGTGTGCATCCTATAATGAGCTGGCAAGCTATCCAAGATTGGTTCTTTGCCTTACACTTGTTGAGTAGCAGGATACATTCTGGATCACTTGTGATACTGAATAAGATAAAGTGAATAACAGGAATAAAAGAAATAAGAAAGGAAAACTTACACAAGGGGCTGCTGTATGCTACATGAAATATTGTCTGGTATTCGCAGAAAACTTGCATAGTACAGAGCACTTTGCTGCAGGAGAAGTGGCCACATGTAGGCTTGCTACAATTCATACCAGAGCTAGCGCTACTGAACAGTGAAAAAAAAAACAGTGTAGGTACAGGCATAACCAAATGACTATATAATGACATGGAAATAAAGATGAACAGCCCAGTGACTGCATAATGAGATGCAAATGAACACCAGTAGATTGCCAGGCACCCAGTATTACTGCTGCACAGGTTAAAACAGCACTGTACAAGGCCAAGAATACAGCTTTTATGGGACCTGAAAATATCCCTGGCTGTGTTCTACATGAACTACAGAGTGAACTGGCACCTCACCTGTGTGCCCTGTTCAATCACAGCCTCACCTCAGGCTTTGTCCCTACTGAATGGTACACTGCTACAATCATCCCTCTCCACAAAGGAGGAGCGACTGCAGACCCTGGGAACTATCGCCCCATTAGCCTGACGAGTCTGATATGCAAAGCTATGGAATGCATCATTTTGGACCTAATAAACAAGCATATAGGGAATCTCCAAACACTGGATCCTACACAGTTTGATTTTGTGAAGGGTAGATCATGCCTGCTCAACTTGGTCACCTTCTTTGAGTTAGTCACCAGAGCTGCGGATGAAGGCAAGGTGGTTCATACAGCCTACCTTGATCTGGCCAAGGCCTTTCATACCATTCCCCAATCAAAAATCATAGAAAAACTCACTAAGCTAGGCATCAACCCCTATATCACTAGGTGGGTTGCAAACTGGCTCACAGATAGAACCCACAGTGTTAAAGTAGCTGACTCCAAGTCAGACTGCCAACCAGTCATGAGTGGAGTCCCACATATTTGGTCTGGGGTCCTCTCCTGTTTGGTATCTACTTCTCTTAAGTCCAGGCCAGCATGGAGGGACTCTGGCTGACAAAGTTCGCAGATGATTGCAAGTTGGGAGCTATTATTAACTCCCCAAGTGATTTTGACATCCTACAGAAAGGCCTCATTGAGATCAACGACTAGTATCAGAACCATGGTTTTAAGCTCAATGCCAAAAAATGTGTCATCATCCCCCTTGGAAAAAACCCGGTTCCCTTGAATTACCAATCGATAGTAGCCCAGTGAACACAGAAGGCATTATAAGAGATCTGGGAACACAGGTTGACAGCAACCTCTTTTGATTACCCCATTGCCGCTGTGGTCAGAAAGTCCTTCTATGTGGCACATCTCATTACTAAGGGTTTTGCATCCAGGAAGAAAGAGGTCATTGTCTCCCTTTACTCTTCCCTCATTAAGGCCAATCATCGAGTACAGTGCCCCATTTGGCATGTATCTCACTAGACACCTGCAACAACTGGAGAGGCTGTAAAAGTACCTCACAAAGAGGATCCTAGGCCTTAAGCACTTTTCTTATATGGACAGACTCAAAAAACTCCAACCATTCTCTGTCTTATATTGGCTACTTAGAGGCAATCCCTGCTTGACTTACAAAGCCATGTCTGACCCAGCTCTGTTAGACATGCTACATCTAAAGAAATCCCAATCCCTCCGCACCACATGCTCCAGAGACCTCATCCTCATTACCACAACCAACAGAACATGCTGGAGCTACAGGTTCATAACCCAGAGACTGCCCATGCTATGGAATAGACTTCCTATATATGTCAAGCAGAGCACCTCACAGGCTCTCTTCAAAAGAAATCTTGATGAGTGGATGGGAAATAGAAAATTCACCCTGGAGGATCACTCCAGTGGCTCTATTTGACAGAGGCACTGGGAACTAAGGTCGGGTGGCATGATGCCAGGGTAATCCTATGGGCTAGGCTTGTAAAGGCTCCAGGGCCATTAGCCTAGTACACGCTTATGAACCTATGAACCTCTGAAAGTAGGTCGCTATTTCATAGACAATGGCAATATCAATCTAATGGCTTTACTGGAAAAGCTCACTCAGACTCTGCCATAGACTGCTGTGAGGGAAAGGTAGGTTTGTTTTTGCTTTCTGGTATGTTGTACTGCTTCACTGCCTTCTTCTATTTTGCATATTGTGGATTATTTTCTTTACACTGTGTTTTACTTATAGTCTGCTTTTAACTGCATATTTAAACTAGGACAAAGAGACCACAGCTGAGTCTTTTGTGAGTCACACAAAAATTAAATTTCCCAGATCTTCCCATTCTGGTGCTGTTATATTTTTAAACTCAAATGTCTTTTTAGTTGCCCGCCCCTTATGTTCTTATGTTAATTTGACCACATATTTCCTTACGTCTCCTCTTTCATTAGCTATTGTGAATATGCACAAAATTATCATTTTGTAAAATCACTCCCCTTTAACTGTTTACATTTATTGGCCATCCCACTGCATTCCATAGAGGCAGAATATAAAGTGCCCACCCCCTTCCAATCTATCTTGCTCTTTTAAAATTAGTAGCTCTCCACTTAATAACTAAATTCTAAGTTACCCCCTCTTTCATATCTAACTGCTTAGTGCACACTGCAGCTCTTGAGATATTACCCCATTTTCCATCTTACCTTTAAAATTTAGAACAACTAGTCCAAGACCACCAATTATTGGAGAGCCCACATTCTGCCTCTCAGTAGTCATACTGGGATTAGTGCTTGTGTTTTGTTCATGGTGACAGAAGGAGCATAGGGATATTATTTTCTGGATACTGTTGATCACCAGAAAGCCTAATAACTGCTTCATAGGTCCCAGCTTGGAATTTGTGTTTATATTTTGCTCTTGGTGAAAGAAGGAGCAGAGTGCATTGATTCCTGATTTTTTCTGATTTGGCATTGAGTGGATGTGTTGGACCTTCCTGATCGGTCTGTTTGCTATTCAAGGCATATACTAGGAAAAGGCTACAACAATCATACAGACCCCTGCATAATCTGGGACAAGACTGTGGATCACCAAGAGCCTGTAGCCTGCTTTGCATCTTTGGACTGGTGCTACTGTTTTGCTTCTGGTTAGAGAAGAAGCAAAGGAGCATTGAATCCCAGCAGCACGAAGCTGTGGTGAGACCAGCACTAGTAGAAGCCAGGCAGTAGCCATTCAGGCAAATCCCTTCTTTTTATCATTCTTGACAGAGTTAATTCTTTCTTTTCACTAAGTACTGCTTGATTAGCTGTTCTCTAACCTAACTTCAGAATATCTCCCTAAACACTTCATCCATAAATCAAACACCTTGAGTTGACTTTTTCTTGTAAAGGCACCCTTGAAATTTCACCAGTACCTAGTTGCACACAGGGCAACTAGTTTGCAGTGACAAGCACTGTCCACAGTTGCTAGATAATCCTGACATTACTTTATATTCGCACTACAAACATCTAATCAATAAAAAAGGGCCTGTTGCCATGGATATCAACTTTCTCACTATCTCAGTTACCAGTTTGGTGGGTATGGGTATCCTGAGGCAATGTAGAAATTGTCTCATGTTTACTGACAGCCAGTTAATTATCAAACAAACTGATGTGGTATGTGATAAATGTATTTACATAATCTCACTGGAGGCAAAGCTCTCATATAAAAGCATTCCGAATGTTAATTAGGTTGTCAGTAGTACACACACTGCACCCATCACACACAGTTCAAAGCAGACACATAGACCCTCATATACTGAGGCACTTAAATGTAACCTTCCTAAACCCCCAAAGAACTGCTAGATGAAAAAATGGCCTCAGCAGCTCTGAATGCACTCTTTCAAAACAACACCCACATCAACACACACACAGCCACATCTCATAGAGCCTCTAATTCTAAATCCATAAGCCACCACACAATCCAACATTCTGATTAATGGAGACTCCATTGTGAGATAGATTGATGTCCCTCCCACCAGACTGAGTAACAAAAAGTCACAGTCAGTTGCTTATCAGGGGTCAGGATCCACCACATTACGCATGCATCCAGGTCATTGAACCTTAAGTACCAATATGACTCAGTCATAGTCCATATGGGTGTAAATGACTTAAGACATACCTCCCTAGACTATATGAAGGGAGACATCATGGAGCTCTTGGAATGTGTGCCCCAGGCTGGTATGAGCCTAGCATTGAACAGCATTTTACCTTCTCCAAGGATGATGCCACAATATGAAAAGAAAATGACTAACTTCTGGTGTCATTCTAACAGGGTACAATATTTGTCAGCATGCAAGGAGATAGTCAGCAGACCAGCTGCTTTGCCAGGGATGGTCTGCAGCTCTACCCTCTAACAAACATTAGCTAAAACGTTATCTTCTCCATAGTGCATTTTTTAAGCAATGCCAAACTGAAAGTACTTCCAACATAGCGAATCAAAACCAAAAAATCTAAGTGTTACTGCTCAATGCTCAATGTTAGGAGTCTAAACAAAAAACTCCACTACCTAAAAGCTTTCCTCACCCTACAGAATAATAATCACTGTGTGGTCACTGAGATATGGTTTAGAGCTGTGGAGAGCGCAAGAGCAGTGCAAGGCTAAAATGGTTTCCACATATTTAGACCAGCTACTACACAGACAGGGACTAAAGGTCATGGTGTTTCGATTTACATCAAAAGTAAATATACCTCAAAGCTGGTCAAACAAGACAATGCACTTGAGCTTTTCCACATTCAAATCATCATAGGTAAAACCCCATACCACTTCCTTGCAAGATACAGTTCCTCCTATATGACCCAGGAAATCCATAACATCTATTTAACCTACTGGAAACACTCACCATCCAACCCAGTACAATAGTCATGGAAGACTTTAATAACTCCACTATTAACTGAGAATCATAAATGACACCAAATGTAGAGACATAGTAATTCCTGGATTTTGTAAACACAAATTCCCTGGACCAGATTGTCAATACATCGACTAGGGGTCCAAACATACTGGATCTTGTCTTCATTAATATGGGAGAGTGCTGTACACCCCCTAGTGTAATGTCTTCTCTGGTAAGGTCAGGCCACAAACTGGTCTCCTTTGAAGTAAAAATAAAATCTGGACCCCCAACTAACCCTGGAATATTAAGGAACTACTCTAAGGCTAACTTCTTACTATTAAGTAATAACCTGGCAAATTTCCAAGCCCCCATAAACCCTAAGAATATTGTTGCCTACATGGAACTGTTCACAGAAGCCCTATACAAGCATGTAAATAGCTGCATAGAGGAATCTGTACCCACCAGGAAGAAGTGCAGAACTAACTCAAAAAACAAGCCACCCTGATGGAATTACAACATGCAAAGGGTGTATAACAGAAGGAAAAAATCATGGCAAAATTTAGGAAGTGTAGCATCTAGCAGGATAAAAGCACTCTCATCAAACTCAACAAACAATTCAGAGGACAAATAAAGTCCACCAAAGCCGAATTTGAGGTAAATTTGGCCTCCCAGGCCAATGAAAACCACAGGGCATTATTTAGTTATGTTTGCAACCTCAAATGAAATACACAATTGTGTGTAGAGCTCATTCTTAATGGAGCCAACTGTATTGAGCCAGAAAATATACCATACTTACTGGCCAATAAATTCAGCTGCAATTTTACACCCCTCTCTCAACCCCTTCAACCTCTCCTCAGGAAATACCATCAAATATAACTCCCTCTACTATCACTAAGGAGCAGGTCCTTAGTGCTCTCTCTAAGGCCAAGAGCACTGCATCAGTAGGTCCAGACAGTATCCCAGGATGCATTCTAAATAACATAAAACATAACCTGCCAGGCCCTCTAGAACTGCTGTTTAACTCTAGCTTCCAAACATGTTTTGTGCCCCACAAATGGAGAACAACCCATAAGTCTCACTAGTCTTATATGCAAAGCCATAAAAAAAAAAAAAAAAAAAAAAAGTTTCACAGAAATGATCAGTAATGAGATGCAAAACCTCCAGACACTGGAACCAATCCAGTTTAGTTTTGTCAAGGGCAGATCATGCCTACTCAACCTGGTAGGTTATGGAAAAACAGTTTACACTGCCTGCCTTGGTCTGGGCAAGGCATTTGACACAATATCCCACTCCAGCATTGTTGACAAACTCAGGATGTCAAGTATAAACCCTTATGCCATCCGATGGATAGCCAGCTGGCTCACAGACAATACCTAGGAAGTTAGAATTGGGGAGTCCACCTTTCCAAAGAGATCAGTCACAAGTGAAGTCCCTCAGGGACTGTTGTTTTGAAGTTAAGGCCAGTGGCTGACTAAATTTGCAGATGACTGGAAATTATTTAGGAGCAATCATAGAATCCCTCATTGACACAAAAATATTCTCCAGGAAGGGCTGATACAGACAAATAACTGGTGCTAAAGCCATGGACATGCCAAGAAATGCATAACAGTACCCTGCAAGAAGTCATCCACCCCTGGTAACTATCATATTGACAACACACCCCAAGGAGTTGACCCAGTAATCAGGGACTTGAGGACACACAGATATTAATCTAGCCTTTGACCATCATGTGTCAATTTATAAACAAAGGTATGGCATCTAGTCCAAGAAGGCTGTTGTATTCAGCATTCATCAGACCTGTCATTGAGTACAATGCCACCTTTGGTGTGTACCTAACCAGGCACATCCAACAAATGGAAGATTGAGAGAGGTTCTTCACTAAAACAATACAAGGCTTAAGTAACATATCCTATGCAGACCACCTCAAGGCCCTGTTCCTGTATTCTGTCTCCTACAGGTTGTTGAGGGCAGATGTATGCCTGACACACAAGGCATTGTCAGACGCCACCAGGATGGACCTCCTGCATATGCACAAAACAAACATCACCAGAGTTACTAGTTCTAAAGACATACACCTGGCCTGTGATATAAATTGGACCTGCTGCAGAGATAGTTACAGTATGTAACTATGTACCTGTGTATGAGGAACCTCTCTCAAGAAACTCCTGAGAACCCACTTCTCAAACAATTGGCTATGTTCATGCTACTCCCCAGACTAATCTGCACCAATACCTTGTTCAAATTGTCTACTAAATGTCCCTAATTACCTTTCTCTGTAAAGTTTGTTGACCCCAGCTATTCTTGTTATGAAACATTGAGAGTACTCACAATTTAGGAGAGAAAGATGATAAAAAACAAATTCCTTTTGAATTAATGTCTTTATGTCTAGACTTTATAATCTACTACTAAATGAATTGTTAAACTATTCCTGATTTTTTGTTTCCAATGAACTTATATCTCTGTAATATATTCTGTTGAAATTTCTTGTATGACATGCTACTGGAGCTTTTATCCCCGGGCCTCCGCTGAAAATGGATATGTGTCCAGTCGGACTTTCCCGGTTAATAAATGTAAAATAAATAAAAATAAAAATAAATAAAGTATCCCAGAGATTACCCCTTCTCTGGAACAGGCTCCCTATCCATGTGAAACAGATTTCCTCTCTAAACCAATTCAAGTGTAACTTGGACAACTGGATGGGAAGAGGAAATTCATCCCTGGTTTGGCACCTATGTCTCTAATGGACACAGGCAGGCTGTAAATGGTTCATCTCCCAGGCCCCTGCTTGTAAATTTTTCATCTCCTAAGCCTCTGCTTACTCTTACAAAGGGTACCAGAACTTGTCAGCGATTTGGGATGCATGGCTAGGTTTAAAAAGCTCCTTGTGGTCATTAGCCTAGCAGACACCTCTGAATCTATGAACCTAATAGGAAAAACATGTGGGAATTTGTGTAGCTGCAACAAGTAAAAATGCTAGCAGCAGCAGCAGCAGTGTTCATGTATCAGCAACACATTGTTTACAAGCAGCAGCACCGCTCACCCTATATCAAAATGCAGTGGCAGGCAGTGTCAATAAAAGTGGCACTGGCAGAGTATCACCTAACACCAACTAACTGGTCAACAGCTGAAAGAACATTTTTGAGTGGATAGAGAAATTAAATGAGTGTTGGCTGACATGTGCTGCCCACACATAGAACTGGGAGAAATGCATGTGCTTTCTATACTGATGGACACCAAGGTAAGTATAGCACTTAACATATAGTAGCCTACAAAATACTCGATACATTTCATAGCACACTACTTCCACATGCAGATGAGTATATATACTTCCCCAACACATGAGGGGAGACAGCCACCACCAAGCATAGCTTCTATAATATGTCTCAGCTCCTCAAAGTTCTGGGGTCTGTAAAAAATCAAACCTTGCAATAAATGCCTCACCTAGTGCCAAACAGACTGCATTAACTCAATAAGAAGGGTTAACATTTAATCAATTACCAAGTATTATGCAGCACACAGGGTTTGGTAATGAATGTGTCTGTACAACACTCTGGCAGGGTCCAGGATTCCCATGTTTGGCATACAAGTCATCCTTATCCCCACTCCTCACATAATAAAATTCTGCAGGGCCACCTAATTGGGAAGTGAAGGCACTGTGGTAATCAGACATATAAACAGCCAAAGACACTCCTCCAGATTCACTAATCTTCCATGCAGGACTAGGCTAGTCCTGCATGGAAGGGGCCATTTAGGAGGATGGCAGTGCGCCAAGCCTATTAATGAAGGTGTGCTGCCTGACCCCCTAATCCTACATGGAGTGTGGACAAGTGCAGGGGGCATGTCTGAGAGCAGAGCTCTCAGAATAAACACGCCCCTGCAAAGTAGAACAGCAGAAACTGTAAATAAATGAGCAAGACCACTCAAAGGTGTCTGCATATCCCCAACAGTCCCCCATGTGTAAAACAGCAACAAGACATAAAAATAAAAAGAAGTAATCCCTGTATTTATTTCTAAAACTCCAAGTACAGCTAACCGTAGGTGCGTGGGTGTGCCCATCGCTTAGCTATGGTTAAAGCAGCTTAAAAGGCTGAAGAGGATAACAAAGATATATGCAAATGAAGCAGCACAGCAATAGTGTAGTGGTCAAAGCATCAGCCTAACGAGCAGGCATTCCCCGTTCGAATCCCACTGCAGCACATACCATTTACCATGTGAATATCTGTATACGAACATATATTTACATTTTATTGCTGTACAACCTACTAAATAATATTTAAATGTGAACTGGAGTACTGCATGAAATGCACATGTGAAGAGTCAGTACCAGAATGAATAGGTCAGCAGTAAGCAGGTGTAAGCACAAATAAGCAGTAGTAAGCATAAGTAAGCACTAGTGAGCGTGTGCAAGTGTGTGCGGGCTGGGTGAAGCACCGCTGACACAGATTAAGCAAAGGAGAAGCTAACTACGTGTAAGACACTGTGACTGAAAGTCAGCAGTGCTTACCTCTGTGCAAACCCACTAACAACCTCTTGAAAGTGCCTTAAGCACACCATATCCAACGGCCAGTGTTCTGCCCAGCAACAAAACAAACAGCCTTCACAAGGCTGGAACCCAGGACCATGCACACCCTACACAAAACGATTTACCACTATGCCATGCCAGATATGCAGAAATTGTATGTTGTCAGAAACATAACCCCAGCCCAGTCATGCAACAGTACAGAGAATGTATACCTACAGCTAGATGGGCGTGTGTCTGCAAATATATCACTAACTAAACGGATACAACATATCTAAAGATGTAGTCACATGTATATATATATATATATATATATATATATATATATATATATATATACATATATATAAATATCCAGAGATATACACATATAAATACAAATATATGAACAGATATACATGCAAATGCTGACAACTACACATATATATGTCAACATCTATATGTCCACATATGCACATCAAGTGACATATGTACGCAGATATATGTCTCTGCAGGTATATTCTGACATAGTTAGACATATGTAAGCAAATATATATACCCACAGAGGTATATATGGCCAGACATCTGTAGATACCAATGGTAGAGGAAAAGAAAGATATATGTCCACATGCACCATCAATGGGCCTGAAAGGCTGCAAACAACATATGTCACGTACGAATTTGCATACCCTCCGCCCAGCCAAACACGTCCACCCTGCAATACACTATCAAGCTCATAGTATTGTATGTCTGTCATTGAACTAGGGAATTAAATCAGCCCTCTGGTATGCATCACATGACGACATCACATACCCCTCTCCCCCACCAACTAGGCGGGCCGAGCAGTACAGGCCCATCCAACCCAGGCCATCTCCAACCCATACATGCATAACCCACAGTTCTGCTTCCCCCCACCCACAACACACACACAGCCACCACCCTTACTCTGGTTACCGACCCGTAGCTACCACGCCACCACACATCCCCCCCTCAGGACCCATCCCGTATGATGTCCCGACCCAAGTATCCTAGGTGTGGCACACGCCAGAGACCATGCACATAGCCAGGGGTACGTATGTAACCCTGGGTGTAGATGAAGGCTGAATACCCAATGTTTGGGTTGTCCCACATGGGACGAATGTATTCCTAGTACTAAAAATAGATGTCACATGTGACTCTGTGTACACCAATGGATGTAGTGGTAGGTATTGCAAAGCATACGTGGCACACAAGGTTGGCCGGTATGCACACGAAACACAGTATCCAACAAAACTGGTCAACATTGCCGGATATGTAGCTAAAGATTTACATGTATATGTGTTAGTATAAATACCCATAACTAAATAGATATATACCTCCCCCTCTCTGTAGTATATATGTATACAGACATAGATAGACATATAAATAAATACCCACAAATACATATATACATATGCAGACACCTATACATCCATATGTCGTCAGATATATATACAGCAATATATATATATATATATATATATATATATATATATATATATATATATATATATATATATATATATATATATATATATATATATATATATACATACATATATATACAGACATATATATATATATATATATATATATATATATATATATATATATATATATACATATACAGACATATACATAGCACTTAAGAATGACAAATGTTCACAGGCCATGCCAATGGAGGTGAGGCACCCAAGCAAGAAACATGTAACACGTAGCATGAACCCCCCCCCCCAGCAGGACAGGGGAAACATACAAACAAACCCACAAACAATGTAAATGATCCACTGCTCCCCAGACTACAAGCAGGATACAATGCGGGGGGACACAGTGTACCCGAGAAGTCTAATCTTGGAATAGAGACAGGCGCGTCCCTTGCGGGACACCCTGTCTTGTTATAGGAGGAAGCCCATGTGATGACCTATCAAGGTGGGGCATGTACATACCCGGACTACAAGTGTGGGAAAGCCTGATGACCCATGGGTCGAGACAACATATGAGATGGGTCCTGTGAAGTGGAGAGTGGGCAGTGTGTAGTGGTGTGTTTAGACCCAACCTGCACCCAGAGTAAGGATGAGTGCTGTAGAGGAGGTGCGGGTGGGGGAACTATCGGTATGTAATTATGGGTCTAGGCATGCAGGTGTTTGCTGGAGTGGGTCTATGCGGACCGCCCCAGGGATGTAAGCAATAGTGTTCATTGGGCAGAGCTGCCGCCCAATGGCCAGACACTCCCGTTACAAGTCCCACTGCAGCACAGTCTATTTTACATGGCGAAGAACAGTATAACCAGATGTAGATGTAAATATGTAGAGGTATGTGTGTGTATATATACCCATAACTACATGGAGATATACCACTCCCTCTCTGCAGTACAAATATATACATACATAGACAGACATATATATAAATACCCACATATAGATATATACATCTGCAGACACCCATACATCCATATGTCGTTAGATGTATATGTACAGCAACATATGTATGTGTGCGTGTATGCATACAAATGCATATATATATATATATATATATATATATATATATATATATATATATATATATATGTGTGTGTGTGTGTGAACATACACATATATATAGCTAAGATATGATACAGCAGTTAAGAATTACATGTGTTCACAGGCCGTGCCAATGGGGGTGAGGGGCCCAATCAACAAATGCGTAACACGTAGCATCACCCCCCCCCAGCTAGCCAGGTGAAATATACAAGCACACAATAAAAGTAAACAAACCACTGCTCCCCAGACTACAGGCAGGATACTACCAGTGGGAGAGACCCGCCAAGTCTAATCTTGAAACAAAGACCAGAATGTCCCTTGCGGGACAAACCAAAAATTTAATGGCTATTCGGGCTTCCAGCCATTACATGGATAACCCACGGCAGAGCATGCATGTTCCTGGACTACAAGGTTGGGGAAGCCTGATGACCCATGGGGTGAGACAACGTATGTGATGGGTCCCGAGAAGTGGAGAGGTGGCAGTGTGTAGTGGTGTGTTTAGACCCAACCTGCATCCGGAGTAAGGAAGACTGCTGAAGTGGAAGTGTGGTCTGGGAACTATGGGTATGAAATTATGGGCCTAGCTGTGCAGGTGTTGGCTGGAGCGGTTCTATGTGGACCGCCCCAGGGATGTAAGCAATAGTGTGCATTGGGCAGAGCCAACACCTAATGAGCAACCACGCCTGGTACGAGTCCCACTGCAGCAAAGTGTAGTTTACATGGCAAAGGACGGTATAACCAGATGTGTTGTTCCAAACCCACTAAATGACACCAAAGAACACATGGTCGCAACACCCCACCGTAGGCATGTAAGCCGAACTAATTGGCATCACAAGGTATGATTGCTGTCCAGACCTCTCAACTGTCTCCAATCTTCAGATATAGACTCCGATTGTAGGTCTGTCCCTTTTAATCCCTCTTAAAACTGGTGACTGCTGAAGAAAAGGTGGTGAGTTGCCCTTAATAAATAATTATGGTAATCCAGAGTTATATATATTTTACATCAGAATATCTATATTACACCACAGTCTCTTAATCTGCAAATGTTTCAAGCTAATAGTACAAATATTTAAAGATTGTCCCTGATTGTCCCTGATTGTTTGAGGATTTGTCCCTGAGTCTGTTGAGATTTGCCTCTGATCGGTTGAGAGCTATGTTGCTGTCCTCACCCCCACCCAGGGGTATGATTGTCCAGACCTTCCCCCAAATGCAGGGTATATACACAGCTGTTGCTGTAGAAGAAATAGCCAGCTGTGGACCTTCCCGTCAGCCGTCCTGCACATCCCTGGACATGTCCCCACTATCAGCCCCTATGTGTGGCCCAATAACACCACTTACCTATCGACCCTGTTGCATTTGTAGTAATGTTCACAGTCACAGGTAGGTGATACCCTCCACACAAATATATTGGCAGAATTTGGAACCCCCAACCCAGGTGTATTACAGCAGCTATCCCAGACTACACATGTAAATAACACATGAAGGGAAAACCCAAGCACACTTGGATCACCACCTTGCGAAGTCCACCACCCCCCAACACTCCAGACCCCTACATCAACTACTGACACTGACACCTACTGTCCTGCCTTGCATGCATATCCCAACACCCTGCAAACCTGCACTATCGCTCCCCCACCAATCAGTCGAACGGCCTAATATACAGTTAAAATATCCCCCCTCCACCTACACCTCCACTGTTCACATCTACTCTACAGCACAGATATGGCATACCTAAACCTAACCCGAATACCTGAGTGTAACCTAACCAGAAATGCTAAACTGGAATTCCACTTAACCTTACACTGACCTTCATGAACCGTCATACCTGACATGTACACCTGACGTAAGCATGTATAATAACAACATGTACATGAAGTAGCATGGGGGTATGTGGCAGCAAGCAGGAGTACGCCTGTGTGGGCAATGCCCACACTGGTTAAGCAATGTGGAGGCCAACCCAGTTTTAGATGCTATAGCCAGAGGTCAGCAAGTCCGAGCCTAGCGCACTCCTGCGCATACAGCGCACACCACCTTCACTTCCCCCGCAGTGCCTTAAGCACGCTGTAGCCCACAGCCCTCATCATAGCCAGTAACAACATAATCAGCACTCCTAGGTCCCACCCTCTGGACACTGTAGTCCAAGTGAGTAACCACGAAGGCATGGCAGATATATGATCAGCTGCTGTTATCACAAACGTATCATCCGGCACAGTCAGTCAACAGTATAGGAAATGTAGGAAATGTATGTAAGTATCTACATTAATACCAGCAAACATGTGGACAGTGCTCAGTCACAGTATTTTGAGCAGTCTATGAGTACCAATGAACAGTGCCTGCCCACACATACTGTGAGAACAGTAGTGTTGTATAATACTGAAGAGAGGAATGGAAAATGGGTCACGGCATGGGGGCGTGTTTCATCCACGGAAGCGGGAGATGAGGCTGGTCTGGTGTGTGAGCAAACCACTGCATCTGAAAACCCTGGCAGGATGCTACCAGTGGGAGAAACATTGTAGACCAGCAAAGTGTACTCGTGACACAACAGGTCCATCCCTGCTGGGACTCACCAAACGTTATGAGTCACAATAATGTTCCCACCAGTATCACAGTATCAGAGGTGGATGAATGAAAGGTCGAACGTACATGGACTAAACTAATGAAGAACTTGTAGAAGGTTGCATCGAGACAGTAATATGGAGGAATACCGAGACATGCAGAGAGGAAAATGTGTGGAGGTGTGGTATGGCAGGGCTAGCAACTGCAGAATGGATGGATGCTGAGTATGTGGAGGTCGGGGGCCAGAGAAAGGGAGCATGGGTATAACATTAATGTAGGAATATGCAACTTACACAGAGCTGCAATAGTGTAGTGGGCAGAGCATCCTCCTATTGTGTACACATTCTCGGTTCGGGTCCCACTGCAGCACATTCCCTTTCCCGTGTGAAATTGGTATAACAATCGTTTTGCTGTATAACCTTCTAAATGATATTTACACTTGAAGAGGAGTACAGAACTACACATAGCCCACTCACTATTTATAGGACATGAGACGACACACAAATATGTATACACAGACAAATTGTAATGGTGTATTTTACAATAATGTATGCCATTACCGACAGCACATATATCTGCGCTTATGTAATTAGTGAGGAATGCAAGGCCCACACAGAAAAGTAGATGCAGACAGTGCGGATATATAACACGCTATGCTGTCCAGGACAGGCACATCAGTTTGTACTACTGTAGCCAAAGGATTTGCCATTAAGATAGGCAACAATAAACAATAACTGATGTAGGCCAACAGCCACCAGTTACATCCCGTAGTCAAGGCCTAGGGGAACAATTATTACCTGCGATAATGTCTATGTATCTGTCACATGTATGGACCCTGAACAACAAATGTCATGGGCGTCCATGATATGACTGGGATAATAGCAGGAATGCTAGCAGTATATTATGATAGGCCAATACCGAACAACCCCTAACCGTATCACAGCAGGACAAAGCCAGCCATATATGTGGAGGACGGAGGCAGAAACACAGGGTCATACCCGTAATATTGCAGTTATACACCCTGCACATTACTGGTGTTACAGGATTCGATGCAACATACCCTTATGCAGGAATAACACAACAGGAACAGAACTGGAAGTAGCCATGTACTGACAGCAGACAACAGACAGATTGCTGGGGATATATTTAGGACAAGCCCTGTGTGGTGCACAGGCAAAAGGAAACAGACAATCCACTGTCCATCATGTGGATAGGCCCACTGTTGAGAGCTATGCAGACAGACTGCATTCCATCCTAAACTGCTATGTACACGCAAACACTGCAAGGCCAGCAATATACAAAGCACATAACAACACCACTCACTCTGTCTGTAGGTCTGGAACAACCTAAGAATGTGTAGTTGTCCTGTGTCTGCAAATCCCGCTGTAGCAGGTACCGCAACCTGCCATCTGTAACACTGCTGCCAACATTCAGGAAGGATGTCCTCCATACTAGAAAGGTGAAAGGACAACACCCACATGAGTAAGCATTTTACAGCACTGGGTTGCCATGACGATGGTTAACAGAATCACTACACAGCAGACGGCACACAGTCAGCAACTGTTGAACACTGATTGGTGCAGAGCCCATCACTTGATCATGTGCATCACCTACAAAAGCCATGCTGTATCCATTCAAACCAACTCATTCGTTCTACTGGACAGGGAGAGAGAGAGAGAGAGAGAAAAAAGAGGAAACCAACCAAAGAAAAAAGGATATTGAAAACATACGTATACCACGGAACTTACACAGTGGGAAACACAGTACTACAGGCCACAACTAGGAAGGCGTCACATCCATCCAAACACTAAAAGATATGCAAAACACAACTGTATGTAATTTAATGTAGGATGTGGTATAGGTTAATAGGATGTATGTTGTAGAATGTTTGATATGTGCCATCTGTAGTTGTCCCTGTAATGATGTCCCACTGAACAACTGCTCTGGACAATACTGTCTGTCCCTTTAAGCAGTGGGACATACCCACCAACTGTGCAAATCAGCAATGAATGACAAAGATGTCAGCCATAATATCTGTGTATGTTATGTTAGTGTGGAGAATAGCTGTTGGTGGATGTACTGCCGTCATGATAGACACATGTGTGTCAGTGCACAGCACTTGCAGGACAGTCATGTGAATGTGTAATGTAGCATCCACAAATGCCATAGGTGTGTAATAGGCATATCAGCAATTACACACCATAGTTACCACCCTAATGTTAGGCTGTGTTCACATTTGGTACCTGTCTGTGTTGCAGCAATCAGAACAGTGCAGCTGAGAATGAAATATGGTTACAGAATGCGGACCAGATGTCTGTATGCACTCCACATATCTGTGTGATATGGGCTGTGATGTGTATGTGTACAGATACAGACACTCATATAAACATAGGTATATCAACAACGTACAGCATATATCTACACATATATGTACATAGATGTACATTCATACACATATATATATTGTGGCACTGACAATGACATGCAGGTGCAAAAGTCTGTAACAGGCCAGCAAAGATAAGTGTCCCTACAGGGAGCATGGCTACAAACACATAGCACAAAGCATGGCACATACACATAGCACAAAGCTTGGTACAATACAACATATGTCCCAATGGTAGGTAAGCAACTGACATAACAATTGCGGTCTGTGAACGTGTTGTTGTAGCTGATATGGTGCGGGGAGACATATATGTGTATTAAGAACTATGGTAACCCTGCTGTATGGGTGGCTCATACCTGTTTCCATCTTTATGTCTCCCAGGAATCATGTCGCATTGTCGCCTTCCCGCGTACAGCTCCACAGAAATGGCTATCATCATCGACCACCTGGTAAAGCACTGTGTACTTCTTTTTGGCTGGACAGCCCACGACCAGCAGGAGAGGACCACCCTGTGGAATGAGCTAGTCCACAGGGTCAATGATGTCAGACTGCAGAACCACAGCTATGAGCAGGTCTGGCATCATTGCACCAACCTGCTTCACCATGTACATCGCCGTGCAGCTACCATAAGGGGGACCACCTTGCAACGGGGGCAACCCTCCCATCCACCCCTCACCCATGTGGAGGAGCTTCTCAGCAGCCTAGTGGCACCTGTCTGCCCACAACATCAACACCTGGCAGGGCACATCTTGGATGTGGGTGCCAACGATGCACCAGCTGAGGAGCATGCAGGTAAGGCCCCAGAGCACATCGGTACATCACTCATGTGTATGCATCTGCAGCTGCAGCTGTACAGGTACATCATGCAGAACTGTGATGTCATATATTTTGTCTGTTGCTGTGTAGTAGTAATAAACAGTTGTGTAGAAGCTGTAATATTGTGTAATTCTACTGTTGATGTAACGTAATGCTGCACTCACCTGTTATGAATGCCACAGCTGTGGCCACTGACATCAGCTTTCTCATACTCCTATGTAGGTCCCTCCAGGTTACAACCACAGCAGCAGACCGCAGCCTGTGATTATGGTTTGTGTTCATGCATGATGATTAACTGGGCATGTAATAGCTATGGGCTATCCCCCATGCACACATCTAACACACCTACCCATACTGCATGTTGTACATGTTCACGTTTTGTTGCCGAGAAATGCACTGCATCACAGTAGAGACCATGCTGGGGTATCGGAAGGGTACAACAAACACATGCAAGATAACTAACATCCTGTCAATGTGCAACATGTCCACAGGGATGTGACATGTGGCAGGACACATGGCCTACAGTAGGGACATGTATGACTCAACACCACCATGGCTGCAGCTGCACACAAGCAGGTTAAGTAAACATTGCAGACATAACCCTGACCCCACAGCACCCATCACAGCAGTGTGTGCACTCCAAGGTATGTGCACATTTGTAGACCTTGCAACCATGCAGAGGTCTGAGACTTGTGTAGGGCACCCCTCACAGCCATGGTAAGGTCTGCTGGTTGTCATTGTAATAGTCATGTACTGGTCATACATGCACTGCTGATGTTGTGCTCTGTAATGCAGACATCAGGCATCTACAACTGATAGCTGTTCACATGCCATCCCAGGTATGTGTTGCTACAACATACAGGGGCTGTGAGCAGTGGAGCTGACATAACTGACACAGTACTACAGATGCATCAATGGTGTCTACATCTGCAAGGTATGGTGCACAGTACTAGGCAGGGTGTGGAAAAGGCCACAGTAATACAAGTGTACATGGGTGCAGTGTTAACATGGGGAGGGGCCATCACCTACCAACAAAACCCATGCCTCACACACATGTATACTGCCGCTAGCATGATGTCACTATAGTTGCACTGCATGCTGTTGAGCTCCATGTGTAATGCATGTTGACAGAAGGTTAATGGGAGGACTGTGTGTACAAATGTTGTGCAACTCCACATGTAGGACTGTGGGGTGTGTGTGTGTGTGACACGGTTGTGTTCATAGGTGCAATCTAGTGGAGTGTGGATGATGCATGTCTGATGTGTGTGTGTGTGTGTGTGTGTGTGTGTGTGTGTGTGTGTGTGTGTGTGTGTGTGTGTGTGTGTGTGTGTGTGTCCATGTATGGTGGTACTTCCCCTTGGGATTGTGCCGTACATGGAGTGAGACATGGGACACCAGGACAACCTGTCAGGTATGTGAACAAAAGACAGCTGATAGCATAACAAGGGCTGCAGCATGCATTGGGAGGTGCAGGACATACCAGGTATACACATCATATTGCCAGCAGCAGATAGGTAACCAGCTACCCACATATGCAGCACTACAAATGCAATTGGGAATTACAACAGCACATCAGTGAATGTATCCAGGTAGTATTGTCTTCTGCATGATGGGTCGCTTGTGCAGCAGATGTGGCATGGACTGAGCAAGACTGTAGTATGAGGCTCTGGTGTGTGACATATGTAGTGAATGTAGCAGCCCCGACCATATAGGGGCCTCGTACACCATTACTGCCCATACACAGGGTAATACAGGGTAACAGCTGTGAGGCCATGTACAACCTACTCCACCCAGGTCAGGGAGGCGATGGAGTAACAGGTCAGGTGTGGTAACCACATGTGTAGGCATGGGGAGGGATGATATGTTAATGGGCTGCAGTGATGCGTGTGTATTAGCAAGTGTCAAGCAAGAAGGGGAACATATGTAACTGACTGTGGGACTGTCTGCAAACACAGGGAAGGTGAGGTTGTAAGGTGGCTGTCAGTGGGAGTGTGTGTGAGCGTGTGTACTGTTAATCACTGTACAGGTCTTAATGTGTGTATTTGTTTCCCCCACAGGTGGCGAGGTGGATCAGGGTCCCTCCTGCTCGCATACTGAAGTAGGTGTCCCTACAGACACAGGTGATGATGAAGGTACAGGTGAGACACAGGTGGGTTTGTCAGAGGCCGACACTTCACCAACATGTGTCATCACCCTCCTAGCCACCCCAAGGCTGCACACAGTTACAGTGCCTCTACAAACCCCATCACATATGGGCATAGCCAAGGGATAGTTGACGCTTGGCGGCAATGGCCAGGAAAGTGTGGTGTCCATGCCAACTGTGTCAGGTCACAGTCAGCATAGCCAGATGTCTGGAAGGCCACCACATTGGTAGATGTATCATAGTGCTCGTGGGAGGACCACAAGTCATGCTGCCCCTGGCAGAGGTGCCACAACTGGTACCACTAGGAGCATGTTTCAGGCTGTAATGGAGGCACAGGCATGTATGGAAATGCACTCCAGACAGGTCCCGAGGCTGCAGATGTCTGCTTTCACAGCTGTAAGTGGCAACCTCCATGAACTCGCTGTTGCCTTCTGTGAATATACTGAGATCATGGCTTGATGGTGGGGTGAGATGGTTGGCCTCCTCGACTGTGGTATGTCTGTGCTAGAACATGTGGTGGGAGTGGTGCAACATCCATGAGGATGTAGGCCAGAGACACCAGCAGCTGGCAGTCAACTTGGATGTGCCAGGATGCACAGCTGCTCCTGTAGTGGCAGTACCAACCCCAGCACACCACAGGGGCTACTGTCCACACCACAGCAGGCCATGTGCACATGACTCTGGCCAGGCTCAGGCGGGACATGGTTCCAGCGGACATATGTCATCATCAGGGGAGAGTAGCACCTCAAGGTCTTACCTTCACGTGCCCATGGAACACATGGCAGGCACAGTCAGCATTTCCATGGCCGGAGGCACTGAACTGCACACCCTGCCAGGTAAGGTCTGCAGCTGTCCAACATTACCCTTGTGGGGCAGCCACATGACGGAACTGTGTGCATGCATACCCATACACTATGCAACCACACCTAGGGTATCCCCATACCGGCACACACCACATCACCACTCCCCAAAAAAGAAACCACACCCCTCACCCACATATATGGTGACACATGTTTGGACCACCATTGGCCTCTGGCACACCTGCAACACACCCTGTGCATATGATGATATCTGTGCCACATCCCTGACATCCATAACATCAATGCAGGGACAGGTTAACATGGTTCTGATGCACACAGTGACTGTAATGGGGTGCCACAATGTACCACAGTGTAGAATGTAGTCGGGGGTAATGTGTACTGCATACATGTCAGGTAGTGTAGCCATGCAGCTAGGATAACAGTCACACACCCTGTGCATATGATGATACCTGTGCCAAATCCCCGCCATCCCTAACATCGATGCAGGGACAGGCTAACATGGGTCTGATGCACACGGTGATTGTTATAGAGTGCCGCAATGTGTTGCACTGTAGAATGTAGTCAGGGGTAATGTATACTGCATACATGTCAGGTAGTGTAGCCATGCAGCTAGGGTAACATTCACACACCATGTGCATATAATGATACCTGTATCACATCTCTGCCATCCCTAACATCAATGCAGGGACAGGCTAACATGGTTCTGATGTGATGCACACGGTGACTGTGATAGAGTGCCGCAATGTACTGCAGTGTAGAATGTAGTCAGGGGTAATGTGTACTGCATACATGTCAGGTAGTGTAGCCATGCAGCTAGGGTGAAATTCACAAATACTGTGCATATGATGATACCTGTGCCACATCCCTGCCATCCCTAACATTGATGCAGGGACAGGCTAACATGGTTCTTATGCACATGGTTACTGTGATTGAGTGCCGCAATGTACTCAGTGTAGAATGTAGTCAGGGGTAATGTGTACAGCATACATGTCAGGTAGTGCAGCCATGCAGCTAGAATGCATCCCCGCTGTTGGTAACACGAATTGATATCCCCATACTGTCATCCATTTGTGCTGTAGGCATACATGGGTCAGCAGGAGGATGGTCCGCAGTCATATTCCACAGGGGTATGCCAGTGTGGTGACACTATGGCTGTGACATATGTGGTGTACAGTTGCACACATGCCACAGATATGTATAACAGCTACTGGCTGTGCACACATGACCGGTGGCCTGCTGGTACAGGTATGATCTGCACCCTTATGTCAACCCATCCACATACACACACATCCTGACTTAGCGACACTGTGTCTAGACCCCAACCCAGGTATGTAGTGCTACTGAACTATGTGGCTGTCATTGCACACATGACACCATCTGTAGGGTGAGGTGTATATCAGGTCACATGCTACATGCAGACCATCCACAGACATGTACAATATGGTAATGGGGGATGTAATGTTTGTCTATGGTGAATACATAGTGTGTCATACCATCATATACACATTGACTGACACATAACGGGTAGACACACATCTTAGAGACCTGGTTGTATAGTTGATAACTAACTAGTCCATGTGTCCACTGTGTTACAGGTAGGCTGCACACAGCACATGTGTAACTGGGCCGTATCCTGTGTTCTGTTACCTGTATGGGTGATGGTGACAATGGCCACCTGAGAGTGGTACGTGGGCCAAATATCAGGTGTACCATGGTGTAAAGACAGTGTACACAGCACCCACATAACCCACTGGGTATTGTACACACTAGTCCTGATATAGATACTCTGATATACCCACTATCACACAGTGGCCACAACGCAAAAGCAACCCATCGCATATCACAACAGTGGTACCACAGGGATATGCATGTGATGAACACACCACAGGCATAGTAGGGTGTTGCATTGCATTGCCACACCTATGGGCGACAACAACATTATCCGTACTACTGTGTGGCAATGTGTATTGCAATAGGGGTATGTGGACTCGGACCGGTGTACCCTACAGATATGCACACATGCACATGTACACATACATGGCAGACCTCAATGGGATTCCTATGCCTACCGACCCATTGGTGCAACACTGTTGTGCTGGTACTGCAAGGCACATGTAGCTGTTAGGGAGTGGAGTGTAACAGGCTACATGTTAGGTTAATGGGGTTGAGAGGCACCACACAGTATATGGGTCGTACGAATAGTTATCCCCCCCAGACAAACATGTCTACCCTGCAATACACTACCAAGTGTTGGCGATCCCATTACCAGGGTCAGTGGCAACATGGGCACACAATGTTACCTGTACTACATCCCACCTGCATGATGTCAGGCTGTTATTGGTAACATATCATGCAGTACGTTTTGGCTCCCTTGGGGAATGTATTATGTGGATGCCATCAACATTACCAGGCTTCAGATACACAGACACAGATATGCAGATACATGTATACATACACATGATTTTATATATATATACATATATATATATATATATATATATATAAAATATATATATATATATATATATATATATATATATATATATATATATATATATATATATATACACACAGATGTACATATACATGTGACTACACATGCAGTTATATGTACAGTACGAAATATAAGCGGTAGATGCACACAATATGGAACAGCCACTATGCCTACAGTTGACCCCTGAACAACTGGACACTGTATGTGCCACCCATACAAATGACAATTGTTGCCTGTAACATACACCCACAGAGAGGTCATAGGTGAAACAAGACCCACAGGTTTGCTGACATGGTAACCTGTCATCGTGTACTATTACAGTTCTACATGCCATGCCATATAGCGGTTCAGACACTGACAACTATATCAACGGAGTGATGCTACAGTGGACCGGTTACACTCATACAGTAGGTTGGAAAGGTTCACAGCTGTTGCTGTCCAGGCCAAGCCATTCACATTGTAAAATAGGAATGACACACTGGGCCACAGGATACCTAACAATCGACAGTATGTACTCCAGGTGTGTGGTTCAGTAGCCTCTATCTACACACTGTACAAACACAGTAGGTGGTATGAACGTCTTATGACCACATGGGTTGTAACTGCTACATAACTTGGCATAACTGACACCATCACATGCACACTGACACACAGAACAGTTTGTATGGCAGGGGGCAGTAGGCCTGCAGTACCCAGATCCATGACAATAATGTGTATATAGGTGAAGTATGTGGTACTGTACATCCAGATACCTTAAGGCAGCTCAGCCCTGATAACCCAACATTTTGTAGCAGCCTTGTTTTTTTTCTGTTTCTCCCCTCCTGGACTCAATTATACAGGGCCATAGAACACTGTTACATACACTGGGCTCTACAGTGCATGAGGACACACAAGTATTGTATAGGTGGCGCCCACACATATATGGCCCCAGCCCTACCATATGTGTGGGGGTTACAACAGCAGTAGACTAATGGCAGACATGGCAGTGTGTTATACTACCAGCCCACTATGGATCAACCACCAGCAACATATATGTACACAGCTTGGTATGTAGTTGATGGACAGAGGCTGGAATACAGGCACATATGTAGACAACTATTGCCATACACTACGCAAGGTGCAGGTGTTACAGGATAGTCCCTAATATACCCTTAGTCGGGGAATTGCTGGTATGGACTGCCATGGATTTAGCCATGTACCGGTAACACGCAACACACACACACTGCCAGTGTATTATCTGACACAAGACCTGTGTGGTGGACAGACAAGACGTGATAGGTACAGCTCCAGCTGGCATGAGGGTAGGCCCACAGTTGTGTGTTATGCAGATGGATTGCATTCCATGGTAAACTAGTATGTACACCCACACCCTGTAACACAAGTACTGTACAATGTATAACACAACTCAACTCGCATTCTGTCTGTACGTCCTGATCTTCTGATGAATATGTGGCTGCCCCGAGTGTGCCGCTTCTCCTGTATGGGGTATTGCTCCATGCTGTCGGTAGCACTGCTGCCCACACACAGGATGGTTGTCCATCACACAGGAGATGTAATGGGACCAAGCACACATGAAATGGAGGTCAATAGTGGGTGGTTGCCATGACAGTGTTAAATGGGTGTAGTACACATGTGTATTCATATATCTGGCTATCTGGATATGTAAATGTACATAAATTCCCACCATAGTTCCTGGACATGAAGTGTAGGCCACCCCAGACCGTATGTTCCCAATGTCGTAGTTGCAGGGGATGTCAAGTATCTCTAGCAGGTATACTAGTAGGCTATTGCTACTGTCATTGGGATTGCCTTCACAGACATGGTGTGTGTGGCAGGTCACATCTGCTCATGACATGTGTGCCATTGGTTACTGAACAACATCCAAAGGACATCAGTGTACAGTACTGCTGCTAGCATATAATGTCGCTGTGGATTGCAGCAGAGATACTGGCCAGTATATGTGGGGGTCTGACACAGTCTGTATATTCCAGAGGTATACACATACGCCCTTAGTGCTACACATGTGTACCATACCTCACAATATGGATGTGGATGGCCATGTAGATGGGTATAACACATGATGACAAGTATATAATGTCCACCATAGGTCATGCATTCACACACCCCTGCCTGGCCTGTAATGGTATGACCACTGGTACAGAGGTGCCATGGCCACATACTACACAATAGGTATTGACATACATCCGCACTGCATCCCACTGCCTGTCTGACATACATGACTGTTAGGGGAGGCCCGGCAGTGGGACATCTGTCTAGTATCTGCACACGACATCCCACTGGGTAGCTACACTCAGCTGCTAGGCATGTATCAATGCACTGTGCAGGCTGCAGGCAGACTGGCTCAACACTGGCCTACACCTCCCAAGGGGGAATGCACATGTACCTGCATATACAGCAGGCTCCACAGGCATGTCACAGCACAGGGTAGGATACACCTATGTGACAGTGCATATCCACAACTACTATGAACACAGCCACGGCCACATATGGTTAGCTAGCATGGTATGACAGTATATGGACTATGTGTTCGACACCATCCTCATATGTGCCACTCACAGACTTCCCTACATATACTGGCCTGCTACACAGTTTGGTCTGGTGGGTGTCTGTGGTATGGGACACATGTATTTATGGCCCTACAAATATGTATGCCACTACAGTACCATACAGTGGGGCAGCATGTAACATCAGCAAGTAGGGGAACTAGAACAATGTCATCTACCACAGTCTGTACACAGGCTAAGGTACATATCAACACTATACACAATGTCGACATTCACCATATGTACACAGACCTCAGTACTGTATGAACATCCTCAGAATGTGCAGGTAATGTAATGTAATGTAATGTAATGTAACCCCTACTGTACATAACATGTGTAGCAGTCAGATATATCTGTGGCTTGTTCTCAGATATGATGCCACAAAGTATGGTGTACAGCACATATGCACCACTTCATGCACAACATATGTACAAAGGTTGACAGAAATGTGGCTGGGAGCACATACACAGGACCAGTATTGACATGCTGCTGTGAAGACCACATAGATTTACTGTTGTTACAGGATTGTTGCAACATATGTCCTTTGAGGGATATGACGTCTGTGACTACCACAGCTTTCTCTATCTACTGACTGCAATCCTCAGACTACCTTCAGCAGTCGACAGCTAGATGCTCCGTGGATGGCACATGCAGCCATGGACACAACACTGCCCAGGCTGCAGATGACCCTGCAGATGGTTATTCCCCATCAACATGGAACTGACATGGCAGGTATTGAGACATGTACATCAGCCATATCCATACAAAGACTGTGAAAGCAACATTACTCCAAATGCGGTATACAGGCTGTAGTCAGGTCAGGCACATCCACCTCCCATTTTATGCACTGTTTCCACAGTGATTGATGTTAGAGGTACACTGTAATCCATCTGGGATGCTGTTTGGCACACACCAGATCTAGTTCCTGCTCACAGTGGGTGACAAGGGCAAACATCACCATGATGTTCCTGGGTATTGGAGTGTGTTTCCATACAGTTGGCGATGGGGATGTTACCACAGCTGTTTCACATGCATTCAGATAGGGGAGGGCTGCGATTTGTGCAGAGGCCATCAGCTGATCATGAGCATTACCTACATTACACATGCTGCTGCCTAAGCAAGGCAGGTGTAGGTTTCCACGTCCACCTGAGAGGGGGTGGGGGATGCAGTCAGAGGCTAATACATGTCAGGGAGGGGTGGGAGGGTAAAACTGAGGCAAGGTTGTGTCACACACCTAGCAGCACAGGGTATCAAAGCCCTGATGACTATGTACTGCTAGCACAGTCTGCTGCAATTATTGGATGCACCACATGGGTTACCTGTTGTGGAGTACTCAGAACATATATGTGATGGGGAGTGACATCTGCAACAGGGATACAGTAGCTGTATGGTAGGTGACATATACGTGCCTGTTGGCATGAATAAGTGCCAGTGTCAACACAGCCGCACTCTCACAAGGACACACAATTGACACACATGGCAGGGCCAGGTGTACAACTCATTGGCTGTAGGATTGCCACATCACATCACTGTGCAGGTATCCCATGCACCACACAGGTCATACGGGGGCTGTACAGGCGAAGGGTATAGGAAGATGTCTGACATCAATCAGCATGCTGCAGTATGCCCATGGGGGTTATAGGGAATGTGGATGTGAACATCTGCAACATGCAACACACACACACAAACACACAGGGTGCCACTACTGACATGCATGTGTGCATGTCTGCACAGGTGTGTGGTGTTTGCCTCCTCCAG
Source organism: Protopterus annectens (assembly GCF_019279795.1). NCBI lineage: Eukaryota > Metazoa > Chordata > Ceratodontiformes > Protopteridae > Protopterus > Protopterus annectens. Next base: position 110,090,045 of record NC_056733.1, on the reverse strand, counting down.
ATGGCTGTCCACGGCTAGGTGATGGGTGTACCTTGGCATCAGGCCACATGACGATGGTCTGCATTGTGGCTCAGGGATGTAGTGTCTGCATTTGCCCACACAGGCGGGTATTGTATCCCCCATCAAGTCACCTGGGCGACTACTGTGTGTGGGCATTGCTGTGCATCACTTGCCATGTCTGTGTTCCTTCGTCCATGACATGGACTATGTCTGGGATGTGACCACCTCCCACATGCATGTACAGTCACATATGGAACTGTACATGGAGTGTCCGACCCATGTTGTGAACACAGATTATCATCAGATGTGCCAGTCCTGCCCACCTGTGGCGGGGGGCTGGTAATGGCCAGCAGCTTTACCCTGCACCTACATGGTGTGCATGCTATCAGAGGTGTCAGTGGCATCTGTCCATATGGGCATGTTGTCAGGCATGGAATGTCCATTGTGGGTCACATGTGATGGCACCACAGGTGGTGCAGTTGTCCATTGGAGAACATGAGGGAGGTGCAATGTGCATATTGGACAGATGGACTGGGTGTCATGCCCTCTGTGGCCCACCGCTGTCACTCCATAGTTACTATCGGTGGCCAATATGCAGTATACTACTCACATATTGGCTGTTATCTAGGCATGTGTGTGTATGACACATGGGGTGAGAGTGTGCTCTGAGTAATACTGGGGTTGCTAACTGTGATTGCCTGGCCATGATGCCACATGTCTGGGTATGGCTCTGCACCCCGGCCTCTCAGCCATATCACATGTGTTATCCCTGTACAGTGGACATTGTGATATATAGTATGGCCACCATATAGGAAAATGCAAAACCCACTCCACATTGGCCACAGGTGTCACACAGTCACAACCACCTGTACACAGGATACGGGTTACAAACACACTCACACACACACACACACACACACACACACACACACACACACACACACACACACACACCACACACCTGTCATTTTTGGGAGTAAAACCCCTGCCTTACTAGTGTATGACAATACAGCACTATGCAGTTATAGTAAGCACCATGGATATTACTGGGGTGGTCCTTGACCATAAGTGTATTTCACACTGACTGACATGAGCAGGATTGCCAAAGTAGGGCTTTGAAATGACTGCGAGAGACTAGCTTAAAATGCATTGCTCCCTACACAGACAATGACACACACAATACATTCGGAATTGCCATGTGTGGGGATGGAACCCAACCACGCTTCTTATTCACACTACAGCAGTACACAGTTACAGCAGGAGCTACAAAGATTACTGGGCTATAGCTCTCCCAGGGGAGTATTTCTAGGTGGGTGACATCAGCAGCCTTGCCAAAGGTGGGTATGTGAAATGTACGGGGTGTGAGTTACCTAAAAGCATTGCTGTCAACACAGTTGGACATGCACGCATACACACATAGTTAGCAGGTCTGGGGCTGTTACTCCCAACTAACTCCTTACTCACACTATGGCCATACGATGTTACTGGATGTACTATGGAGATTACTTGGCTACGATCGTTCCAGAGGTGTATTTCAAGTTGCATGACATCAGAAACCTTGTTAAAGGAGGGTATTTGACTTGTAAGGGGTGTGAATGGCCTAAAAAGCATTCCTGTCTACAGAGCCAGTGACAGACAGACACACACAAGCAGACTCACACACACATAGTTGCCACATTTGGGGTTCAACCTCCTACCTAACTACATTATCACACTACAACAGTACGCAGTTACAGCATGTGCTACAGAGATTACTGGGCTACAGCTCTCCCAGGTGAGTATTTCTAGGTGGGTGACATCAGCAGCCTTGCCAAAGTTGGGTATGTGAAACATAAGGGGTGTGAGTAACCTAAAAGCATTGCTCTCTACACAGTCAGTGAGAGATTGACACACACACAAACAATGACACACACTCACACAATCAGTTGCCATGGCTGGGGTTAGAACTCCTACCTAACTAGTCTAGCACACTACAGCAGTACACAGTTGTGGGATGCGCCACAGAGATTACTAGCCTACAAGTCTCCCAAAGGTGTATTACACATTGGATAACCTCAGCAGGCTTGTCAGGGGACCGCTATGGGGTGGCCAGTGTGTGCATGGCCCATACACCATTCATTTAGGAGTGACACTCCACAGATGGCCACACACGGGGTCATATGTCACAGGTGCGTGTCTAGGGCAACTAGCTGACTATGTCCTTGTACAGCCATGTTGCACAGCTGGCACATGGATCACATAGTCTGTGGTGTTGACAGGTAATGGTTGCTAGTAACTGCTGTGTGTGACATCTGCAACTGATGTGTTTGGGGCCATTTGGCTGTGTGTTCGGTGGGTCAGGCTTGGATGTCTCCTTGTCATGGTCACCCTCTTCCACACATCTATATCTATCTACCTTTGACGTATTATGGTGTTCTGTCCTTACATATATGTCTGTAGTCCTATCCACTGTGTGTGCAAGGCATGAGTGGTGCATACTGACGTGTCTGCAGTAACTATTGCAACTGCTGGATATGTCTGGTCCACTGGTGTTTGCATACATGGCCTTCATGTGTTTAAGTGTGTGAGCATGCCCAGTATGACCTTTCAGTATGTTGATGACTGACGTTGCCTTCATTACTCTAAGTGTGTGAGCATGCCTAGTAAGACCATCTGTTATGCATGTGTGGAACATGTCCGGTGGTTTGTACTGCACAGCTGACCTTTGTGTTGTACACCAACAGGTAGCATGCTGTGTCTGCAGGGTATCCATTGATCATTTGGCATTGACTGTTGCAACATGTCTGCATAGCGTGGGGTATACCTGACTATTTCTATGTTTCTACACAGGAGTGGGGGGCACACCTGACTGTTACTGTATTTCTATGTGAGGTGGGGGGCACACCTGACAGTTGTACACATTTGCTAGGACTGTACCAGTATGTCCTGTAGTCCGATTCTGTCAGTGGTCTTACCCATCATGCTGGCTATGCCATGCTGGTGTACTTCCATTTCTATCTTTTGTTTGCATACACATTGGTTTCAGACTTCCTAGCTGTCATAACTGACATGCCACTACCTGGCCTGCTGTGGTCTGTCCATGTAGGCCTGGGTGGGGGTCGGCCATACCCCTCATTCAGAAGCCATAGTACTGCATTTGTTTGTGTTTGTCTACACCTGTCATGCTGGCAGTGACTGTTGTTGGGTATGTGACCCCCCCTCCTGACTGGCATGTGTGAGTCACTTATTATTGTGGGTGGTACTGCAGGGCTGCCAATGCCGGATGCATGTAGTATACTACCTATGCATGGTTAGGTACAGGTAGTGTAATGTTTGACATCCATTTTACTGTATGTGAGAGTCAGAGAGAGGTGCTATTCCCTGGGTGATTCCAGTGTCAGTGTATGTGCTATGCATTGCCTCTTTGCCAGGGCCAGGGCATACTGGGCATGCCTCCTTCTGCCTACTGGGGCAGGCTCAGGTTGTTCCTCCTCCGAGTCACTCTGTGCCTGTGCAGGCCTTGGCATTGGTGAGGGGCTATATGGCCCTGCCCCTTGCTGCTCCTGCTGCAGCTGTTTCCGCAAGATCATATTGTGTAGCATGGCACATACAAGGACGATTTGGGTACATGTAGTTGATGAGTACTGCAAGGCTCCACCGGATGTGTCCAAGCACCGGAACCATGACTTGAGCATCCCAAGCACAAGCTCTATTATAATTCTTGTTTGTGCGTGTGCCTCATTATGGAGTTATTCGGGTGTATGTGTGCATTTCTGATGGGTGTCATCAGCCACGGCTCCAGTGCATATCCAGCATCCCCCACTAGGTGACCATGTGGGATGTCTCCATTAGCAAATTTCTGATACAGCTGCTTCAGATGCCAGATGTGGGAATCGTGATAACTTCCAGGGCAGCCAGCACACACATTCAGTATTATGCCCTGGGCATTGCACATGACCTGGCAGTTGATGGAGGGGAAGCCCTTGCGGTTGATGTAAACCCTACCCTGCTCACTGGGTGGTGCTTTGATGCATATGTGCGTGCAGTCTATTGCACCCACTACCTCAGGGGTATTCTACTATTTGGTGGAAGAGACGCATACTGCTGGCCAATGCCTCATGGGTGAGTGGGAAATATATGTGCTCACTGACATGTGCTGCCATGGCATCCAGGAACAGGTGGAGTACCCTGGATGCTGATGCCAGTGAGATCCCCATCATATTCCCAGTTGGCCTTTGGAGGGTACCTGTAGCTAGTACTCTTAGGCCTACACATACCTTCATTTCCACTGGGATGGGTTCCCCTCTGTTAGTTCTGTGTGTCAGGCGTGGCTGGCACAGCTCAACAATCTGCTGTAGGAGGACCCTGTCCACCCAATAGTGCTCCACTATCTCCAGCTCATGTAGCCCTTGGTAGGTGACCCTGGGTCTGTACACTCTTCTCCATCTCCTCACTGTGGGTTGGTCAGCAGCATTTCCATCCTTGCCACCCTCAGCCTCTTCCACAAGTTGTATGATAGCTATCACAGCCCCTAACATTTTGCTGTTGTGAGTGTTAAAAATTCCCTGCTTGTTTACACCGGTGGTGTATGGTGTGGGACAAACTGGAGGGGTAGGTGTTTGCATAGTTTATAGTGGCGTTCTGGGTAGGGCTGATCTGCTTCCTGAATAATTGGCTGGTTCTGATCCCTTTCCCCTGGCAGCAAACCTAGTACCCCTTGATTAACTTCCTACTGCTGCTTTCCCTTCCCATTGCCCTTCTGATTCATCCTGGGGGTGCACCTCACAATTGGTGTACTGCAATGTGCACACTTCTACTATTTCCTGAGTTCACTTCCTTTATCTTCCTGTAGATCCTGTTGTGCAGCGCGCACACCCGCTTACACTATGTTGTATGTGCTGGGCAGGTTTAGACACACCTCCTGGCTTTGCTGTGCTAAGCTGGATGCAAACCAGAGCCACAGGGCTCCAATCCGCTGACAGTATGCCTGACACTCCCACACATGATGTCACCTACCTCCTAGTCTTGCACTCAGCTATCCATACTCATACACTGTTCGGACCTGCCTCATATGCTGGAGAAAACCGGGATTCACTATCCTTCCCGTCATTTGCATAGAATTGCCTGCTAATGCATAGTTACATGTGTCACACTATGCCTCCCCCCCTTAGCAACCACTACTCACTGGCCAGATTGTCTTTTGCCTGCCATTGACATGCATGGCAGAATACTGATTTTAGTTAGACTGTTATTTTTAGGTTTATTTTCTTATTTCCCCACCGGTCCCGTTTGCACGCCGCTGCCCTATGCTTCAACAGACGTGATCGGCGGACATATCATAAAAGTTGTATTTTGTACATTTGGCATTGTTTGCGATGCCAATGGCCTTCTACTTGGACATTGGCATGCTTCCTCAGTGCTATGCAGCCTTTATTTGGAGCTGTCATAGCTCTGTTTTGCAGTTTGCAGTGCCGTACTCAGTTACTAACCAAGTACATTTCTGCATATCATGCTAGTCCTGCACACCCTGATTCCTGCTTCCTGGATGGCAAATTTACCTCATTTGCATGATTTTCACCTGCAAATGGGGTGATTTGCATACGGGGGCTGGGGACGTGCAGCACTAATGCTACAGCACTTGCGCACATCAAACCTGCACGTGCATGAATCGCTCGGCCGCCATATTGGCGAAATTTCATCTAACACTAATCATGCACACCATGCAAGCTTTTGAGAATCCGGGGGACTGTATACACATCTCATTCTCCTGCATGTTCACCCACTTGTGTGTCAGCATACCCAATGCAACCCTCATTAATGAAGCCTGTATAGTGCCTACACAGTATATCCAAACTTCACTATAACACTACATATGTGCAATCCCAAAACATTGCAGAGAGATTGTGTTCAGCCTGTTGAAGGCCTGGTTCCATTATCTGGACATGTCTTGGGGAACAATTAAATATGCCCTTGCCACAGCCTGAAAGGTGTCTATAGCATGCTGAATAATACATAATATGATTACTAGGAAGCATGGATATCAGCTATCTGTCCAGAGTACCTCCAAATCTGCTAGATCAGTACCTGTCACAGCCAATGCACCATCAGCATTCAGCCATGGCAGTGAGGCTGAAAAACAGTGATCAGCAGCCACATCATGTGCCTCCAAACAGTACACACAGAACATTGCACAGCAAACACAATACTGGCATATAGTCCAACTCTATAGGTCCATGACAAGTACGCAGTAACAATGTTGTGTCACACCCAACCAACATGATGTGTGCAATGTTAACTAAAGGTTATGCTGAGCAAGGCATAGTCCCATCATAATGTGCATCAGAGGTCTCCACATACACCAAACAGAAGCAAGGGTGGAATGGGTCACAGTTTTCAACATGTACACAGCTGCCAAAGGACACAATGACATGTGGCTTACATGTCATTGTGTCTTTTGGCAATATGACACATGGCTTGCACAACAACCTGTGTGAGTGGCCATGTAACTAGATGAAGACATGGGGAGGCTTGTGGAAATGGGTACTCTGTGTCATAGACAATGTTTTCCAATGACAATTAGAGGATGGAACTACAGAGCTACGATGGGGAGGGAGTGCCATTATGTGACTATGATGTGAAGCAGTGCACTGGCTTGATGAGGCAGGACCAGGAGGTTCTCATAACAGGGATGTTGTACTGCTGCATGAAATGGACCTGTATGGAGTCTACTAGTGAGGTGTCCTGTCCTTAAAGGTTGGATAGTTTTTCCACCATTATGTTGGATCATGCAGTGAGATGCTCCTAGATATGCAGGAGCAAATGCATACCTTGAGATGGCCTTCCAACATAGCCAAGCTATGTACAAACCTGTCCCCAACCATGGACAGCAATTCCAGACAAGGCAGTGATGGTGGCACTTGCAATCTTCTGCATGGAGTTTAATATGGCAATGATTTGTAATAGTTTTCATGAGACCTAGGATGTCATTGCCCCTGGATTCCTTGGCCTCATGAAAACATTGGCCATGCTAGGTGACATCCTCATGGAAGCCATGTGCCATACCAATCATCTCTATGCCATTATGAGTAGCAGCAGATTGTGCCTGGGTGATAGCCTGCACATGCGCTGATTGAGCCTTAATACCATCTGTATATCAGAGTTTGGCTGTCACATGTGACAGCACTGGAAACCCCAACTTGGCTGCTGTATAGGGAGTATACCCACACTGGATGTATTGTGCTCCTCCTCTACTGCAGCCACGGAGGGAGCAGTGCTAGTTCTCTCAGTAATAAGCAGTCTCCCTTGAGCAGATTGTTGAGATCTCATACTGTAGCAACTGTAGCACAGGTGTAGGTGAGGCAATATGCTTACCCTGGACAATGAGAGAAAGATAACACAGGAAAGAGGCAGACAATGCCTTTGTTTGTTCAGACTGTGACTCAATATGTGTCCTGGCATCATCACCATCATCATCATCATCACCATACCCCACAAAGTTGCTGACATCAGGCTGCTATTTTGACTCAGCCCATACCAGTGTCAATTTAGCAGTGGTCTGGCCTGTGACTATATAATAAAAGAACAGAGTAAATGTCAATGCATATGCTACATGTGAGGTCTTGTGTTGTGCATGCAAACAGTGGTACAGAATATGAAGATATACAACAGGCACATACCTCCACTGGTATTCATATGTGCATTTACACGTAATGTACCTAAGGATGAAGTATGTATTGGTTTATGTGGTCTGCCTATATGCTGTATATGTAGGTAGACCACATATACATACACAGAATGATTAGTAATCTGGTGGATTCCCTTATGAGATGCATGAGGTTTGGCCATTCCTGGAACCTGTGTCCTCCAGGTATGATATCTGTGCATTCATCACCTCCATCCAGGGACATCTTTTTAGTTAGGTTTTTACTGGGAGCCCCACTCCCACCTGATTTCTAAACTCTCCCACTATACTGTATGTCTTCTTGCAAGCCACCCATCTGACCATCTCCGTGACAAACCTGTGACAAGGCAGCATTGTATGAATTCACACAACAACAGCACTGATGCCATGGACTAGTGTCACTCTGACATGGCCCTGTACTGGCTAGTGAGCACCCCCTCTCCCCAACTTGCAGCAACCATTGGCTCTTAGTGCCCACAGTAGGCTGTCACACACAGCTCAGCTGAATTTCTCCAACCTCTACACGTGTTCTCTCTTATGATGGCATGGACTAGAGCACAGTTTCGTTAAAGAGATAGGCTGAAAAAGTGGCTGGAAATTTAATGAAAAAGCAAAGAAACTGAAGGACAAATAATTCATTAATTTTAATTTTTTTTTTTGAATGTTTGAAAGAACCTAAGTTATAGGAATTTTTCTTTGTAGTTTAGTTCTTTAAGATAACATATTTACAGATTATATTACATATATACATGAATGCATTGAGGGAGTATTCTATTTTTTTTTTCTTCTCTCCTTCTAACTTTGTCCATCTCTTGTCCCTTTTATATTTTATTTTATTTTATTTTTTGTTTTCTCCTTTCCCTTACTGAGTCTATTATTACTTTTAAAGGTGTTCACTACAGGTGCTCAAGTCCTGAGCACTCTAAAACTACTGTCTCAAAGTTAGGGACTCAAGCACCTTGTAGCTTAACTAGGCTGCTGTTCATGCTCAAACTGGAATGAGTTTAGGCAAGCAGCTGTGGGAAGGGAGTGGGAGGTGTTTAGGATTAGGGAGCAAAAGGGGAGTTTACAGTTAGGGAGCAAACAGGCAGTTTTAAGTTTATGGAGTGATCTGGGAATTTAGGTTTAGGGAGTGGGAAGGGAATTTTAGGATTAGAGAATGACAGGGGAATTTAGATTTAGGAAGTGATCAAGGACTTTAGGGTTATAGAGTGGGGAGTGGACATTAGGGTAAGGGATCGAGGAGTCAGGGTTGGAAGTGGGTGGGAATTTTTAGGGTTTTGGTAGGACTATGCAGTTTATAGAATCAGGTAATGGAAGGGCTATGTGGAAATGTGAGATCAGGCTGGGGGGAGTTAGAGCACTTACTATTTTGGGCAAGTGGCAGTGAGCAGTTGTACCATTAGCTACTATCAAGCAAACAGCTGTAAACAACCCCTCTTAAAGTCTGTATATTATCAGTCTTAATCATCCTCGCTATTTTTTTTGGTTGTTTTATTCTCTTTCCTTTCAAATCTGATGTTTCCTTTACATTTAATTACTTTTACTAGATCAGTATATCTATTCATATTATTTACTTAGTCACTTTTGATGTAATTATAATGTTAGTCACAAAGCTAATCATATAAATTTCCACTGCATGTGTGTGTGTATTTCAGACTAAGTTTTTAGAGAATTGTAAGTGGGTTGCCTTTTGTTTATAACTTGTAGCATAGTTGCTATATCAGCTCTAAATTTTGTGATGCTTGTGGTGATCAATACTGTTTACTATGAGCTTTAATTGTGCTTTTAATTCATATTTTATATAACTTGTTCACTGCTCATCTACATTACCTGTCTCACTTATTTTGTGATAATAAGAGCAAGTTATGTTTTGCAATTATTGAATACAAAAAAAAAAGAATATTTACTATAGCTAATATGTACTGGATTGCAGGAACTGGAGCTAAGTTTTCCAAGCAATACGTAGATACTCTTGTACATGACTGGCAGTATTATTCTAACCAGGAACTTTATTGCATTCTTGATGCAAAAGACACAAGTGCTATAAATAAACCTAGAGTGTCAGCATTGGCTAAGGACCTTTCAAATTTTACTAACTTAGTAAATCTCATTCATAGTAATGAATCAGGCTCCCTTTTTACACACATTATTCTTACAGATTTGGTACCCAATCTAGAATTGATAGGGTATATGTCCCTATGGATATGGTTTCTAAATTCGAGTCAGTAAAAGTAATAACTTGTCCTATCCAACAGACTCTGGGAAGCACCAATTAAAAAAGACTGAAGCCGTTTATTATGAAGCGCTTTTTGTTGCCGTACTACGGCAACTTCATCAGATAGTTACACACAAATTGCCATTCAAGTTTAAATAGTAAACCAAATCACATGATTGACTGCCAGCTGTTTTTAAAAGGACATCACAGTTTGTTTAAAGTACAAAGACAGCAATAAAATCAAACAGTGTGAAATTTCTTTTACACTTTAACTTGAATTCAAATGAAGGTACATTGGTAAACCCACACATGTACCCAACAAAGTTCCCGCATCATTTCTATTTTGAAAATAAAAAATAAAAAAAGTTTTTTATAAAACTATTAATCAAGTTAACCTCTCATTGTAAACATCAATATATATAAGTCACCTATGCATTACATGTACAACTTCCCTGCATGTTGTTAAAATCTGCAATACTTTTTCAATGTGCAAGTCTCAAATATATATGTATGCCTTACACATCATGCTGTCGTAATATATATATAAATATATAAATGACAGCTTTGATTGCAAGTTGCTTATTTTAAACAAAATTACACTCCATATGTGATTTCTCAAATGTTTACCATTATGAAGTGTCTTATTTAAATACATGTGTGATTCCAAAAGTATTGTATTAAACAAGACGTGTTAAATTATGCAAAAAAATGGATATATATATATATATAATGTTATACCAAAAGTATATAAAATGTATAATATACAATATATAATATTATGTCAAAAGTACCACCATTCACCTAATCGATGACAATGTAACTTATCTTTTTAAACTTCTGAGTTTCAGTAAACAAGCTATATTACAAGTGTCATTAAGTCCGGGACTTGAAAATGCATTAAGCCTGATTTACCATGCTAGTTCTCGTTCCTCAAGTAATAAATTAAAAGGACCACCTCTAGGGTCAATATTTACTTGGTCAATCGCTTTAAATAAGAATTTATGATTTTCATTCAATACTAGATGTCTTGCTAAAGGATTATCACTTTTATTTGTCTCAATGGCATAGGTATGTTCATAAACTCTTTCATGGAACCTACATAGAAGACTGAGCAAAATTGACACCTAGCAACATAAACAACTTGTTTAGAGTTGCAATGAAATTTGTGTTTCAACCTATATTTCCTCCCATTGATACAGAATGTTTCTCCCACTTCCATAAATTTACACATTCTACAACAGCCACATGTAACCATACCTGTTTGTTTAATTAAACATGGTGTTGCCTTCCATTCAAGGAGGTTCTTAAGGTTGAGTCCTTTTCTAAACAGTTTAGGAAGTTCTCCGAATTTGTTAATCAGGAGCTTGTCGTTAGTTATAAACTCCCAGTTTTTGTACAGGATAAATCTAACTGTGTCACTATCCCTACTGAAAGTAGTGATAAAACTGGTCTTGAAATTATTGTCTCTTTCTTTGACTAGTGCTTGTTCCAAAATGGGGCTCTGGGTAACTCTAGACCCCAAGTCTGGTACATGATCAACATTGTTGTATGATATTCTTCTCCTTAAAATGGGCTCAATCAAACCAGTTTGTCTCATGTAAATGACCTCGGTGACTAAAGACTGTACTAAACAAATGGGGTATCCCCACTGTTGGAACATATTACTCAACAATACACATTCGTCACTAAAATCAGACTCTAGTGTAACCATCTTAGCAGCTCTGATGAGTTGACCCTTCACTATGGAGCGTTTTGATGGAATGGATGACAGCTCGAATAGTGAAGGAAGGAGTTACAATACGTGTCTTTCCTGTAAACTCTTGACACGTATCTATTGTTGGTAATATCTTTGGACAATTTAATGTCTAAGTATTCTATACTCACTGTGTTAAAATTAGATGTAAACCTAAGAAACTCTGTAGTAGAGTTTAGATAGGTCACAAACAACTGAGCCTGGTGTTCATTTCCATGAAAAATGACAAAAATATCATCCAAAAAGTGTGTGTAGAAAATGAAGTTCACCCTGTGGTCAGTGTTCTTAAAATAAATTCTTTTTCCCAGTATGCCAAAACTAAATTGGCAAAACTGGCACCACAGGGTGAAACCATAGCTACCCCACACTTTTGTAAATAAAACTCATTGTTGAAGGTGAAATAATCATTCGTAAGAATAATGTCCAATAAAGTTTCAACAGTGTGTATCTCCTGAACTGGTGCATTTTTGGATTTTAACATAAGACTAACCCATTCAACCCCATCCAGGTGTGGGATTGAAGTGTAGAGGTCCTTGACGTCAATAGTGAGAAAATTATATTCTCCATTAAAGTCAAGATTGTTTATCTTTTGTAAAAATGACCAAAAATCTCTACAAATCTGAGGTTGAGTCTTAAGGTATTTTTTTAAAATGGTATCTACTACCTTAGCACATGAATATGTGATTGACCCTCTCCCATCTATTAAGGTTCTCATAGGTGGATCAACTAAGTGTGTATGCACTTTGGGGATACCAAACATGACGGGAATTCTAGGCCAAGGTACAGACATATAATTAAAGGTATCAATGTCAATTATTGATTCAATGAATAAATCATTGAAATATCCTTTTATGTGGCTATATGATGTGTTGACTTCATTAAGTGAGGCTTTTGAGTATGCTTCACTAGTTAACAGAGATTGCATTCTTTGGTTGTAATCAACCTGGTCAAAAACAGCCACTCCCCCACCTTTATTGGGCTCAACTACCCTAACTTGGGGATGATCTTAACAGTTGCAGCATTGATTGCTCATCTAAAGTAACATTAGGTTTCATGTTGTATGTACGATGCCTCAAAGAGTTAGAAAAGTGTCTAAAGTCTAACTCACAAACATGTTCAAATGTTCTAAGTGTTGGGTGTAAAGGAGGATTAAATGTGCTAGGAACCCTCAGCTCTTGGTTGATATTTGCAGTATTACCAAAGAGCACAGTCAGGTTGAGCTTCCTGACAAATAATTTTAGATCTATTATTAATTTGACCAAGTTTGAAGATCTACTTGGAACAAAAGTGTTGCCCCTAGCAAATAAATTTGTGAGAACTGGGTCAATCCTCATAGAGGAATAGTTGAAAATGTTAAAGTCCCCTGTTGAATTAGTAACAATGTTTACTGTGGAGGGACCTTCAGTTGCTGTCTTTTGTACTTGCTGTTGCGGCGTTTGTTCTTTTGATTCCGATTGTTTTGTTTCTTCGGAATAGCCCCTGTGCAGCTGGCACTCTGAAAATGTGTAGTCTGAAGGTTCACTACACTTCGCCCATTCACATCCTGTTGGTCAGTCGCAATTCGATTATTGTTATAACCATATCGTTCACTTCGTCTCACTGTACAAAAATCCTGTAATTTCTGAATTGTTCACAACATTGTGATCATTGCCCTATTGTTGAGGTAAAATGTTGATGCTACAAACTGTTGCTACTTGTGCGGAAGGTGGTTTAGGGTATGCACTGCCGTTGTCATAAGCTGTCCTGTCTCTATTCATTTTTTTAAGTTTGTTGAACTTTAATCTTTCTAGCAATTGGTCAATACTCTTAAAGCATCTTTCAGAATCGAATTTATATCTTAAAAAGTCTACGTTAGAAGTAATGTCCACATTCAAAGTAGAAACATCCTTAGTAAGAGTATCAATTTGAAACATGTAATGTTTTATCATTAATTGCATAAGGTCAAACCCTTGCTGGTTGAAAAGAGTGATTAACTCTAAATGGAAAGGCGAGTCAGCAACTAGCTCAGTGGGGTACTGGTGGAAGCGTAACCCCTTCAGGACTACTCACTGATTAAGGCATTCATTAAAATAAGCTACTTCAGGTTGAAGCTTCTTAAGTTTAAGAAGCTTATTATCAAATAATTTCAGTTTTTCACTTAGTGAATGGGAACTAACCTGTTGATTTCCACAGATGTCGGCCGGTCACTCCTGGTTTAATCCACTTCCAAAAGACAAGTTAGAAGTGTCCTTCACCCAATCATTAAATACTGGAGTGCCTATAAGCCCCGTTCTGTGGTTTGATAAGTTCCCATATCCATTTGAAGAAATAAAGTTGGTAATTGTCGTATCTCTTGGAGACTGTTGTGCTGGTGGTATAGAATCTCTTGGAGACTGTTGAGCTGGTGGTATAGAATCACCAGTAGTTTCTTGAACTTTGTTTACATTTAACACATTGTTTGAGTTTAACACGTTGCAATTACTAAGTCTATGAATGGCTAAAGAAGTTCTCGACATTGTGCTTACACTTGCCTGCTGACTTTGGTTGACATTGGAACCTCCATTCTTAAATGAATGGTGCTGTGATACAGATTCATCCACTTTGTCAAGGCAGGACGAGAACGAATCCATCCGTTGATTCAAAGCATTCAATAAAGCTGTAAGGTTCAAAATTTCAGTCTGTAATTGTTGCAATGCAAATATATATATATATATTGTCATTGATTAGGTGAATGGTGGTACTTTTGGCATAATATTATATATTGTATATTATACATTTTATATACTTTTGGTATAACATTATATATATCCATTTTTTTGTATAATTTAACATGTCTTGTTTAATACAATGCTTTTGGAATCACACAACATGTGTTTAAATAAGACACTTCATAATGGTAAACATTTGAGAAATCACATATGGAGTGTGATTTTGTTTCAAATAAGCAACTGGCAATCAAAGCTGTCATTTATATATTTATATATATTATGACAGCATGATGTGTAAGGCATACATATATATTCGAGACTTGCACATTGAACCAGTATTACAGATTTTAACAACATGCAGAGAAGTTGTACATGTAATGCATAGGTGACATATATATTGATGTTTACAGTGAGAGGTTAACTTGATTAATAGTTTTATAAAAAAACTTTTTTTATTTTTTATTTTCAAAATTGAAATGATGCGGGAACTTTGTTCGGTACATGTGTGGGTTTACCAATGTACCTTCATTTGAATTCAAGTTAAAGTGTAAAATAAATTTCACACTGTTTGATTTTATTACTGTCTTTGTACTTGAAACAAACTGTGATGTCCTTTTAAAAACAGCTGACAGTCAGTCATGTGATTTGGTTTACTATTTAAACTTGAATGGCAATTTGTGTGTAACTATCTGATGAAGTTGCCATAGTACGGCAACGAAAAGCGCTTCATAATAAACGGTTTCAGTCTTTTTTATATGGTGCTTCCCAGAGTCTGTTGGATACTTCTGTTTATCTTTTTGCACAAGTTTCGTTTTACTTTAATTTGTATCTTGTTTTTGTATAACTTGTCCTATGTCAGATCGTGATGCTATTATTTTTTCTATATTTGTTAACCAAGAAAGTTAATTTAATTTAACAGAGTGTAGGCCTACATTAAGAAATTAAATTACTTTAAGGGTTTCTTTATTAGTGATACATTTTCTTGAATTAAATAACAATGGAGAGGTTTTCATGGTAATTTTATGGGACTCAATAAAGACTTTTTTTATTTGAAAGATGTCTTTATGGTAATAAGAGAAAAGCATGGGATAACATTTTATCTGACCTATTCCCTGAGGCTCAAATAACAGAATATTTTTTCCTTACATTTATTTTATTGAATTGCACTTCTTAACACTTATAGTTGTGCTATACAGCTAATCTATTACATTTTGTACTGTTATAAAGCTTTTTTACTGTTTCACTGCATTTTTATACTGTTTTAACTGTATTTTCATTGCTAAATAGTGTTCCATTACTGTAATTGCATTTTTATTGAATATCTTAACTGTAAACTGCTTTTTCTTATTGAGAGTTGTATTTTCTGTTTGTGAGTGCTCTATCTGTGTTTTTCTGTGCATTTTTTTCTGAGGTTCCTGTGTTCTAGTCAGGTAGTATACTCTGGATAGAGGCCTGCTGTTATCCAGGCCTGGTTGTTTTGCTTGTTGAGTTTCCTGTGTTTTTGGCAGTCATCTTCTGCTGGTAATGTCTTGTCTTCGCTGTTAATGAGAGTAACAGGCTTGCCTGACCTTCTCTAGCATGAGTGATTGCTTGAAAGAGCAGGGGCTAGCAGGATTTGGTAGTAATTCGAGCTTCTAAATTCTTCCATCTTTTCTGGTATTTATATCCTGTGTTTGCAGTGTGGTGCATTTGTTTGCCCATTGCGCACTGCCGCTGTGCGGTTTTAACCCATTGTGAGGTATCTCAGTTGCATTTTTCCCTTACCAGCTCTCCTGTGTAACTGATGCCCTCCCTTGCAACTACTGTGATTTTATCAAGTCCTACTCGCACCTATAGGTACTCTATTCTGATAATACCTACTCTACTATCCTTTACCTCTCTTCCACAAATTCTGACAACCATGCACGGACAAAGTCCTGTAGTTTCTCCTGCTAGTCTTGTTGATATGGACATCCTGAGACAGTGTAGCAACTGCCTCATGTATATGGACAACCCTCTTCTTCTACCACCTAGGAACACAATACGTGAGAGATGCAATTACATTAAGAACTTAGAATCCTTGCTGTCTCAATCACAAGCCAGTACATCTGGCACTGAGAAGGCTGTCTGCACAAACACCACAAGCACCACACCTCTAACACCACCCACTCCTGTACAGTACATTCCTACATATGTGGAGGTTCTCAACAAAAATATACCTAAATAAAAGAGACCTCTGAGGCAAAAGCACACACACACATCACAATCCGTCACAGCAAGCACCACACATAGTCCAGCCACAAACCCAACATACTAGTCATAAGAGACTCTATCGTGAGACACACAGATGTGCCCCTCACCAGGCTAGACAAGGGGAAAGTCACGGTAAGTTGCTTGTCAGGTGCTAGAATCTGCCACATCATTCACGCACTCAAGTCTCTCAACAACAGGTACTGTTATGACTCTGTCATAGTCCATGTTGGTGTGAATGACTTGAGACATACCTCTCTGGACTATATGAAGAGAGACATGGTTGAGCTCACTGAATATGTGTCACAGGCAGGTATGTCCCTAGCCTTAAGCATCATCCTACCGTCACCCAGAATGATGCCTCAATACAAACAGAAAATGATTGACTTTAACAAATGGCTTAGTTTCTGGTGTCATTCCAAGGGGATCCAGTACCTGACAGCCTGGGAGGACATGATTGACAGACCATGATGCTTTGCCAGAGATGGCCTTCATCTGTTTCTCCTGGGCTTCAGGCTTCTGGAAAAGGCTCTTGCCTCCCCATAGTGCTTTTTAGGCAAAGTCATGAGGACAAAATTACCAACGTGAAAAATTCTTCTAAACGCTAGGAGCTTTAACATGAAACTGCACTCATTGCAAGCATTCCTCACCCTGGAAGATGCTGACATTTGTGCAGTCATTGAAACCTGGTTCAAAGTTGCAGAGAGCACCCCAGCCTTACCAGGTTACCTGTCCTACCATACTTTCAGACCCCAAACAGAGGGCTACAAAGCCAAAGGAAGTGGAGCTTCAGTACTGATCAAAGACATACCTCCAGGCTGGTCAAAAAGTATGATGCACAGGAGAGACTCCAGGTGCAGTTAACTATTGACAAAACACCTACTCAAATCATAGCTAGCTACAGACCCCCAACCATAACTCAGGAGGCCCACTCCACCTATCTGGACTTACTTGAATCCATCAAGATTCAACCCTCTACCCTGATCCTGGGTGACTTTAACTACCCAACCATAGAGTGGAAGGCCTATTCTAGCTCAGACATGAATGCCCAGATATTCCTCGACTTCATCAATGCCAATGCATTCGATCAGCTGGTCGACATCCCCCACAAAAAGTGCAAATATCCTGCGCCTGGTATTAACCAACATGAGTAGCCACTGTAGCACCCCTACAGTATCATCCTCCTTGGTAAGATCCAACCATAAAGCAATCACTTTCAAAGTTACCATCTTCCCTGACGCCCCCCCCCCCCTTGCAAGGGTCAAACAAAAAACATTTCCAAAACTGACTACAACCTCCTGAGAGCAAGTATAAGTAGCTTCACAGCCACCATCCCTTCAATTGAATCATGCAACAATGTCCAAGGCTACACCAAAAAACTATATGAGCACCTATATAGCTCCATGGACTCAACTCAGCTATACCTGACAGGACCAAATCATCTTCCTCAAGGAAGAGTAAACCTGTCTGGTGGACAGCAGCAATAAACAGACTCTATAATTAATGGAAAGAATTACTGTCTATGACCAAGAAGGAGCAGGTGCCAAGTTGGAAGCAATCTCCCCTTTGTCTGAACAAGCAAATAAGGTCACTGGTGAAATTCTCTAAGGCTAACTTCGAGTCCAAATTGGCCACATCCACTAAGGACAATCACAAGGCCTTCTTCGCATACATCCGCAATCTCAAAGGTAACTCCCAAATCTTCTCTGAACTGGTGGTCAAGAATATCACATACACAAATGCCATAGATATAGCCAACCTGCTGACAGACAAGTTCAGTGAAAACTTCACCCCCCCATTCCCCCCATCAGTAAACCAGGACATCCACAGCACCTACCCCCTTCCCCTCATCACCAGGGAGCAGATTATTAATGCCCTCTCAAAGTAAAAAAATACAGCCTCCATGGGACCCGACAACATCCCTGGCTGTGTCCTACATGAACTTAAGCAGGAGCTCTCAGCACCACTAGGCACCCTATTCAACCAAGGTCTGTGCACTGGCTTCATCCCAGCAGAATGGAGGGCAGTCACTGTCATCCCTCTGCACAAAAGTGGAGTGTCAACTGACCCAGGCAATTATAGACCAATCAGCCTAACTAGCCTGATCTGCAAGGCCATGGAGCACATTATCATGGACCTTATAAACAAGGACATTGGCAACCTCCAAACACTTGATCCCACACAGTTTGGTTTTCTCAAAGGGAGATCATGCCTGTTAAACTTGGCCGCCTTCTTCGAAACAGTCACCAAAGCCATGGATGAGGGTAAGACAGTGCACACCACCTACCTTGATCTAGCCAAAGCCTTCAACACTATTCCCCACTCATGCATAATAGATAAACTGTCCTAGCTAGGCATCAATCCATATGTTACCACATGGGTAGCTAACTGGCTCACTGATAGAACCCACTCAGTCAAAATAGGGGAAGCCACCTCTAGTAGTAGACCCATAACAGGTGGCTTACCCGAAGGATCGATCTTGGGTCCTCTACTGTTTGAGATATACTTTTCTGAGGTGCAAGCCAAAACCAGTGGTCTGTGGCTGACCAAGTTTACAGATAGCTGCAAACTGAGCACTGTCATAAATTCCCCTAGTGATGTGAACATCCTCCAAGAGGGCCTTAACCAAACTAATGACTGGTGCCAGAAGCAAGGTCTCAAACTGAATGCCAAGAAATGCATCATTATCCCCTCTGAGGAGAATGGTGTGCCCACTAATTATCGCATTAATAACAATGTACTAAGCATGCATCAGTCGTGAGGGACTTGGGCACCCAGGCTGATAGCAACCTGATTTTGACCACCGTGTTTGTCTCCATTGTACTGAAGGCTTTCTACATGGCCTACCTCATAAGTAAGGGTATTTCATCCAGGAACAAGGAGGTCATAACATCCCTGTACTCTCCCTTATCAGACCCATTACTGAGTACAATGCCCCCTTTGGTATTTACCTTGCCAAGCACATGCAGCCGTTGGATAGACCACAGAGGTTCCTAACTAGGACAATCCATTGTCTCCAACACCTATCCTATACAAATAGGCTAAAAGCCCTGTCCCTCTACTCAGTCTCATACAGACTGCTCAGAGGTGACCTGTGTCTGGCATACAAGGCCATCTCAGACTCATCCTTGATGGAGTTGCTGCATATCCCTAAGTCAAACTCCACTCGCGCAACCCGCACGCAAGGTCTCAACCTGGTCTTTGACATTAATAGAACTTATCTGCGGGATAGATTTGTGTCCCAATGACTCCCTCATGTGTGGAATAGACTTCTTCTCCATGTCAAGCAGAGTACCTCACTAGCCCTCTTTAAGAGGAACCTGAACGACTGGATGGGAAACAGAAAATATACCCCTGGGATCCCACCTGTGTCCCTGCTGGACAGGGAAAACAGGTGCTGACTTTGTGAGAACATGGGTGAAATTCTTGGCTAGGGTTATAAGGGCCTCTGGGCCAATAGCCAAGTACTGTCCTATGACCCTATGAACCTATGACAAGCTAAAGTTAAAAATGAAGAAAGGAAATAAAGATGTGTTATTGGATTTGAAAGCTTTGGATCTTGATTATCAAAAGATTTCATAACATATAGTTTCTATTGGATTGGAAAAATGACACTACACTCATATTCATTAACACACAAAGGTTTACAAAAGTTAGGTCTCAGATCAAAAAAGGTGACAAAGTTTAATAATATCAGCTGACTGTTAAGAAATGTACTGATATAGTGGATATATTATCTTGCTTTAAGTCTTATTATGAGAAAATAAATGCCCATAATAATAAAATTGAAGATAAAAATGTGGTTGAATCTTTCTTAATTTATAGCATACCTAACAAATTAGCGTCCACTATAGCTGCCTGACATGCACTCCCTTGGCAAGCCATATGCTAAATATTGCTGCTTGAATCTTGCATTTTTATAAATATAAAGGACAAACTCACTGACCATCAGGATTCCAAAAGGGACCATATTAAGGGAGATAGTACCTTGTTCTTTTAAGGTAGAGCTCTTGCTCTTGACAGGTGTGTACAACAAGGCTCACCACTTCTCCATAGGAGTACCTATGATGAGGTGGTAGTCAAACCCAAGTCCTCAGCTAAGCAATCCCCTCTCCTACACAGGAGTGGGGGCAAGATGTAGTCTTCTTGGGTGGCCAATATGTGTAGGACTGTCTCACAGTGAAGCAAACCTGAGATACAGTTACTGCAAGCATCAGGGAGAGTTAAGTGTACTTAACACATCTCTCCCATTGATTTACCTCATGAATTCTCAACACGGTAAAAACTCACGTGAGGACAGAGAGGCAAAGTCAGGAGCATGGCGTACATATCAGCCAGCTAGTATATTTACGTATTTAATTATGGGAACTGTGTGAAATGAAGCAGTGTTGTACCTTCCATTATTTCCTGCAGTCACACAGAAGCACAGCTGTACTATGTCTAGATTTCTGCACAGTGTCCTAATGTTGCCTCATACTTTTGGCATGATTCTCAAACTGTGATGTTGAGGGCTACAGTTTACAGTAAGTCAACAAAGCCAGATAACAGCCTTTCAGACTTCTGTTTCTTCAAAAAAAATGTCTGTTGATGCAAAACCCATTGTTCTATTAATGTTTGACATGATTACAGCAATGGTTAAAAACTGTCTCTGATCCTCAGATTGCATTGCCTCCTTAATTTGGTCCTAGTTTCCTCTCCAGTGTCCCCACTATATAAAATATTTCATATATCTTCTCATTTTCAGTAGTAATTGAGAATGTGTGAGTGATTTAATTCCCTTATTCTCTCCTTTTCCAAGGCTGTAGGTGTTCTGGGTTGCAATTGCAGTGTTCTTGTCTTATGTAACTTCTACATTTTTTAATCCAAATGTGAGCAAAGTATGCCAATATTAAAGCTTTAACCCTAAATTTGTAACAGACCCATTCATTTGGGGTAATAACTGCCATCCTTCCTGTGAAAAGTTTCAAGACTTTTATATGTAGTTTTGATGTTTATAGTTTATTTACTTGTTTTTTAATTTAATAAATATTAAAAGAAATAATCATGTTACATTTCATATTGCAAGGCCTGAGAAGGAATATGTGTTTTTGGCAACAAGTGCCTATGTACCAATAAACTATAGTCATCAGGAGTCCTGCCTTTTGAAAATGTTCAGTAAAAACTGCAAGAAAGACATAAATACCTAACCAAGCTAAAGTCTTTACTGTACAAAACCTTAAACCCCTGTAGTATATGGACATACTAATGATTCAGCTACATGAATTCTGAAGGCCCGTAAATTTTACTTTTTAAGTCTTTATGAGTGTATTCAAGTTAATAAAGCCAAACCACACTAGCTATAGATATGCACATTTTAACCTTTTTTACCTCATCAGTACAGCATAAGTAGATTGTTTGGCTATACTTTAGAAACACAGTGCTTAAAATTAAGCCTGATGTCCATATATATTATAGTGCCTGCAAACTATCCCAAATAACATCGAAATGAAAGGGTAAAATGTCTCACAGACAAACCATTCAATAGAAACTGCAAGAAAGACTCAACCAAGCTAAAGTCTTCACTGTTTAAAACCTTAAGCCTCCTATAGTGAAGGCCCATGGGATATACATATATATATATATACAAATACCCCCTTAAGGACATGCTAGTGTTTCGGCTATATGGCTTCTAAATGCCCATGACGTTTAACTTTTTAAGTCCTTATGGGTACATTCACACCAACAAAACCAAACCCCACTAGCTGTATAACAATCTCTTAAGGACATACCAGTGTCTTAGCTACATGGCTTCCCAATGACCATGAGTTTTTACTTTTTAAATCTTTATTTATACATTCAAGCTAATAAAACCAAACCACAATAGCAGCTTTATGGGTGCATTCAGGCAAATAAAGCCAAACCACAGTAGTATCTTTATGGGCACATTCAGTCTGATAAAGTCAAACCCCACTAGCTGTAAACATGCATGTTTCAGCCTTTGTTTGACATCAGCAGTACCTCATAAGTAGATTCTTTGGCTATACTGTAGAAACACAGTGCTTAAAATCAAGCCTGATGTCCATAAGTATTAGTGCACCTACAAAATATCCCAAATAACACCCAACCCACATTGATAAAAATAACATACCCTCTTATCATCTTCTCATTTTGAACAGTCATTAATCTGGATTTACAGGACTAGTGTGCATTTGCTGTGAATTAAGTTATAATACTTCACTGTGGCTGTTATGAGTTTGTGTAAAACAAATCTGAAATAGATTACAGTGGCCATTTTATCACAATCAGATCCATTACTTTGGCAATTATTATTACATTACTACAGTCAGACATCTGAGATGTACACTGTCAACAATGTACTTATAATTCCTGGGTCTATTGGTGGATGAAAATGACTGGTCCTGCTGTCACTGTCAAGTTAACATCAATAGTCAAGCTTTGCAGTCCTAGTATACATTTCTGTAAAGAAAAATGGAATAGCTCACTGTAGCCATTTTATCACAATCAGAGATATGACTTGGTATAAAGACATACAGGTACATACAATCTGAGTGTGTGTACTGGCAAAGCAAGAAAGGTCATGAGACTCAGTGGCTTTGGAACATCTATGAATCTCAACCTGCAAGTCCAACAACTTCAATGTACTTGTAAGTACCATTTGTATGGCCTGCTAACTGGCACATGTTTTGTGACTACTCCCTGTAATCATAGCAATAACTGAAGTTGCCGTTTACAGATAGTGACACAAATGTCATGATGTGCATTTTACAGTAACCTTCACGGTGATCTCAATGGCTGCAAAGGCATCAAAATCTCACAGTCCCTGATGTATGTATGTCTATTGATCCAAAACTTAGAAAACAAGAACTTAGGTAAAACACAGCTCACTCACAAATATACAAAGTCACAGTACACAGCAATCTGAAAACTATATTAGTACATGCCACACCATTGCCAGTACATGCTTGACTGTTTTGTATTGTTTTTACCACTGTGCCTGCTAAACCAAACTTCTAAGGATGCATCATCCAGGCAGTCAGGAAAGTGCTTTGTGCTCTTCCCAGCATCTAGGAAATAAGAGCCTGTTTTCATTTATGAACCTAACCTCCACTCCATAGTAGTGATAGAAGAACTCACATGATTGTGAGGGTTGTGCATTTCCCTTCAATACACTCATGACCATTTTTGCCTTGACAATATCCTCCCTCAGGCTGCATCTCCTTTCTCCAGGAGGGCAATACTGGTCAATCCTGAAGTAACTTTGTGGATATCCATTCAGTTACTCCTTTACCATTTACTGTAAATATAACTTTCCACTACAACCTTATAATCCTCATAAAATCTCATACCAACATAACTTAACCTCCCATTTCTATACCACCAACCTTCATCACAAGTGTTGATCTACTACATCACATGCTCCCCAACTTCAAACTCTTCTCCCTTTTATTCTCGCAGCACTATACTAACTTCTGTGATCTACTTCACTACTCCAACACACACCTATTATCTACAATCCGACTATAAACAGTTTTACTCAATACTTTAAGTTCCTACTGCAACTTACACAGTTCTAATTCATCAGGTCCTTTTTCCCAAAAAATATTATTTTGATTACTGTCATACACGTCATGTAAATTAGTATTTCTCCTTTTATTGTAGAAGTAAAATGTACATACAGTATCCTGTGAATTTCATTTTATTGCAAACATATTCATATGTGTACGTCACGTGATCTTGCCCGGTTAACAAAATTAAGGAAAATAAATAACTAAAATGCATGCTCCATGCATGACTATTCTTAATACCTATGGGCACATCAACATATATATTTTTAGTTATCACTGCATGCTATTCACAGAATATAACGGCATACTATATACTGCTTTGGTGGTCTGCAGCATACCACCACTATTTATTAATGTGCTTGTTTTATTTATTTACATTTGTTTACCGGGAGATTCCAACTGGACAAAGGTCCTTTTTCAGTGGAGGCCCGGGGAGAAAAACTTCACAGAACAATAAATGAGTAGCAGAGTACATGAAGAACAATTGAATATACATACAATAGCAAATAATACATACTTCAGCAAAGATTATCTATACATACAATATGAAACATAGTAATGAACAGATATACCAATATCTAGCTAGAAGCTAGGAATAAAGGTAGAATGTATATACAGATAGTACTAAGCTGAAACAGATACTGTTCTAAGCTCATATACCTAAATCCTACATATAAATATTGCACTAAACTCAAGCAGATATAAAGCAGAAGCTCCACATGAAGGTGGAACAAGCTAGAAGGGCTACTGAGATGGAAGGGGAAGATAGAGGAGTAAGATAGGAGACTGAGTGAGTAGTATACGTGATAGTGAGAGGAAGCTAGGTGTAAGTCAGTTGTATATGTATTT
Source organism: Protopterus annectens (assembly GCF_019279795.1). NCBI lineage: Eukaryota > Metazoa > Chordata > Ceratodontiformes > Protopteridae > Protopterus > Protopterus annectens. Next base: position 110,065,084 of record NC_056733.1, on the reverse strand, counting down.
GGAGTTGGGATGAAGTGAAGTAGTTAAGTATGTTATAACAAGTCTGAGAGATTGAGTGAGGAGGGAAGGGGAGGGTAAAGGGTGGCCAGAGCCTGCACAGAAAGGAATGCAATGATCAGATGGTGGAGGCACTGTGGCTAGGGAATGGGAGAAGAAGGGGAGGTAAAAGGAGGGTTACTAGTTGGGATTGGTGCATGGGCATAACCAGAGACTTTTTAAGTGAGTTTTTAGTGCAGTCTTGAAGTGATTGCAAGAAGGTAGTGTGGTTATAGAGATGGGGAGATTGTTCCATAATCTGGATATGACACAGGAGAATAGTGCTTCTCCCGCTGAGTTCTTGGGTCTGGTCATTAGAAGTAGATTTTTGCTGCTGGAGCATAGAGGTCTAGTGGAGCAGTAGGGCTGGAGAAAGTTTTGAAGGGCATGGACTTTAAGAGGATGGTTTACTAACTTGTGGGCAAGGGAGAAGCTGATTCAGGTGAAGAAGTTGAGGGAGTTCAAGCCAGTCAAGTTCTCTAAGTGAGATAAAGTGGTAGCTGCAATAAGATGCACCAGTGGCAAACTTAGCAATTTTATTGTAGCAAGCCTTGAGCTTGTTTAGGTCTGTTTGTCTAAGGTAGGTAAGTATAAAGGACAGGCTACAGTAAAGTGGACATTAGGTGGGAATTGGCAACAGAAATTCTGGGTGTCTTGGAGAGGAATTGTTGTTTCTGTATAATGAACCTAGTTTTTTTGTGAACCTTTTTATGGTAAGAGAAATGTGAGTGTGAAACCTGAGATTGTTATCAATCTCAACACCAAGTATTTTGGTGTGTTCTGTTGGGGAGATGATGGTATTGTCTTTGGCTAGAATATTAAAGTGGGGAATAATTGGGTTAGATTTAGTGGGTTGGAAGATAAGGAGTTTAGTCTTGCTCGGGTTGAGTAATAACTGGGCATTAGATAGCCAGTTTTCTACAGATGAAAAGGTTTCCTGTGTGATCTTGTGAAGTTCAGGTATAGTTGAGGCTGAGCAGATGAGGGTGGAGTCATCTGCATACTGTATAAGAGAAGCATGCTTGGTGGCTGTGAATAGATCATTGGTGAAGAGTGAGAACAGTAGGGGACCAAGGATGGAGCCTTGGGGAACACTGAGTCTTACAGGAAGTTGAGGAGATAGGTCATTATGCCAGACAACTGATTGTTGGCAGGCAGTTAGATAGCTGTGAAACCAATCAGTAACTGATTGGGAAAAAGATAGGATAGTGAGAACAGAGATTAGTAGTTTGTGTGAGACCATGTCAAAAGCCTTGGACAGATCCAGAAATATAGCAGAGGAGAACAGGCCATTATGTTTATGATGAAGGATAGCATTAGTGAAAGAGAGCAAGGTGGTAGTAGTGCTGTGGTATGGCCTGAAGCCATGCTGGGTGCTGGAGAGGAGGTTATTAGCTAAGAGGTAGTCTAAGACTTGAGAATGGATGCATTTCTCAAGTATCTTGGAAAGTGGAGAAAGGATGGCTATGGGGCGGTAATTGGAAAGTTCAGTGGAGGAGCCACCTTTATGGAGGGGAATGATGTGGGATATTTTCCACAGTATGTGTACATAGCTTTCTGATAAGAACCAATTAATTAATATATAGACTGGATAAGTTAGGGTTTCTGCTGCTATTTTTAGGTATTCAGAGGGGAGATTGTCAGCTGCAAGTTTTGTAGGCTTAAGTTTCAATACAAGTTTTTTATATAGGAGGTAGGCACTGATGAAAAAGAAAAGACTGTGGGTGGAGTATTTGGTTTTGATGTAGGGAGGGTGGGTAGAGGGTTGTGTTGTTTAGTCAAAGACAGAATGGTTTCAGTAGTGTTTATTGAGTGAGTCAGCAATTCTGCTACAGGAAGAGGGAGTGGCAGGTAGGGGGGTGGCTACTTTACCTGGGTGGAGAATGGAGTTTATTGTGGACCAGAACTGCTTAGGGTGTGATGGGAGGAGTTTAGGGCAGACTGATAATATTAGGTTTTATCTTCTTTTATTTGCTTTTTGATCTTGTTGCGCAACTCTAGGAATGACTGCCTGGGGGGAGGGGGGTTGTTAAACACCAGTGCTCCCAGGCCTTATCACTGTCATGCCATTGGCATTTTTATTGTTGTTATGTGAGATCTCTCAAGTTTACACCTTGGTTTGTGCTGGGGAACATGTCATAGACATGCTAGCCTTTACATAAAGGTGTATGTGTATATCGAGAAATGTTTAAGCAGGTTTCACAAGCACATTTGTATTAGATCATGATCCGCAATGGCAACAGGATGTGCTGTTTTATCCACTATAATGGTATGCATTTGGTTTTGTGGCAAAAGGTCCATACAGTGCAGTACATATCATAGTGGCCATATGATACAGAAACACAAATACTGCATGCACTGTTCCAATGTAATGGATTCTAAGTTTAATTTGCATGGTCACTGATGTGTCTACTTCCCTGGTAGCAAAGCCAATACAACTACAGATGAGTGCCTTGAATGTGTCTCTATGTATAATGGTGATCCACAATGAAATGAAACACTCCTCTCTGCATTAAATATCTGAGTATCCCATACTGTTCAGTGCTGCATGCACACTGTAATGCACAGCTACCTCTATGATCACATCACATGTATACACGAGTGATCCTGTCACTTTCCAGTATGTACACTAAGGAGTGTGCCAAAGAATCGAGCATTTTTCAGTAGGTGATAATGTGCAAAACAAATGTGTTGAAAGCTAATTTCAGAAGCAATGCAGATTGCACTTTATTCCATTGTTGTGTGACTGTGGAGTAGGTCCAGGAGTTTGGGAGATATCCCTCTGTTAAAAAAAAGGAAAAAAATGTAATGCTTGCTACAGGTGAGTTTCAGCAAGATGGCTGCAGTAAGCAGAACTTGCTGAAAGTGCTGCTAAACTTGTGACATGAATTTGTATACTATTTGTGTCACTTGGTACAATGTGCCTACCTATGTGCCTTCACTTGTATTTATAAGTGTGGGTTAGATTTTGTTTTATGCATGCTTATTGCCTGACTACACTGATCACTCAAAGTTAAGTGTTTAGTGAAATACATGTCAGAACATACTGCTGTATACATAACTTCAAGTGATGAATATATACCCACTAGATATTTACCAACAACATTTAAAATTAACTGCACTGTTAGTTGTGTACCCAGTCACGGCATTTTGCAAAAACTTTGATTTTTACCTTTTACATAAAAACTCTGTAGTAGAATTAATGAGTTTTATGTTTATTCTGTAAACCTCCTTATCCCTAATATGTGGTAATATATCAACATACATTGAGCCTTTGGCCCCATCACACTGGGCATATAAGCCAAACTGTGCAATGCCTGTATTGGTATTGGCCACTCGTGTCATGTGGGAAGCTGTATGAGTTGATGAGTGTGATGCAGCACATCAGTGGGGATGAAGTACTGCTGCTAGATGGCTGTGATGCATGGCAGCATTTACTGGTGTCTGGAAAGCTGCTATTGAAGTACTGCTGCTAGACGGCTGTGACACATGGCAGCGTTTACTGGTGTCTGGAAAGCTGCTATTGAAGTACTGCTGCTAGATGGCTGTGACGCATGGCAGTGTTTACTGGTGTCTGGAAAACTGCCATGAAGTACTGCTGCTAGATGGCTGTGACACATGGCAGCATCTACTGGTGTCTGGAAAACTGACATGAAGTACTGCTGCTAGATGGCTGTGACACAAGGCAGTGTTTAATGGTGTCTGGAAAACTGCCATGAAGTACTGCTGCTAGATGGCTGTGACACGTGGCAGTGTTTACTAGTGTATGGAAAACTGCCATGAAGTACTGCTGCTAGATGACTGTCACACATGGCATTGTTTACTGATGTCTGGAAAACTGCCATGAAGTACTGCTGCTAGATGGCTGTGACACATGGCAGTGTTTACTGGTGTCTGGAAAACTGCCATGAAGTACTGCTGCTAGATGGCTGTGACACATGGCAGTGTTTACTGGTGTCTGGAAAACTGCCATGAAGTACTGCTGCTAGATGGCTGTGACACAAGGCAGTGTTTACTGGTGTCTGGAAAACTGCCATGAAGTACTGCTGCTAGATGGCTGTGACACATGGCAGAATATACTGGTGTCTGGAAAACTGACATGAAGTACTGCTGCTAGATGGCTGTGATACAAGGCAGTGTTTACTGGTGTCTGGAAAACTGCCATGAAGTACTGCTGCTAGATGACTGTCACACATGGCATTGTTTACTGGGGTCTGGAAAACTGCCATGAAGTACTGCTGCTAGATGGCTGTGACACATGGCAATGTTTACTGGTGTCTGGAAAACTGCCATGAAGTACTGCTGCTAGATGGCTGTGACACATGGCAGCATTTATTGGTGTCTGGAAAACTGCCATGAAGTACTGCTGCTAGATGGCTGTGACACATGGCAGCATTTACTGGTGTCTGGAAAACTGACATGAAGTACTGCTGCTAGATGACTGTGACACAAGGCAGTGTTTAATGGTGTCTGGAAAACTACCATGAAGTACTGGTGCTAGATGGCTGTGACACGTGGCAGTGTTTACTGGTGTCTGGAAGACTGCCATGAAGTACTGGTGCTAGATGACTGTCACACATGGCATTGTTTACTGGTGTCTGGAAAACTGCCATGAAGTACTGCTGCTAGATGGCTGTGACACATGGCAGTGTTTACTGGTGTCTGGAAAACTGCCATTGAAGTACTGCTGCTAGATGGCTGTGACACATGGCAGTGTTAACTGGTGTCTGGAAAACTGCCACATGGTACTACTGCTAGATGGTTGTGACACATGGCAGTGTTTACTGGAAAACTGCCTGTTCTTTGCTCACTTTACTCTGTTGCACTTTCTCATCTTTTGAGAGGAGGCAGACCAAGTTAGGCTTGCCAACTGTCCCTCATTTAGTCGGACAGTCCTAAACTGGACTAAAAAATAAAATCATAAAAAAACAAATGCACCATGACTTGAGCATCCCAAGCACAAGCTCTATTATGATTCTTGTTTGTGCGTGTGCCTCATTATGGAGTTCTTATTCGGGTGTGTGTGTGCATTTCTGATGGGTGTCATCAGCCACGGCTCCAGTGCATATCCAGCATCCCCCACTAGGTGACCATGTGGGATGTCTCCATTAGCAAATTTCTGGTACAGCTGCTTCAGATGCCAGATGTGGGAATCGTGATAACTTCCAGGGCAGCCAGCACACACATTCAGTATTATGCCCTGGGCATTGCACATGACCTGGCAGTTGATGGAGGGGAAGCCCTTGCGGTTGATGTAAACCCTACCTTGCTCACTGGGTGGTGCTTTGATGCATATGTGCATGCAGTCTATTGCACCCACTACCTCAGGGGTATTCTACTATTTGGTGGAAGAGACGCATACTGCTGGCCAATGCCTCATGGGTGAGTGGGAAATATATGTGCTCACTGACATGTGCTGCCAGGGCATCCAGGAACAGGTGGAGTACCCTGGATGCTGATGCCAGTGAGATCCCCATCATATTCCCAGTTGGCCTTTGGAGGGTACCTGTAGCTAGTACTCTTAGGCCTACACATACCTTCATTTCCACTGGGATGGGTTCCCCTCTGTTAGTTCTGTGTGTCAGGCGTGGCTGGCACAGCTCAACAATCTGCTGTAGGAGGACCCTGTCCACCCAATAGTGCTCCACTATCTCCAGCTCATGTAGCCCTTGGTAGGTGACCCTGGGTCTGTACACTCTTCTCCAGCTCCTCACTGTGGGTTGGTCAGCAGCATTTCCATCCTTGCCACCCTCAGCCTCTTCCACAAGTTGTATGATAGCTATCACAGCCCCTAACATTTTGCTGTTGTGTGTGTTAAAAGTTCCCTGCTTGTTTACACCGGTGGTGTATGGTGTGGGACAAACTGGAGGGGTAGGTGTTTGCATAGTTTATAGTGGCGTTCTGGGTAGGGCTGGTCTGCTTCCTGAATAATTGGCTGGTTCTGATCCCTTTCCCCTGGCAGCAAACCTAGTACCCCTTGATTAACTTCCTACTGCTGCTTTCCCTTCCCATTGCCCTTCTGATTCATCCTGGGGGTGCACCTCACAATTGGTGTACTGCAATGTGCACACTTCTACTATTTCCTGAGTTCACTTCCTTTATCTTCCTTTAGATCCTGTTGTGCAGCGCGCACACCCGCTTACACTATGTTGTATGTGCTGGGCAGGTTTAGACACACATCCTGGCTTTGCTGTGCTAAGCTGGATGCAAACCAGAGCCACAGGGCTCCAATCCACTGACAGTATGCCTGACACTCCCACACATGATGTCACCTACCTCCTAGTCTTGCACTCAGCTATCCATACTCATACACTGTTCGGACCTGCCTCATATGCTGGAGAAAACCGGGATTCACTATCCTTCCCGTCATTTGCATAGAATTGCCTGCTAATGCATAGTTACATGTGTCACACTATGCCTCCCCTCTTAGCAACCACTACTCACTGGCCAGATTGTCTTTTGCCTGCCATTGACTTGCATGGCAGAATACTGATTTTAGTTAGACTGTTATTTTTAGGTTTATTTTCTTATTTCCCCACCGGTCCCGTTTGCGCGCCACTGCCCTATGCTTCAACAGACGTGATCGGCGGACATATCATAAAAGTTGTATTTTGTACATTTGGCATTGTTTGCGATGCCAGTGGCCTTCTACTTGGACATTGGCATGCTTCCTCAGTGCTATGCAGCCTTTATTTGGAGCTGTCATAGCTCTGTTTTGCAGTTTGCAGTGCCGTACTCAGTTACTAACCAAGTAAATTTCTGCATATTATGCTAGTCCTGCACGCCCTGATTCCTGCTTCCTGGATGGCAAATTTACCTCATTTGCATGATTGTCACCTGCAAATGGGGTGATTTGCATACGGGGGCTGGGGACGTGCAGCACTAATGCTACAGCACTTGCGCACATCAAACCTGCACGTGCATGAATCGCTCGGCCGCCATATTGGCGAAATTTCATCTAACACTAATCATGCACACCATGCAAGCTTTTGAGAATCCGGGGGACTGTATACACATCTCATTCTCCTGCATGTTCACCCACTTGTGTGTCAGCATACCCAATGCAACCCTCATTAATGAAGCCTGTATAGTGCCTACACAGTATATCCAAACTTCACTATAACACTACATATGTGCAATCCCAAAACATTGCAGAGAGATTGTGTTCAGCCTGTTGAAGGCCTGGTTCCATTATCTGGACATGTCTTGGGGAAAAATTAAATATGCCCTTGCCACAGCCTGAAAGGTGTCTATAGCATGCTGAATAATACATAATATGATTACTAGGAAGCATGGATATCAGCTATCTGTCCAGAGAACCTCCAAATCTGCTAGATCAGTACCTGTCACAGCCAATGCACCATCAGCATTCAGCCATGGCAGTGAGGCTGAAAAACAGTGATCAGCAGCCACATCATGTGCCTCCAAACAATACACACAGAACATTGCACAGCAAACACAATACTGGCATATAGTCCAACTCTATAGGTCCATGACAAGTACGCAGTAACAATGTTGTGTCACACCCAACCAACATGATGTGTGCAATGTTAACTAAAGGTTATGCTGAGCAAGGCATAGTCCCATCATAATGTGCATCAGAGGTCTCCACATACACCAAACAGAAGCAAGGGTGGAATGGGTCACCGTTTTCAACATGTACACAGCTGCCAAAAGACACAATGACATGTGGCTTACATGTCATTGTGTCTTTTGGCAATATGACACATGGCTTGCACAACAACCTGTGTGAGTGGCCATGTAACTAGATGAAGACATGGGGAGGCTTGTGGAAATGGGTACTCTGTGTCATAGACAATGTTTTCCAATGACAATTAGAGGATGGAACTACAGAGCTACGATGGGGAGGGAGTGCCATTATGTGACTATGATGTGAAGCAGTGCACTGGCTTGATGAGGCAGGACCAGGAGGTTCTCATAACAGGGATGTTGTACTGCTGCATGAAATGGACCTGTATGGAGTCTACTAGTGAGGTGTCCTGTCCTTAAAGGTTGGATAGTTTTTCCACCATTATGTTGGATCATGCAGTGAGATGCTCCTAGATATGCAGGAGCAAATGCATACCTTGAGATGGCCTTCCAACATAGCCAAGCTATGTACAAACCTGTCCCCAACCATGGACAGCAATTCCAGACAAGGCAGTGATGGTGGCACTTGCTATCTTCTGCATGGAGTTTAATATGGCAATGATTTGTAATAGTTTTCATGAGACCTAGGATGTCATTGCCCCTGGATTCCCTGGCCTCATGAAAACATTGGCCATGCTAGGTGACATCCTCATGGAAGCCATGTGCCATACCAATCATCTCTATGCCATTATGAGTAGCAGCAGATTGTGCCTGGGTGATAGCCTGCACATGCGCTGATTGAGCCTTAATACCATCTGTATATCAGAGTTTGGCTGTCACATGTGACAGCACTGGAAACCCCAACTTGGCTGCTGTATAGGGAGTATACCCACACTGGATGTATTGTGCTCCTCCTCTACTGCAGCCACGGAGGGAGCAGTGCTAGTTCTCTCAGTAATAAGCAGTCTCCCTTGAGCAGATTGTTGAGATCTCATACTGTAGCAACTGTAGCACAGGTGTAGGTGAGGCAATATGCTTACCCTGGACAATGAGAGAAAGATAACACAGGAAAGAGGCAGACAATGCCTTTGTTTGTTCAGACTGTGACTCAATATGTGTCCTGGCATCATCACCATCATCATCATCATCATCACCATACCCCACAAAGTTGCTGACATCAGGCTGCTATTTTGACTCAGCCCATACCAGTGTCAATTTAGCAGTGGTCTGGCCTGTGACTAGATAATAAAAGAACAGAGTAAATGTCAATGCATATGCTACATGTGAGGTCTTGTGTTGTGCATGCAAACAGTGGTACAGAATATGAAGATATACAACAGGCACATACCTCCACTGGTATTCATATGTGCATTTACACGTAATGTACCTAAGGATGAAGTATGTATTGGTTTATGTGGTCTGCCTATATGCTGTATATGTAGGTAGACCACATATACATACACAGAATGATTAGTAATCTGGTGGATTCCCTTATGAGATGCATGAGGTTTGGCCATTCCTGGAACCTGTGTCCTCCAGGTATGATATCTGTGCATTCATCACCTCCATCCAGGGACATCTTTTTAGTTAGGTTTTTACTGGGAGCCCCACTCCCACCTGATTTCTAAACTCTCCCACTATACTGTATGTCTTCTTGCAAGCCACCCATCTGACCATCTCCGTGACAAACCTGTGACAAGGCAGCATTGTATGAATTCACACAACAACAGCACTGATGCCATGGACTAGTGTCACTCTGACATGGCCCTGTACTGGCTAGTGAGCACCCCCTCTCCCCAACTTGCAGCAACCATTGGCTCTTAGTACCTACAGTAGGCTGTCACACACAGCTCAGCTGAATTTCTCCAACCTCTACACGTGTTCTCTCTTATGAAGGCATGGACTAGAGCACAGTTTCGTTAAAGAGATAGGCTGAAAAAGTGGCTGGAAATTTAATGAAAAAGCAAAGAAACTGAAGGACAAATAATTCATTCATTTTATTTTATTTTTTTGAATGTTTGAAAGAACCTAAGTTATTGGAATTTTTCTTTGTAGTTTAGTTCTTTAAGATAACATATTTACAGATTATATTACATATATACATGAATGCATTGAGGGAGTATTCTATTTTCTTTTTCTTCTCTCCTTCTAACTTTGTCCATCTCTTGTCCCTTTTATATTTTATTTTATTTTATTTTTTGTTTTCTCCTTTCCCTTACTGAGTCTATTATTACTTTTAAAGGTGTTCACTACAGGTGCTCAAGTCCTGAGCACTCTAAAACTACTGTCTCAAAGTTAGGGACTCAAGCACCTTGTAGCTTAACTAGGCTGCTGTTCATGCTCAAACTGGAATGAGTTTAGGCAAGCAGCTGTGGGAAGGGAGTGGGAGGTGTTTAGGATTAGGGAGCAAAAGGGGAGTTTACAGTTAGGGAGCAAACAGGCAGTTTTAAGTTTATGGAGTGATCTGGGAATTTAGGTTTAGGGAGTGGGAAGGGAATTTTAGGATTAGAGAATGACAGGGGAATTTAGATTTAGGAAGTGATCAAGGACTTTAGGGTTATAGAGTGGGGAGTGGACATTAGGGTAAGGGATCGAGGAGTCAGGGTTGGAAGTGGGTGGGAATTTTTAGGGTTTTGGTAGGACTATGCAGTTTATAGAATCAGGTAATGGAAGGGCTATGTGGAAATGTGAGATCAGGCTGGGGGGAGTTAGAGCACTTACTATTTTGGGCAAGTGGCAGTGAGCAGTTGTACCATTAGCTACTATCAAGCAAACAGCTGTAAACAACCCCTCTTAAAGTCTGTATATTATCAGTCTTAATCATCCTCGCTATTTTTTTGGTTGTTTTATTCTCTTTCCTTTCAAATCTGATGTTTCCTTTACATTTAATTACTTTTACTAGATCAGTATATCTATTCATATTATTTACTTAGTCACTTTTGATGTAATTATAATGTTAGTCACAAAGCTAATCATATAAATTTCCACTGCATGTGTGTGTGTATTTCAGACTAAGTTTTTAGAGAATTGTAAGTGGGTTGCCTTTTGTTTATAACTTGTAGCATAGTTGCTATATCAGCTCTAAATTTTGTGATGCTTGTGGTGATCAATACTGTTTACTATGAGCTTTAATTGTGCTTTTAATTCATATTTTATATAACTTGTTCACTGCTCATCTACATTACCTGTCTCACTTATTTTGTGATAATAAGAGCAAGTTATGTTTTGCAATTATTGAATACAAAAAAAAAAAAGAATATTTACTATAGCTAATATGTACTGGATTGCAGGAACTGGAGCTAAGTTTTCCAAGCAATACGTAGATACTCTTGTACATGACTGGCAGTATTATTCTAACCAGGAACTTTATTGCATTCTTGATGCAAAAGACACAAGTGCTATAAATAAACCTAGAGTGTCAGCATTGGCTAAGGACCTTTCAAATTTTACTAACTTAGTAAATCTCATTCATAGTAATGAATCAGGCTCCCTTTTTACACACATTATTCTTACAGATTTGGTACCCAATCTAGAATTGATAGGGTATATGTCCCTATGGATATGGTTTCTAAATTCGAGTCAGTAAAAGTAATAACTTGTCCTATCCAACAGACTCTGGGAAGCACCAATTAAAAAAGACTGAAGCCGTTTATTATGAAGCGCTTTTTGTTGCCGTACTACGGCAACTTCATCAGATAGTTACACACAAATTGCCATTCAAGTTTAAATAGTAAACCAAATCACATGATTGACTGCCAGCTGTTTTTAAAAGGACATCACAGTTTGTTTAAAGTACAAAGACAGCAATAAAATCAAACAGTGTGAAATTTCTTTTACACTTTAACTTGAATTCAAATGAAGGTACATTGGTAAACCCACACATGTACCCAACAAAGTTCCCGCATCATTTCTATTTTGAAAATAAAAAATAAAAAAAGTTTTTTATAAAACTATTAATCAAGTTAACCTCTCATTGTAAACATCAATATATATAAGTCACCTATGCATTACATGTACAACTTCCCTGCATGTTGTTAAAATCTGCAATACTTGTTCAATGTGCAAGTCTCAAATATATATGTATGCCTTACACATCATGCTGTCGTAATATATATATAAATATATAAATGACAGCTTTGATTGCAAGTTGCTTATTTGAAACAAAATTACACTCCATATGTGATTTTTCAAATGTTTACCATTATGAAGTGTCTTATTTAAATACATGTGTGATTCCAAAAGTATTGTATTAAACAAGACGTGTTAAATTATGCAAAAAAATGGATATATATATATATAATGTTATACCAAAAGTATATAAAAGGTATAATATACAATATATAATATTATGTCAAAAGTACCACCATTCACCTAATCGATGACAATGTAACTTATCTTTTTAAACTTCTGAGTTTCAGTAAACAAGCTATATTACAAGTGTCATTAAGTCCGGGACTTGAAAATGCATTAAGCCTGATTTACCATGCTAGTTCTCGTTCCTCAAGTAATAAATTAAAAGGACCACCTCTAGGGTCAATATTTACTTGGTCAATCGCTTTAAATAAGAATTTATGATTTTCATTCAATACTAGATGTCTTGCTAAAGGATTATCACTTTTATTTGTCTCAATGGCATAGGTATGTTCATAAACTCTTTCATGGAACCTACATAGAAGACTGAGCAAAATTGACACCTAGCAACATAAACAACTTGTTTAGAGTTGCAATGAAATTTGTGTTTCAACCTATATTTCCTCCCATTGATACAGAATGTTTCTCCCACTTCCATAAATTTACACATTCTACAACAGCCACATGTAACCATACCTGTTTGTTTAATTAAACATGGTGTTGCCTTCCATTCAAGGAGGTTCTTAAGGTTGAGTCCTTTTCTAAACAGTTTAGGAAGTTCTCGAATTTGTTAATCAGGAGCTTGTCGTTAGTTATAAACTCCCAGTTTTTGTACAGGATAAATCTAACTGTGTCACTATCCCTACTGAAAGTAGTGATAAAACTGGTCTTGAAATTATTGTCTCTTTCTTTGACTAGTGCTTGTTCCAAAATGGGGCTCTGGGTAACTCTAGACCCCAAGTCTGGTACATGATCAACATTGTTGTATGATATTCTTCTCCTTAAAATGGGCTCAATCAAACCAGTTTGTCTCATGTAAATGACCTCGGTGACTAAAGACTGTACTAAACAAACGGGGTATCCCCACTGTTGGAACATATTACTCAACAATACACATTCGTCACTAAAATCAGACTCTAGTGTAACCATCTTAGCAGCTCTGATGAGTTGACCCTTCACTATGGAGCGTTTTGATGGAATGGATGACAGCTCGAATAGTGAAGGAAGGAGTTACAATACGTGTCTTTCCTGTAAACTCTTGACACGTATCTATTGTTGGTAATATCTTTGGACAATTTAATGTCTAAGTATTCTATACTCACTGTGTTAAAATTAGATGTAAACCTAAGAAACTCTGTAGTAGAGTTTAGATAGGTCACAAACAACTGAGCCTGGTGTTCATTTCCATGAAAAATGACAAAAATATCATCCAAAAAGTGTGTGTAGAAAATGAAGTTCACCCTGTGGTCAGTGTTCTTAAAAATAAATTCTTTTTCCCAGTATGCCAAAACTAAATTGGCAAAACTGGCACCACAGGGTGAAACCATAGCTACCCCACACTTTTGTAAATAAAACTCATTGTTGAAGGTGAAATAATCATTCGTAAGAATAATGTCCAATAAAGTTTCAACAGTGTGTATCTCCTGAACTGGTGCATTTTTGGATTTTAACATAAGACTAACCCATTCAACCCCATCCAGGTGTGGGATTGAAGTGTAGAGGTCCTTGACGTCAATAGTGAGAAAATTATATTCTCCATTAAAGTCAAGATTGTTTATCTTTTGTAAAAATGACCAAAAATCGCTACAAATCTGAGGTTGAGTCTTAAGGTATTTTTTTAAAATGGTATCTACTACCTTAGCACATGAATATGTGATTGACCCTCTCCCATCTATTAAGGTTCTCATAGGTGGATCAACTAAGTGTGTATGCACTTTGGGGATACCAAACATGACGGGAATTCTAGGCCAAGGTACAGACATATAATTAAAGGTATCAATGTCAATTATTGATTCAATGAATAAATCATTGAAATATCCTTTTATGTGGCTATATGATGTGTTGACTTCATTAAGTGAGGCTTTTGAGTATGCTTCACTAGTTAACAGAGATTGCATTCTTTGGTTGTAATCAACCTGGTCAAAAACAGCCACTCCCCCACCTTTATTGGGCTCAACTACCCTAACTTGGGGATGATCTTAACAGTTGCAGCATTGATTGCTCATCTAAAGTAACATTAGGTTTCATGTTGTATGTACGATGCCTCAAAGAGTTAGAAAAGTGTCTAAAGTCTAACTCACAAACATGTTCAAATGTTCTAAGTGTTGGGTGTAAAGGAGGATTAAATGTGCTAGGAACCCTCAGCTCTTGGTTGATATTTGCAGTATTACCAAAGAGCACAGTCAGGTTGAGCTTCCTGACAAATAATTTTAGATCTATTATTAATTTGACCAAGTTTGAAGATCTACTTGGAACAAAAGTGTTGCCCCTAGCAAATAAATTTGTGAGAACTGGGTCAATCCTCATAGAGGAATAGCTGAAAATGTTAAAGTCCCCTGTTGAATTAGTAACAATGTTTACTGTGGAGGGACCTTCAGTTGCTGTCTTTTGTACTTGCTGTTGCGGCGTTTGTTCTTTTGATTCCGATTGTTTTGTTTCTTCGGAATAGCCCCTGTGCAGCTGGCACTCTGAAAATGTGTAGTCTGAAGGTTCACTACACTTCTCCCATTCACATCCTGTTGGTCAGTCGCAATTCGATTATTGTTATAACTTCGTATGCGTTCACTTCGTCTCACTGTACAAAAATCCTGTAATTTCTGAATTGTTCACAACATTGTGATCATTGCCCTATTGTTGAGGTAAAATGTTGATGCTACAAACTGTTGCTACTTGTGCGGAAGGTGGTTTAGGGTATGCACTGCCGTTGTCATAAGCTGTCCTGTCTCTATTCATTTTTTTAAGTTTGTTGAACTTTAATCTTTCTAGCAATTGGTCAATACTCTTAAAGCATCTTTCGTAATCGAATTTATATCTTAAAAAGTCTACGTTAGAAGTAATGTCCACATTCAAAGTAGAAACATCCTTAGTAAGAGTATCAATTTGAAACATGTAATGTTTTATCATTAATTGCATAAGGTCAAACCCTTGCTGGTTGAAAAGAGTGATTAACTCTAAATGGAAAGGCGAGTCAGCAACTAGCTCAGTGGGGTACTGGTGGAAACGTAACCCCTTCAGGACTACTCACTGATTAAGGCATTCATTAAAATAAGCTACTTCAGGTTGAAGCTTCTTAAGTTTAAGAAGCTTATTATCAAATAATTTCAGTTTTTCACTTAGTGAATGGGAACTAACCTGTTGATTTCCACAGATGTCGGCCGGTCACTCCTGGTTTAATCCACTTCCAAAAGACAAGTTAGAAGTGTCCTTCACCCAATCATTAAATACTGGAGTGCCTATAAGCCCCGTTCTGTGGTTTGATAAGTTCCCATATCCATTTGAAGAAATAAAGTTGGTAATTGTCGTATCTCTTGGAGACTGTTGTGCTGGTGGTATAGAATCTCTTGGAGACTGTTGAGCTGGTGGTATAGAATCACCAGTAGTTTCTTGAACTTTGTTTACATTTAACACATTTTTTGAGTTTAACACGTTGCAATTACTAAGTCTATGAATGGCTAAAGAAGTTCTCGACATTGTGCTTACACTTGCCTGCTGACTTTGGTTGACATTGGAACCTCCATTCTTAAATGAATGGTGCTGTGATACAGATTCATCCACTTTGTCAAGGCAGGACGGGAACAAATCCATCCGTTGATTCAAAGCATTCAATAAAGCTGTAAGGTTCAAAATTTCAGTCTGTAATTGTTGCAATGCAAATATATATATATTGTCATTGATTAGGTGAATGGTGGTACTTTTGGCATAATATTATATATTGTATATTATACATTTTATATACTTTTGGTATAACATTATATATATCCATTTTTTTGTATAATTTAACATGTCTTGTTTAATACAATGCTTTTGGAATCACACAACATGTGTTTAAATAAGACACTTCATAATGGTAAACATTTGAGAAATCACATATGGAGTGTGATTTTGTTTCAAATAAGCAACTGGCAATCAAAGCTGTCATTTATATATTTATATATATTATGACAGCATGATGTGTAAGGCATACATATATATTCGAGACTTGCACATTGAACCAGTATTACAGATTTTAACAACATGCAGAGAAGTTGTACATGTAATGCATAGGTGACATATATATTGATGTTTACAGTGAGAGGTTAACTTGATTAATAGTTTTATAAAAAAACTTTTTTTATTTTTTATTTTCAAAATTGAAATGATGCGGGAACTTTGTTCGGTACATGTGTGGGTTTACCAATGTACCTTCGTTTGAATTCAAGTTAAAGTGTAAAATAAATTTCACACTGTTTGATTTTATTACTGTCTTTGTACTTGAAACAAACTGTGATGTCCTTTTAAAAACAGCTGACAGTCAGTCATGTGATTTGGTTTACTATTTAAACTTGAATGGCAATTTGTGTGTAACTATCTGATGAAGTTGCCATAGTACGGCAACGAAAAGCGCTTCATAATAAACGGTTTCAGTCTTTTTTATATGGTGCTTCCCAGAGTCTGTTGGATACTTCTGTTTATCTTTTTGCACAAGTTTCGTTTTACTTTAATTTGTATCTTGTTTTTGTATAACTTGTCCTATGTCAGATCGTGATGCTATTATTTTTTCTATATTTGTTAACCAAGAAAGTTAATTTAATTTAACAGAGTGTAGGCCTACATTAAGAAATTAAATTACTTTAAGGGTTTCTTTATTAGTGATACATTTTCTTGAATTAAATAACAATGGAGAGGTTTTCATGGTAATTTTATGGGACTCAATAAAGACTTTTTTTATTTGAAAGATGTCTTTATGGTAATAAGAGAAAAGCATGGGATAACATTTTATCTGACCTATTCCCTGAGGCTCAAATAACAGAATATTTTTTCCTTACATTTATTTCATTGAATTGCACTTCTTAACACTTATAGTTGTGCTATACAGCTAATCTATTACATTTTGTACTGCTATAAAGCTTTTTTACTGTTTCACTGCATTTTTATACTGTTTTAACTGTATTTTCATTGCTAAATAGTGTTCCATTACTGTAATTGCATTTTTATTGAATATCTTAACTGTAAACTGCTTTTTCTTATTGAGAGTTGTATTTTCTGTTTGTGAGTGCTCTATCTGTGTTTTTCTGTGCATTTTTTTTCTGAGGTTCCTGTGTTCTAGTCAGGTAGTACACTCTGGATAGAGGCCTGCTGTTATCCAGGCCTGGTTGTTTTGCTTGTTGAGTTTCCTGTGTTTCTGGCAGTCATCTTCTGCTGGTAATGTCTTGTCTTCACTGTTAACGAGAGTAACAGGCTTGCCTGACCTTCTCTAGCATGAGTGATTGCTTGAAAGAGCAGGGGCTAGCAGGATTTGGTAGTAATTCGAGCTTCTAAATTCTTCCATCTTTTCTGGTATTTATATCCTGTGTTTGCAGTGTGGTGCATTTGTTTGCCCATTGCGCACTGCCGCTGTGCGGTTTTAACCCATTGTGAGGTATCTCAGTTGCATTTTTCCCTTACCAGCTCTCCTGTGTAACTGATGCCCTCCCTTGCAACTACTGTGATTTTATCAAGTCCTACTCGCACCTATAGGTACTCTATTCTGATAATACCTACTCTACTATCCTTTACCTCTCTACCACAAATTCTGACAACCATGCACGGACAAAGTCCTGTAGTTTCTCCTGCTAGTCTTGTTGATATGGACATCCTGAGACAGTGTAGCAACTGCCTCATGTACATGGACAACCCTCTTCTTCTACCACCTAGGAACACAATACGTGAGAGATGCAATTACATTAAGAACTTAGAATCCTTGCTGTCTCAATCACAAGCCAGTACATCTGGCACTGAGAAGGCTGTCTGCACAAACACCACAAGCACCACACCTCTAACACCACCCACTCCTGTACAGTACATTCCTACATATGTGGAGGTTTTCAACAAAAACATACCTAAATAAAAGAGACCTCTGAGGCAAAAGCACACACACACATCACAATCCATCACAGCAAGCACTACACATAGTCCAGCCACAAACCCAACATACTAGTCATAAGAGACTCTATCGTGAGACACACAGATGTGCCCCTCATCAGGCTAGACAAGGGGAAAGTCATGGTAAGTTGCTTGTCAGGTGCTAGAATCTGCCACATCATTCACGCACTCAAGTCTCTCAACAACAGGTACTGTTATGACTCTGCCATAGTCCATATTGGTGTGAATGACTTGAGACATACCTCTCTGGACTATATGAAGAGAGACATGGTTGAGCTCACTGAATATGTGTCACAGGCAGGTATGTCCCTAGCCTTAAGCATCATCCTACCGTCACCCAGAATGATGCCTCAATACAAACAGAAAATGATTAACTTTAACAAATGGCTTAGTTTCTGGTGTCATTCCAAGGGGATCCAGTACCTGACAGCCTGGGAGGACATGATTGACAGACCATGATGCTTTGCCAGAGATGGCCTTCATCTGTTTCTCCTGGGATTCAGGCTTCTGGAAAAGGCTCTTGCCTCCCCATAGTGCTTTTTAGGCAAAGTCATGAGGACAAAATTACCAACGTGAAAAATTCTTCTAAACGCTAGGAGCTTTAACATGAAACTGCACTCATTGCAAGCATTCCTCACCCTGGAAGATGCTGACATTTGTGCAGTCATTGAAACCTGGTTCAAAGTTGCAGAGAGCACCCCAGCCTTACCAGGTTACTTGTCCTACCATACTTTCAGACCCCAAACAGAGGGCTACAAAGCCAAAGGAAGTGGAGCTTCAGTACTGATCAAAGACATACCTCCAGGCTGGTCAAAAAGTATGATGCACAGGAGAGACTCCAGGTGCAGTTAACTATTGACAAAACACCTACTCAAATCATAGCTAGCTACAGACCCCCAACCATAACTCAGGAGGCCCACTCCACCTATCTGGACTTACTCGAATCCATCAAGATTCAACCCTCTACCCTGATCCTGGGTGACTTTAACTACCCAACCATAGAGTGGAAGGACTATTCTAGCTCAGACATGAATGCCCAGATATTCCTTGACTTCATCAATGTCAATGCATTCGATCAGCTGGTCGACATCCCCCACAAAAAGTGCAAATATCCTGCGCCTGGTATTAACCAACATGAGTAGCCACTGTAGCACCCCTACAGTGTCATCCTCCTTGGCAAGATCCAACCATACAGCAATCACTTTCAAAGTTACCATCTTCCCTGACGCCCCCCTTGCAAGGGTCAAACAAAAAACTTTTCCAAAACTGACTACAACCTCCTGAGAGCAAGTATAAGTAGCTTCACAGCCACCATCCCTTCAATTGAATCATGCAATAATGTCCAAGGCTACACCAAAAAACTATATGAGCACCTATATAGCTGCATGGACTCAACTCAGCTATGCCTGACAGGACCAAATCATCTTCCTCAAGGAAGAGTAAACCTGTCTGGTGGACAGCAGCAATAAACAGACTCTATAATTAATGGAAAGAATTACTGTCTAGGACCAAGAAGGAGCAGGTGCCAAGTTGGAAGCAATCTCCCCTTTGTCTGAACAAGCAAATAAGGTCACTGGTGAAATTCTCTAAGGCTAACTTTGAGTCCAAATTGGCCACATCCACTAAGGACAATCACAAGGCCTTCTTCGAATACATCCACAATCTCAAAGGTAACTCCCAAATCTTCTCTGAACTGGTGGTCAAGAATATCACACACACAAATGCCATAGATATATCCAACCTGCTGACAGACAAGTTCAGTGAAAACTTCACCCACCCCCCATTCCCCCCCATCAGTAAACCAGGACATCCACAGCACCTACCCCCTTCCCCTCATCACCAGGGAGCAGGTTATTAATGCCCTCTCAAAGTAAAAAAATACAGCCTCCATGGGACCCGACAACATCCCTGGCTGTGTCCTACATGAACTTAAGCAGGAGCTCTCAGCACCACTAGGCACCCTATTCAACCAAGGTCTGTGCACTGGCTTCATCCCAGCAGAATGGAGGGCAGTCACTGTCATCCCTCTGCACAAAATTGGAGTGTCAACTGACCCAGGCAATTATAGACCAATCAGCCTAACTAGCCTGATCTGCAAGGCCATGGAGCACATTATCATGGACCTTATAAACAAGGACATTGGCAACCTCCAAACACTTGATCCCACACAGTTTGTTTTTTTCAAAGGGAGATCATGCCTGTTAAACTTGGCCGCCTTCTTCGAAACAGTCACCAAAGCCATGGATGAGGGAAAGACAGTGCACACCACCTACCTTGATCTAGCCAAAGCCTTCAACACTATTCCCCACTCATGCATAATAGATAAACTGTCCTAGCTAGGCATCAATCCATATGTTACCACATGGGTAGCTAACTGGCTCACTGATAGAACCCACTCAGTCAAAATAGGGGAAGCCACCTCTAGTAGTAGACCCATAACAGGCGGCTTACCCGAAGGATCAATCTTGGGTTCTCTACTGTTTGAGATATACTTTTCTGAGGTGCAAGCCAAAACCAGTGGTCTGTGGCTGACCAAGTTTACAGATAGCTGCAAACTGAGCACTGTCATAAATTCCCCTAGTGATGTGAACATCCTCCAAGAGGGCCTTAACCAAACTAATGACTGGTGCCAGAAGCAAGGTCTCAAACTGAATGCCAAGAAATGCATCATTATCCCCTCTGGGGAGAATGGTGTGCCCACTAATTATCGCATTAATAACAATGTACTAAGCATGCATCAGTCGTGAGGGACTTGGGCACCCAGGCTGATAGCAACCTAACTTTTGACCACCATGTTTGTCTCCATTGTACAGAAGGCTTTCTACATGGCCTACCTCATAAGTAAGGGTATTTCATCTAGGAACAAGGAGGTCATAACATCCCTGTACTCTCCCTTATCAGACCCATTACTGAGTACAATGCCCCCTTTGGCATTTACCTTGCCAAGCACATGCAGCAGTTGGATAGACCACAGAGGTTCCTAACCAGGACAATCCATGGTCTCCAACACCTATCCTATACAAATAGGCTAAAAGCCCTGTCCCTCTACTCAGTCTCATACAGACTGCTCAGAGGTGACCTGTGTCTGGCATACAAGGCCATCTCAGACTCATCCTTGATGGAGTTGCTGCATATCCCTAAGTCAAACTCCACTCGCGCAACCCGCACGCAAGGTCTCAACCTGGTCTTTGACATCAATAGAACTTATCTGCGGGATAGATTTGTGTCCCAGTGACTCTCTCATGTGTGGAATAGACTTCTTCTCCATGTCAAGCAGAGTACCTCACTAGCCCTCTTTAAGAGGAACCTGAACGACTGGATGGGAAAAGAAAATATACCCCTGGGATCCCACCTGTGTCCCTGCTGGACAGGGAAAACAGGTGCTGACTTTGTGAGAACATGGGTGAAATTCTTGGCTAGGGTTATAAGGGCCTCTGGGCCAATAGCCAAGTACTGTCCTATGACTCTATGAACCTATGACAAGCTAAAGTTAAAAATAAAGAAAGGAAATAAAGATGTGTTATTGGATTTGAAAGCTTTGGATCTTGATTATCAAAAGATTTCATAACATATAGTTTCTATTGGATTGGAAAAATGACACTACACTCATATTCATTAACACACAAAGGTTTACAAAAGTTAGGTCTCAGATCAAAAAAGGTGACAAAGTTTAATCATATCAGCTGACTGTTAAGAAATGTACTGATATAGTGGATATATTATCTTGCTTTAAGTCTTATTATGAGAAAATAAATAGCCATAATAATAAAATTGAAGATAAAAATGTGGTTGAATCTTTCTTAATTAATAGCATACCTAACAAATTAGCGTCCACTATAGCTGTCTGACATGCACTCCCTTGGCAAGCCATATGCTAAATATTGCTGCTTGAATCTTGCATTTTTATAAATATAAAGGACAAACTCACTGACCATCAGGATTCCAAAAGGGACCATATTAAGGGAGATAGTACCTTGTTCTTTTAAGGTAGAGCTCTTGCTCTTGACAGGTGTGTACAACAAGGCTCACCACTTCTCCATAGTAGTACCTATGATGAGGTGGTAGTCAAACCCAAGTCCTCAGCTAAGCAATCCCCTCTCCTACACAGGAGTGGGGGCAAGCTGTAGTCTTCTTGGGTGGCCAATATGTGTAGGACTGTCTCACAGTGAAGCAAACCTGAGATACAGTTACTGCAAGCATCAGGGAGAGTTAAGTGTACTTAACACATCTCTCCCATTGATTTACCTCATGAATTCTCAACACGGTAAAAACTCACGTGAGGACAGAGAGGCAAAGTCAGGAGCATGGCGTACATATCAGCCAGCTAGTATATTTACGTATTTAATTATGGGAACTGTGTGAAATGAAGCAGTGTTGTACCTTCCATTATTTCCTGCAGTCACACAGAAGCACAGCTGTACTATGTCTAGATTTCTGCACAGTGTCCTAATGTTGCCTCATACTTTTGGCATGATTCTCAAACTGTGATGTTGAGGGCTGCGGTTTACAGTAAGTCAACAAAGCCAGATAACAGCCTTTCAGACTTCTGCTTCTTCAAAAAAAATGTCTGTTGATGCAAAACCCATTGTTCTATTAATGTTTGACATGATTACAGCAATGGTTAAAAACTGTCTCTGATCCTCAGATTGCATTCCCTCCTTAATTTGGTCTTAGTTTCCTCTCCAGTGTCCCCACTATATAAAATATTTCATATATCTTCTCATTTTCAGTAGTAATTGAGAATGTGTGAGTGATCTTAATTCCCTTATTCTCTCCTTTTCCAAGGCTGTAGGTGTTCTGGGTTGCAATTGCAGTGTTCTTGTCTTATGTAACGTCTACATTTTTCAATCCAAATGTGAGCAAAGTATGCCAATATTAAAGCTTTAACCCTAAATTTGTAACAGCCCCATTCATTTGGGGTAATAATTGCCATCTTTCCTGTGAAAAGTTTCAAGACTTTTATATGTAGTTTTGATGTTTATAGTTTATTTACTTGTTTTTTAATTTAATAAATATTAAAAGAAATAATCATGCTACATTTCATATTGCAAGGCCTGAGAAGGAATATGTGTTTTTGGCAACAAGTGCCTATGTACCAATAAACTATAGTCATCAGGAGTCCTGCCTTTTGAAAATGTTCAGTAAAAACTGCAAGAAAGACATAAATACCTAACCAAGCTAAAGTCTTTACTGTACAAAACCTTAAACCCCTGTAGTATATGGACATACTAATGATTCAGCTACATGAATTCTGAAGGCCCGTGAATTTTACTTTTTAAGTCTTTATAAGTGTATTCAAGTTAATAAAGCCAAACCACACTAGCTATAGATATGCACATTTTAACCTTTTTTACCTCATCAGTACAGCATAAGTAGATTGTTTGGCTATACTTTAGAAACACAGTGCTTAAAATTAAGCCTGATGTCCATATATATTATAGTGCCTGCAAACTATCCCAAATAACATCGAAATGAAAGGGTAAAATGTCTCACAGACAAACCATTCAATAGAAACTGCAAGAAAGACTCAACCAAGCTAAAGTCTTCACTGTTTAAAACCTTAAGCCTCCTATAGTGAAGGCCCATGGGATATATACATACAAATACCCCCTTAAGGACATGCTAGTGTTTCGGCTATATGGCTTCTAAATGCCCATGACATTTAACTTTTTAAGTCCTTATGGGTACATTCACACCAACAAAACCAAAACCCACTAGCTATATAATAATCTCTTAAGGATATACCAGTGTCTTAGCTACATGGCTTCCCAATGACCATGAGTTTTTACTTTTTAAATCTTTATTTATACATTCATGCTAATAAAACCAAACCACAATAGCAGCTTTATGGGTGCATTCAGGCAAACAAAGCCAAACCACAGTAGTATCTTTATGGGCACATTCAGTCTGATAAAGTCAAACCCCACTAGCTGTAAACATGCATGTTTTAGCCTTTGTTTGACATCAGCAGTACCTCATAAGTAGATTATTTGGCTATACTGTAGAAACACAGTGCTTAAAATCAAGCCTGATGTCCATAAGTATTAGTGCACCTACAAAATATCCCAAATAACATCCAACCCACATTGATAAAAATAACATACCCTCTTATCATCTTCTCATTTTGAACAGTCATTAATCTGGATTTACAGGACTAGTGTGCATTTTCTGTGAATTAAGTTATAATACTTCACTGTGGCTATTATGAGTTTGTGTAAAACAAATCTGAAATAGATTACAGTGGCCATTTTATCACAATCAGATCCATTACTTTGGCAATTATTATCACATTACTACAGTCAGACATCTGAGATGTACACTGTCAACAATGTACTTATAAATTCTGGGTCTATTGGTGGATGAAAATGACAGGTCCTGCTGTCACTGTCAAGTTAACATCAATAGTCAAGCTTTGCAGTCCTAGTATACATTTCTGTAAAGCAAAATGGAATAGTTCACTGTAGCCATTTTATCACAATCAGAGATATGACTTGGTATAAAGACATACAGGTACATACAATCTGAGTGTGTGTACTGGCAAAGCAAGAAAGGTCATGAGACTCAGTGGCTTTGGAACATCTATGAATCTCAACCTGCAAGTCCAACAACTTCAATGTACTTGTAAGTACCATTTGTATGTCCTGCTAACTGGCACATGTTTTGTGACTACTCCCTGTAATCACAGCAATAACTGAAGTTGCCGTTTACAGATAGTGACACAAATGTCATGATGTGCATTTTACAGTAACCTTCACGGTGATCTCAATGGCTGCAAAGGCATCAAAATCTCACAGTCCCTGATGTATGTATGTCTATTGATCCAAAACTTAGAAAACAAGAACTTAGGTAAAACACAGCTCACTCACAAATATACAAAGTCACAGTACACAGCAATCTGAAAACTATATTAGTACATGCCACACCATTGCCAGTACATGCTTGACTGTTTTGTATTGTTTTTACCACTGTGCCTGCTAAACCAAACTTCTAAGGAAGCATCATCCAGGCAGTCAGGAAAGTGCTTTGTGCTCTTCCCAGCATCTAGGAAATAAGAGCTTGTTTTCATTTATGAACCTAACCTCCACTCCATAGTAGTGATAGAAGAACTCACATGGTTGTGAGGGTTGTGCATTTCCCTTCAATACACTCATGACCATTTTTGCCTTGACAATATCCTCCCTCAGGCTACATCTTCTTTCTCCAGGAGGGCAATACTGGTCAATCCTGAAGTAACTTTGTGGATATCCATTCAGTTACTCCTTTACCATTTACTGTAAATATAACTTTCCACTACAACCTTATAATCCTCATAAAATTTCATACCAACATAACTTAACCTCCCATTTCTATGCCACCAACCTTCATCACAAGTGTTGATCTACTACATCACATGCTCCCCAACTTCAAACTCTTCTCCCTTTTATTCTCGCAGCACTATACTAACTTCTGTGATCTACTTCACTACTCCAACACACACCTATTATCTACAATCCAACTATAAACAGTTTTACTCAATACTTTAAGTTCCTACTGCAACTTACACAGTTCTAATTCATCAGCTCCTTTTTCCCAAAAAATATTATTTTGATTACTGTCATACACGTCATGTAAATTAGTATTTCTCCTTTTATTGTAGAAGTAAAATGTACATACAGTATCCTGTGAATTTCATTTTATTGCAAACATATTCATATGTGTACGTCACGTGATCTTGCCCGGTTAACAAAATTAAGGAAAATAAATAACTAAAATGCATGCTCCATGCATGACTATTCTTAATACCTATGGGCACATCAACATATATATTTTTAGTTATCACTGCATGCTATTCACAGAATATAACGGCATACTATATACTGCTTTGGTGGTCTGCAGCATACCACCACTATTTATTAATGCACTTGTTTTATTTATTTACATTTGTTTACCGGGAGATTCCAACTGGACAAAGGTCCTTTTTCAGTGGAGGTCCGGGGAGAAAAACTTCACAGAACAATAAATGAGTAGCAGAGTACATGAAGAACAATTGAATATACATACAATAGCAAATAATACATACTTCAGCAAAGATTATCTATACATACAATATGAAACATAGTAATGAACAGATATACCAATATCTAGCTAGAAGCTAGGAATAAAGGTAGAATGTATATACAGATAGTACTAAGCTGAAACAGATACTGTTCTAAGCTCATATACCTAAATCCTACATATAAATATTGCACTAAACTCAAGCAGATATAAAGCAGAAGCTCCACATGAAGGTGGAACAAGCTAGAAGGGCTACTGAGATGGAAGGGAAGATAGAGGAGTAAGATAGGAGACTGAGTGAGTAGTATACGTGATAGTGAGAGGAAGCTAGGTGTAAGTCAGTTGTATATGTATTTGGAGTTGGGATGAAGTGAAGTAGTTAAGTATGTTATAACAGGTCTGAGAGATTGAGTGAGGAGGGAAGGGGAGGGTAAAGGGTGGCCAGAGCCTGCACAGAAAGGAATGCAATGATCAGATGGTGGAGGCACTGTGGCTAGGGAATGGGAGAAGAAGGGGAGGTAAAAGGAGGGTTACTAGTCGGGATTGGTGCATGGGCATAACCAGAGACTTTTTAAGTGAGTTTTTAGTGCAGTCTTGAAGTGATTGCAAGAAGGTAGTGTGGTTATAGAGAGGGGGAGATTGTTCCATAATCTGGATATGACACAGGAGAATAGTGCCTCTCCCGCTGAGTTCTTGGGTCTGGTCATTAGAAGTAGATTTTTGCTGCTGGAGCATAGAGGTCTAGTGGAGCAGTAGGGCTGGAGAAAGTTTTGAAGGGCATGGACTTTAAGAGGATGGTTTACTAACTTGTGGGCAAGGGAGAAGCTGATTCAGGTGAAGAAGTTGAGGGAGTTCAAGCCAGTCAAGTTCTCTAAGTGAGATAAAGTGGTAGCTGCAATAAGATGCACCAGTGGCAAACTTAGCAATTTTATTGTAGCAAGCCTTGAGCTTGTTTAGGTCTGTTTGTCTAAGGTAGGTAAGTATAGGAGAGGCGTAGAGTAAAGTGGAGATTAGGTGGGAATTGGCAGCAGAAATTCTGTCTGCCTTGGTGAGGAATTGTTGTTTCTGTATAATGAACCTAGTTTTTTTGTGAACCTTTTTATGGTAAGAGAAATGTGAGTGTGAAACCTGAGATTGTTATCAATCTCAACACCAAGTATTTTGGTGTGTTCTGTTGGGGAGATGATGGTATTGTCTTTGGCTAGAATATTAAAGTGGGGAATAATTGGGTTAGATTTAGTGGGTTGGAAGATAAGCAGTTTAGTCTTGCTCGGGTTGAGTAATAACTGGGCATTAGATAGCCAGTTTTCTACAGATGAAAAGGTTTCCTGTGTGATCTTGTGAAGTTCAGGTATAGTTGAGGCTGAGCAGATGAGGGTGGAGTCATCTGCATACTGTATAAGAGAAGCATGCTTGGTGGCTGTGAATAGATCATTGGTGAAGAGTGAGAACAGTAGGGGACCAAGGATGGAGCCTTGGGGAACACTGAGTGTTACAGGAAGTTGAGGAGATAGGTCATTATGCCAGACAACTGATTGTTGGCAGGCAGTTAGATAGCTGTGAAACCAATCAGTAACTGATTGGGAAAAAGATAGGATAGTGAGAACAGAGATTAGTAGTTTGTGTGAGACCATGTCAAAAGCCTTGGACAGATCCAGAAATATAGCAGAGGAGAACAGGCCATTATGTTTATGATGAAGGATAGCATTAGTGAAAGAGAGCAAGGTGGTAGTAGTGCTGTGGTATGGCCTGAAGCCATGCTGGGTGCTGGAGAGGAGGTTATTAGCTAAGAGGTAGTCTAAGACTTGAGAATGGATGCATTTCTCAAGTATCTTGGAAAGTGGAGAAAGGATGGCTATGGGGCGGTAATTGGAAAGTTCAGTGGAGGAGCCACCTTTATGGAGGGGAATGATGTGGGATATTTTCCACAGTATGTGTACATAGCTTTCTGATAAGAACCAATTAATTAATATATAGACTGGATAAGTTAGGGTTTCTGCTGCTATTTTTAGGTATTCAGAGGGGAGATTGTCAGCTGCAAGTTTTGTAGGCTTAAGTTTCAGTACAAGTTTTTTATATAGGAGGTAGGCACTGATGAAAAAGAAAAGACTGTGGGTGGAGTATTTGGTTTTGATGTAGGGAGGGTGGGTAGAGGGTTGTGTTGTTTAGTCAAAGACAGAATGGTTTCAGTAGTGTTTATTGAGTGAGTCAGCAATTCTGCTACAGGAAGAGGGAGTGGCAGGTAGGGGGCTGGCTACTTTACCTGGGTGGAGAATGGAGTTTATTGTGGACCAGAACTGCTTAGGGTGTGATGGGAGGAGTTTAGGGCAGACTGATAATATTGGGTTTTATCTTCTTTTATTTCCTTTTTGATCTTGTTGCGCAACTCTAGGAATGACTGCCTGGGGGGTGGGGGGTTGTTAAGCACCAGTGCTCCCAGGCCTTATCACTGTCATGCCATTGGCATTTTTATTGTTGTTATGTGAGATCTCTCAAGTTTACACCTTGGTTTGTGCTGGGGAACATGTCATAGACATGCTAGCCTTTACATAAAGGTGTATGTGTATATCAAGAAATGTTTAAGCAGGTTTCACAAGCACATTTGTATTAGATCATGATCCGTAATGGCAACAGGATGTGCTGTTTTATCCACTATAATGGTATGCATTTGGTTTTGTGGCAAAAGGTCCATACAGTGCAGTACATATCATAGTGGCCATATGATACAGAAACACAAATACTGCATGCACTGTTCCAATGTAATGGATTCTAAGTTTAATTTGCATGGTCATTGATGTGTCTACTTCCCTGGTAGCAAAGCCAATACAACTACAGATGAGTGCCTTGAATGTGTCTCTATGTATAATGGTGATCCACAATGAAATGAAACACTCCTCTCTGCATTAAATATCTGAGTATCCCATACTGTTCAGTGCTGCATGCACACTGTAATGCACAGCTACCTCTATGATCACATCACATGTATACACGAGTGATCCTGTCACTTTCCAGTATGTACACTAAGGAGTGTGCCAAAGAATCGAGCATTTTTCAGTAGGTGCTAATGTGCAAAACAAATGTGTTGAAAGCTAATTTCAGAAGCAATGCAGATTGCACTTTATTCCATTGTTGTGTGACTGTGGAGTAGGTCCAGGAGTTTGGGAGATATCCCTCTGTTAAAAAAAAGGAAAAAAATGTAATGCTTGCTACAGGTGAGTTTCAGCAAGATGGCTGCAGTAAGCAGAACTTGCTGAAAGTGCTGCTAAACTTGTGACATGAATTTGTATACTATTTGTGTCACTTGGTACAATGTGCCTACCTATGTGCCTTCACTTGTATTTATAAGTGTGGGTTAGATTTTGTTTTATGCATGCTTATTGCCTGACTACACTGATCACTCAAAGTTAAGTGTTCAGTGAAATACATGTCAGAACATACTGCTGTATACATAACTTCAAGTGATGAATATATACCCACTAGATATTTACCAACAACATTTAAAATTAACTGCACTGTTAGTTGTGTACCCAGTCACGGCATTTTGCAAAAACTTTGATTTTTACCTTTTACATAAAAACTCTGTAGTAGAATTAATGAGTTTTATGTTTATTCTGTAAACCTCCTTATCCCTAATATGTGGTAATATATCAACATACATTGAGCCTTTGGCCCCATCACACTGGGCATATAAGCCAAACTGTGCAATGCCTGTATTGGTATTGGCCACTCGTGTCATGTGGGAAGCTGTATGAGTTGATGAGTGTGATGCAGCACATCAGTGGGGATGAAGTACTGCTGCTAGATGGCTGTGATGCACGGCAGCATTTACTGGTGTCTGGAAAGCTGCTATTGAAGTACTGCTGCTAGACGGCTGTGACGCATGGCAGCGTTTACTGGTGTCTGGAAAGCTGCTATTGAAGTACTGCTGCTAGATGGCTGTGACGCATGGCAGTGTTTACTGGTGTCTGGAAAACTGCCATGAAGTACTGCTGCTAGATGGCTGTGACACATGGCAGCATCTACTGGTGTCTGGAAAACTGACATGAAGTACTGCTGCTAGATGGCTGTGACACAAGGCAGTGTTTAATGGTGTCTGGAAAACTGCCATGAAGTACTGCTGCTAGATGGCTGTGACACGTGGCAGTGTTTACTAGTGTATGGAAAACTGCCATGAAGTACTGCTGCTAGATGACTGTCACACATGGCATTGTTTACTGATGTCTGGAAAACTGCCATGAAGTACTGCTGCTAGATGGCTGTGACACATGGCAGTGTTTACTGGTGTCTGGAAAACTGCCATGAAGTACTGCTGCTAGATGGCTGTGACACATGGCAGTGTTTACTGGTGTCTGGAAAACTGCCATGAAGTACTGCTGCTAGATGGCTGTGACACAAGGCAGTGTTTACTGGTGTCTGGAAAACTGCCATGAAGTACTGCTGCTAGATGGCTGTGACACATGGCAGAATATACTGGTGTCTGGAAAACTGACATGAAGTACTGCTGCTAGATGGCTGTGATACAAGGCAGTGTTTACTGGTGTCTGGAAAACTGCCATGAAGTACTGCTGCTAGATGACTGTCACACATGGCATTGTTTACTGGTGTCTGGAAAACTGCCATGAAGTACTGCTGTTAGATGGCTGTGACACATGGCAGTGTTTACTGGTGTCTGGAAAACTGCCATGAAGTACTGCTGCTAGATGGCTGTGACACATGGCAGCATTTATTGGTGTCTGGAAAACTGCCATGAAGTACTGCTGCTAGATGGCTGTGACACAAGGCAGTGTTTACTGGTGTCTGGAAAACTGCCATGAAGTACTGCTGCTAGATGGCTGTGACACATGGCAGCATTTACTGGTGTCTGGAAAACTGACATGAAGTACTGCTGCTAGATGACTGTGACACAAGGCAGTGTTTAATGGTGTCTGGAAAACTGCCATGAAGTACTGGTGCTAGATGGCTGTGACACGTGGCAGTGTTTACTGATGTCTGGAAGACTGCCATGAAGTACTGGTGCTAGATGACTGTCACACATGGCATTGTTTACTGGTGTCTGGAAAACTGCCATGAAGTACTGCTGCTAGATGGCTGTGACACATGGCAGTGTTAACTGGTGTCTGGAAAACTGCCACATGGTACTACTGCTAGATGGTTGTGACACATGGCAGTGTTTACTGGAAAACTGCCTGTTCTTTGCTCACTTTACTCTGTTGCACTTTCTCATCTTTTGAGAGGAGGCAGACCTAGTTAGGCTTGCCAACTGTCCCTCATTTAGTCGGACAGTCCTAAACTGGACTAAAAAATAAAATCATAAAAAAACAAATGCCCCAATATGTTAGGAGAAAAAATTCCAAGTTTCCTTTTCATATTGCAGAAAAATCTAACACTATATCTCAAGCACCTTAACAGGATAGATAGCAATACAAATAATTAAAACTCTATAGCACTGAGGTTTTATTTTAGCAAGCTAGCTGCTTTGATTAAGGTTGACAGTGCCCTGCAGAATTTCACATTTATCTAAGAGCTGCCCTACTTTGAACATCTGCAGAAATGCCATACCTCTACACAGCCCTACTACCAGATACAGTCTTTACCTAGTTAACAAACAAAAGAATAAATAGTTATGAGCTCACATATTTCAGAATAAATGTAATTCATCAATTATGATGTGTTTCTCAGTGGTACTATATGTGCATGGACTGTGTGCCTCACATCTGTACTGTTTTCACATTCATCCTCTATGGCATGTTTGTGCTGCTTTTCATCACGTGTTTGTGAATCCATATGTGCAGTTGTAGAATTTTCTTACCCCTGTGTTGTGTCCACGAGAATACATTCATAAGATTGAATGAACTAATGTCAAAGCCCATGCAATCCAACAAAAAGGGTCAAAACGCAAAACCCGAATATACTACAGACAGGTTTTGTACAATGAGGCAAGCTCCCATGCACAGTCACACCCCTCTGTTACTTATATTTACCAATTCCGAGATCACACTACAGTGGGAAAAGGGCAAATGACATTCACAACAGACTACCAGCCTTTTAGTGCTTCTACGACAGCTGATAGCAAATGTTTCTGACCTTCTATGTTTTGATCTTTTTGGTCTATTTTACAGGTATCAACATTTGTTTGTTTAGTCTTATGTGTTGTGTCCATGCCCTACAAGTTGTTACATAAGTTTTGTATACTCACTTATACTTCACATCCCCACATATATCAGCAGTGCCTTACTGCTCTGACTTCAACAAGCATTAATAGCAGTGCAGAATGCTTGCTGTGGGAAGACACTGTTACCCTCTGTTCTCTTTAGTGGTTGAGTATTCTGAATCTATACTCCCCCTGCTTACTGCGTACTCTCTTTTCCTCACTGTGACATATGTTGCATTCCACTTTCATTCAAAGCTTTCATGCAATGTACCCATTTTAATATACTTGACCCTGTAATTTCATGTATACCTCTCAACTGTCCAGAATTTTTTACAATGTCTAGATTTTAGTCTCATATTTGTGGTCTATTCCTCATAAAATGTGTGATTTTCTGACAAACTGTAAAGGACTGAAATTATGAAATAATGACAGACATTTGTCAGGCTTTGTATCCTTCAGAAATACATGTTACTGTAAAACCTGTTATTCTATCAACTTTCTAAATTTTTAAGAACAATATTTAAAAGTTATCTCTAATTTTGGACCGTGTCCCCTTAATATGTTTGGCTTTGGGTCTTGTGCTAAGAGATTGAGAGATATGCTTTCATGTCTTATTTTTGTATTTGATGCCCCCCTCCCCCATTACAGGCCCTAACGTCAAATCTATTCTACTCTGTCACAAGTGCCTTTAGTATTTACTGCATCCCATAGATGTCTGGACAAGACAGACTGCTAGTTTTATATGTGCATTTAGTACAGACTGTACTCCATAGATGTATGGACAAGTCTGTCTGTTAGTTTTGTTTCTGCTGCCTGGGTGTGATGGCTGCAAGCCTGCAAGACTCTCCTCTGCATTTACAAATTGTACTGAAGCATAGGTTTACAAGACCAGTTCATATGTGTCTATGTCCTAGCCCCTAATGCACATGTAAGTTTTAGTATCTATGTACTACCCCATGATACACAGACAAGAATCAGTATCTAGGCACTACCCCATGATACACAGGCAAGTATCAGTATCTAGGTACTACCCCATGATACACAGGCAAGTATCAGTATCTATGTACTAGCCCATGATACACAGGCAAGTATCAGTATCTAGGTACTACCCCATGATACACAGGCAAGTATCAGTATCTAGGTACTACCCCATGATACACAGGCAAGTATCAGTACCTATGTACTAGCCCATGATACACAGGCAAGTATCAGTATCTATGTACTAGCCCATGATACACAGGTAAGTATCATTATCTATGCACTACCACATGATACACAGGTAAGTTTTAGTATCTATGTACTACCCCATGATACACAGGCAAGTATCAGTATCTAGGTACTACCCCATGATACACAGGTAAGTTTTAGTATCTATGTACTACCCCATGATACACAGGCAAGTATCAGTATCTATGTACTAGTCCATGATACACAGGCAAGTATCAGTATCTATGTACTACCCCATGATGCACAGGTATCACTATCTATGCACTACCACATGATACACAGGTAAGTTTTAGTATCTATGTACTACCCCATGATACACAGGCAAGTATCAGTATCTATGTACTACCCCATGATGCACAGGCAAGTATCAGTAACTATGTACTACCCCATGATACACAGACAAGAATCAGTATCTAGGCACTACTCCATGATACACAGGCAAGTATCAGTATATATGTACTACCCCATGATACACACACAAGAATCAGTATCTATGTACTACCCCATAATACACAGGCAAGTATCAGTATCTAGGTACTACCCCATGATACACAGGCAAGTATCAGTATCTAGGTACTACTCCATGATACACAGGCAAGTATCAATATCTATGTACTAGCCCATGACACACAGGCAAGTATCAGTATCTATGTACTACCCCATGATGCACAGGTAAGTATCACTATCTATGCACTACCACATGATACACAGGTAAGTTTTAGTATCTATGTACTACCCCATGATACACAGGCAAGTATCAGTATCTATGTACTACCCCATGATGCACAGGCAAGTATCAGTAACTATGTACTACCCCATGATACACAGGTAAGTATCAGTATCTATGTACTACCCCATGATACACAGGTAAGTTTTAGTATCTATTTACTACCCCATGATACACAGGCAAGTATCAGTTTCTATATACTACCCCATGATACACAGTCAAGTATCAGTAACTATGTACTACCCCATGATGCACAGGCAAGTATCAGTATCTATGTATTACCCCATGATACACAATTTCATAGGTATTAACTAGGCTGATGGCACTGGAGCCTTTACAAGCCTAGCCCATAGAAGTGCCATGGCATCATGCTGCCCGGCATTAGTTCCCAGTGCCTCTATCAAGTAGAGCCACTGGAGTTATCCCCGGGGTGAACTTTCTATTTCCCATCCACGCATCAAGATTTCTCTTGAAGAGGGCCAATGAGGCACTCTGCTTGACATGTATGGAAAGTCTATTCCAGAGCATGGGCAGTCTCTGGGTGATGAAGCTGCCCCTCCAGCATGTTCTGTTGATTGTGGTAATGAGGTTGAGGTCTCTGGAGTGTGTGGTGTGGAGGGATTGGGATTTCTTTAGGTGTAGCATTTCTAACAGAGCTGGGTCAACAATGGCTTTGTAAGTCAAGCAGAGATCATCACTTAGTAGACGATACGAAACAGAGAATAGCTGGAGTTTTTCAGTCTGTCCATGTAGGACATGTGTTTAAGGCCTACAATCCTCTTCGTGAGGTACTTTTGTGGCCTTTGCAGCTGTTGCATGTGGTTAGTGAGGTACATTTCAAATGGGGCATTATACTTGATGATTGGCCTAATGAGGGAAGAGTAGAGATAGATGATGACCTCTTTCTTCCTGGATGCAAAACCCTTGGCAATGAGATGTGCCACATAGAAGTACTTTCTGACCACAGTGGCAATGTGGTGGTCAAAGGAAAGGTTGCTGTCAACCTGTGTCCCCAGATCTCTTATAATGCTTTCAGTGTTCAGTGGGCTCCCATTGATGTGGTAATTAGTGGGAACTGAGGTTTTTCCCAAAGGGGATGGTTTCGACACCAGTCATTGGTCTCAGTGAGGCCTTTCTGTAGGATGTCTACATCACTTGGGGAGTTAATAATGGTAAGTATCAGTATCTATGCATTACCCCATATCAGCATCAATGTATTACCCCATGATACACAGGTAAGTATCAGTATCTATGTACTAACCCATGATACACAGGTAAGTATCAGTATACTATGCATTGTGTACACATCTGTATACCGATGCTTCCATGTAAATCATGAGTACTTATAGACTCATGACGCATATGGAAGTATCAGTGTACTAGGGACTGTGTATGTATAAACCACATCCCAGGATGCTATTTATTTGGGTAACACTGTGCTTTCCAGGAGCACAACAGCTCATAAATCACTCACTCCTGCTAGAGTGGTCTCAGTCAACGTTATTTCACTGTTCATTCTGTTAGGTAAATTCTCCTTTCTCCAATATTTTTTGATCATGGAGTTAATATCTATAAGTTCAGGAGATGTGGTGGTTTGCCACTCCCTGGTAGGGGAACCAGGATGGTCTTGCTCCCCTGCAAAAACCTGCAAAAAAAATTATTTTGAGCTGCTCTGTTATACTTAATGCAACTAGCAGAGTTGGTATTGCTGGGACTGAGCTGTTGTAATAATACACACTGCATGCTGATTTCTCATTGCAGAACCATAAGTGAGTGGGATACACATCTGTATAAACTACATTGTGGTATACTGTGTGTTTGCAGTATGCACATCTTTGTAAAACTGTATCCTAGTATGCTATGTGTGTGCAGTGGATACATTTATGTAAATTGCATCCAGGTATTCAGTGCATGTATAAGATGCATGTACATGTAGTCTACATGCTGGTACGTTAAGTATGGGGGATGCACATATAAAACTACATTCTGGTATTGTGTGTGTGTGTGTGTGTGTGTGTGTGTGTGTGTGTGTGTGTGTGTGTGTGTGTGTGTGTGTGTATGTGTGTGAATATGCTTGTGTAAGCAGGATATAGCACCATGCAAACTGCATTCTGGTACATTTACAGTACATGTTTGTAGGGTGGTGCTCTATGTAAACAACATCCTGTTATAACATGTGTGTGTGTGTGTGTGTGTGTGTGTGTGTGTGTGTGTGTGTGTGTGTGTGTGTGTGTGTGTGTGTTGCACCTCTAGGTACTTTGCATCCTGGTACATTACATTTCTGTGGACCCGCAGGTGGGTAGTTGTGTGTCGGGAGGTGTAGTGTCCACATCTGTGTAAAACTGCGTCATGTTACACTATGTGTGTGCAGTGTACACATTTGTGAAAATTTTGTCCTGGAATGCTATGTGTGTGTGAGCATGCATGCCTGTGTAAACTGCATCCTTTTATGCTATGTGTTGATCTGAAATTAGTGTTACCAAAGGGGATATGCCTGCATAAACTGCCTATTGGTGCACTAGATAAGCAGGGTCCATACCATACCTTTGTAAACTGAATCTCAGTACAGGATGTGCATGTAGGGTGCACATCTGTGTAAACATCATCCTGGTACAGTATGTAGGCAAGCTACACATCTGTATAAACTGAATCCTGGTAAAGAATGTGTGTATAGGACGTGTATTTCTATGTATTCTGCATCCAGATACACTATGTGTTTGCAGGTGCACATCTGTGTAAACTGCATCTTGGTACATTATCTGTGTGTGCAGGCTGCTTATCTGTGCAAACTGCATTCTGGTACTAGTACAATGTGTGTGTGTGTGTGTGTGTGTGTGTGTGTGTGTGTGTGTGTGTGTGTGTGTGTGTGTGTGTGTGTGCGCATGTGCAGGCACACATCTGTGTAAACTGCATCCTAATGCATTGTGTGTGTGCAGAGTGTACATCAGTGCAAACTGCATCCTGGTATAGTATGTGTGTGTAAAACCTGTTATTCTATCAACTTTCTAAGTTGTGACTATTGAAACAGATGGAAGATACCATGATCAGAGCAGAAGCACTAATAGATTTGCTGCCTGAGACAACTGATATATCTATGGAGAATGCAGTTGAGAAATCCATACCCACACTTGCTGTGGTAACAAAAGACAACGGAGAAGCCTTTCCTGAGCTCTGGTGGCAAACAATAAATCCTTCTCAGATAAACACCTCTAAGCAGTCTGCATCCTAGTACACTATGCATCTGTAGGTACACATCTGTGTAAACTGCAGCATGGTACATTATGTGTTTACAGGGAGCATATTTGTTTAAAAATTGTATTGTGGTACTGTGTGAGTATGTGTGTAATTGGTGTATCTCTACATAAAGTGCGCCCTGGTATTCTGTGCATGCATATGGTACACATCTATGTAAAATGCATCTTGGTACACTGTGTGGGAGACAAGGATGCACCTCTAGGTAAACTGAATCCTAGTAGAGTATGTGTGTGTGTGTGTAGGGTGCACTCTTTGGTAACACTAACTTCAGATCAAGAGATAATTGAAGTAAGGCTCTGGATGAATGGTGGCAGATGATATTATTCAACATAGAATAAAGTATCCTAAGTGGGTCTATATTGGAACACTAAACATTCAAAATGTCGAGTGTTCTAATATTGAACCCTACCAATCGAAGATACCAAACATCGAACGTTTAGAACAGCGAATTTTTTTCCTAGGGAAAAAAATATGCTGTTCCAAAACACATACACACAACACAAGCACACCAAACAAACAGCAATCTACACACATACACCTAAAATCTTACACCTAACCCTACACTAAACTATGGACACACACCACTAACTATCCACTTACCTTAACCCAAACCCTAACCCTAAGGTCCGTCACTATCGCACACTCACCTCGCCCACGACCTAACCCTAACTCACCTAACCCACCCTAACCCTCATGTCCACACAATCGCACATATACCTAATCTACGCCCTAACCCTAACTCACCTAACCCGCCCTAACCCTCATGTCCACACAATTGTACACATACCTAACCCGCACTCAGTCACACACTTACCTGAACCCGACCCGTAACTTTCCAACAGTGCGCTGAAAATACCGAAGCAACAGAAACGGACAACCAAATTCTTTCCCTAGGAAAGAATTTGGTTTTCTGCTTCTTCGATATTTTCAGTGTTCGCTGAAAATGGGTAGATATTAGAACACTCGACATTTTAAATGTTCGGTGTTCTAATATAGACCCTCCTAAGTGATTTAACTACTTTAATAAGAAATCAACATTTCAAAAGAAGCAGCAGCAAAGCAGCAACAGTAATAATCCCAGTGCTTGTAGCTTATTAGATGATGTATTTCTTTCTAGATGCATCCTTGCAGAGGTAGAAGAGTAAGACAAGATGAACAAAGTCACTTAAAACTATATTACCTAGAAAATAACCAAATGCACGTCAGAACAAGTTGTTTACTTTTCACACTGCATACCAGCTCCAAGGTTAATCCTTTAAATGCATACTACAGCATCCTTTTTTTAGCTAAGAATTCCCTTTAAAACTGCAATGATTAGCACAAGCAAATTTCTAATTCACTAATGCATATTAAAAACTTCAGACTTTATACACTTTCATAGCAGAACATTCATCAGACATTAGTTTACCATTAGGTTCATAGGTAGGTGCTAGGCTATCAGCCCTGGAGCCTATATAAGCCTAGCCAAAAAGGCTCCCTGGCTTTCACCATCCAAGAAAATTATTTTTCTGTGCCCCTATCGAGCAGTGCCACAGAAGTGGTCCCTGGGGAGAATTTTCTATTTCCCATCCAGCTGTCAAGATTTTTCTTAAAGAGGGCCAATGAGGAGCTTTGCTTGACATGAATGGGTAGTTTGTTTCAGAGTATGGGAAGTCTCTGGGTCAGGAATCTATCCCTCCAGCATGTTCTATTTATTGTGGTGACAACATTTAGGTCCCTGGAGCATGTGGTATGGAGAGATTGGGATTTCTTTAAGTGTAGCATGTTCAACAGCTCTGGGTTTGACATAGCTTTGTATGTTAGGCAGAGATCGCCTCTGAGTAGGCAATATGTGACAGAGTACAGCTGGAGTTTTTTGAGACAGTATGGCATATGTTTGAGGCTGGTAATCCTCTTAGTGAGGTATTTCTGTGGCCTTTCCAATTGTTGTAGGTGTCTTGTGAGATACATGTCAAATGGGGCATTGTACTCTATAATGGGTCTAATGAGAAATGAGTAGAGAGGGACAATGACAACTTTTTTCAAGAGGAGAATCCTTTTGTGATGAGGTGTGCCATGTAGAAGGATTTCCTGACTACTGTGGTGATGTGGTTATCAAAGGAGAGACTGCTGTCCACCTGTGTCCCAAGATTTCTTATCACACTTTCGGTGTTTAGTGAGCCACCGCCTATGTGGTAGTTCATGGGTACCGAGTTTTTCCCAAAGGGGATGACAATGCACTTCTTGGCATTGAGCTTGAGGCCATGACTTTGACACCAAGCATCTGTCTCTGTGAGGCCTTTTTGTAGAATGTCTACATCATTAGGTGATTCCATTATGGCTCCCAGTTTGCAGTCAATTGCGAACTTTGTTAACAAAAGACCTTCTGTGTTCTTCTGCACTTTAGAGAAGTAGATGCTGAACAGGAGAGGACCCAGAACTGAACCCTGTGGTACTCCACTCGTCACTGGTCTAAAGTCGGACTTGGAGTCGGCTACTTTTACTGTGTGGGTTCTGTCAGTGAGCCAGTTGGCCACCCATCTTGTGACATAGGGATTTATGCCATATAGTGAGTTTATCTATAATTCCAGAGTGGGGATGGTATCGAAAGCCTTGGCAAAGTCAAGATAGGCTGTGTTCTGTTGTAGAGTTTGTTTATGGCAGGGGACCACCAGACTGGCATCCTTTTTTTTGGAGGATAACTTCTTGGTTCTGTTGGGGATGGCACAATCCGTGCACTCATGTATGTGCTTATACAGTGCATTTGTGTAAGATTCAGCAGTCGTACCTCTATTTTCCATCTGCATGGGTGTTGTGAAGTTTGCCACTTCTGTCTTAAGAAACATGACGTTGGCTTTGGAGTAGTTTTTGATGGTGGTTTCCTTAATGGGTGGTGGGGGTGGGATATGAATGTCTAGGGTGATTAGCTTGTGGTCGGATCAAACCAGCAAGGAGTTGACCTCTGGCGTGGAACACTGGTTCCCCATATTGGTAATGACCAGGTCCAGGATATTGCTGCCCCTGGTGGGGGTGTGGACAAGCTGATCCAAGGCATAGGAATTTATGAATTCCAGAAAACGTTGAGCAAAAGAGTTGGTACATGAGTAATTTTCCCAGTTGATGGTGGGGTAATTGAAATTGCCCATAATTAAGGTATTGGGTTGTACCTTAATATTTTCCAGTATCTTAAGAAATGAAGAATGGGAATCCTGGGGCATGGTGTGAGATCTGTAACAAGCTACAACCCGGATTACAGTCTTTCCCAGTGTTAGTTGCACTTGGATAATTTTGGATGCATTATGTTGAGCAACTAGCCTGCAGGTGTGGATATCCTTAATGAATATGGACATGACTCCACCTTTAGTGTTTCAGTCCAGGTTAGGTGGCCGAAAGGTGTGGTATGAATTATAGCCTGGTAATACATGGGTGCTCTCTGGAACCTTGAATCAGGTCTCTGTCACTGCACAAATGTTGATGTTCTCAATTTTAAAGAGTGCCTCGAGTGAGTGTATTTTGATGTTTAGACTTTTAGCATTGAATAGCATTACCTTCAGAGTTTGCTTGCTTGTACCTGTTATGGTGGTGAATTTGGCATTTGGACCTTGCCTAAAAAAGGGACTATAGAGGTGGCAAGAGCCTTAGCCAGTATCTGGAATCCCAGGGGTGACAGGTGCAGGCCATCTCTGGCAAAGCATCGTGGTCTGTCGACCATGTCGTCCCAGGCAGACAGATACTGGATCCCCTTAGAATGACACCACAAGCTTAGCCAATTGTTGATGTCAATCATTTTGTCCTTGTACTGTGGTATCATTCTGGGCAGGGCTACGGTCATACCTGCCTGGGCTACAAGATCCAAGAGCTCCTCAATGTCTCTTTTCATGTAGTCTAGGGAGGTACATCTCAGGTCATTCACACCAACATGGACAATGACAGAGTCATATTTGTACTTGTTGTGGAGTAACCTGAGTGTGTGCATTATGTGGAGGATCCTGGCACCCAACAGGCAGCTGACAGTAACTTTCTCCTTGTTTAGCCTGGTGAGTGGGACATCGGTGTGCCTGACTATAGAGTCACCTATGACTAGTGTGTTGGGTACATTGTTTTGCCTTATGGTCTGAGGTTGAGTGGCACACTGATTTTGTGGGCTGTGTGTCATTTGAGCAGTGTTGGAGGGGGTTGTCCGCGTTTCAGCTTGGGAGGTCTCTGTTGCTTGGGCAGATATTTACTGAGACCCTCTGTGAATGTGGGTGTGTGCTTAGTGTTTCTATGTGTGGGTTTTGGTAGTGTGGGTTTTGAAGGACTATGTGTTGAGTGTGGTGTGGTGTGATGCAGGTGTTAACCTTCCCTCTTGACTGTCTAGTCCAGTCTTGGTTGGAGAGAGCTTGGCTTCCAGTTTGGCTATATAAGTGCATGTCTCACAGGTTGTAGTGTTGGTTGGCAGGAGGAGAGGGTTGTCAGTGTACATTGCTACATTGCCCCAAGATGCTCAGATTCATCAGGTGGACAGGAGAAAACACCGGGAGCTGACCCATGGACATGCCTGGATAGGTGCTTTTTTATTTAAGTACTAAGTACTGTTTTCCTCTTGACAAGTGAGGAAAGTCGAGTGCTGTAGTAATTTGTAGTTTATTTAGTGCTTACAACAAGTTCTGAGCAAGTGCTGAGCAAAAGGAAACAGTTTTGAGTGCTGAAACTAAAAAAACTGGCTAGTTCTAGCTAAAACTAGCTAGTTTTAGCACCAATTCCAAGAAGAAAAGCAGGCCATGGCCTGTTTGGTGATCCACAGTCTTGTCTCAGATGATGCAAGTTTCTGCAGGCTTCTTGTAGGCATTTTCTGGTAGATGCCTCAAATAGCAACCAGACCAATCAGGTATGTTAAGCACAGACACACACTCTCCAACCAGAAAGAGTTAGGAATCAATGCACTTTGCTCCTACTCTCACCAGGATCAGAATATAAGCACAGATTCTAAGTTCTCGACTATAAAGCAGTTATTAAGCATTCTAGTGATCAGCAGTCTCCAGGAAATAATGCAACTGCACTCTCTCACCATGGTTTCATTGTCATTTTCTAACTATGAAAATCTGGATAGATTTCCAGGCCTTTGGTAAATCAGATCATATTCTTGCTCAGTATGTGGACACTTTTTTTTGTAGGTAGATGACAACAGAAAAATCTGAGAAGCATTTATTGTCTGCCACTGGAGCTCAGTGGCTTCTCTACTGTCCTTGGTTACCACAAAAAGTGTGGGTATGGATTTCTCAGCTGCATTTTCCACAGGTATTATTATATTAGAAGTCTCAGGTAGTAAATCTGTTAGTGCTTCTGCTCTAATCATGATACCTTCCATCTATTTCAATATTTACAAACTGGTTTAAGCTTTGTGCACCTTGTTCTGATTTGACTGAACTTTCTCCTCAGAGATGAAATCTGACCAATGACCATAATATTTTATTTTCTCTCTGTTGACTGGGTCAGTCCCACTACACCAATACCCTCTCTTCAGGGGAGACCTGAAGCAATATTCATATTGAGTAAGGAATATTTGGCCAAGTCACCGGGGAACTTCCCCTATGCTTTTCAGCCAGAAGGTGACACCACAGGGAAGCTGCCAAAGTCAAGGTTTTCCAAGATGGAGGAGGAAAGGAGACATCAGGCTAACAGTGGAGTGATATAGAATACTGAATTATCATAAACAGACTGTGGAAGACAGGAGATAGTCATTACAATGCTGGAGGAAGGAGGTCTTGAAACTCCTGTGTCAATGGAGATTATGGTTTGAAGTAAACTGAATGCAGATGATAAAGTAAGTTGGAGTAATATGGTTGACTGTGTGCCGGGACAGGTAACAGTGGAGGTGCTGCAGGATGAATCAGGAAAATGAGTTGGATTGCTGGAAGGTACTGACAGCCTGGGGATATATTTGGCCAGTGGAGTATCTAGTTTTAAAAGCATGCCCCTGCATTAGGGTGTTGACATTAGCAGTAAAAAAATATTTCATATGCATAAATGGTAAACAAAGACAAGAAAGATGCTATGGTTGAAGCTGAAAGAAGATTAATACTGATGGTAGGTCGACAAAATCAGGAGAAGAACAGTGGTAAAAAGCAAAGCAAAGAGCACTGACACTATTAAAAGGTATGAAGTAATGGGCAGTATTATTTTACCTTTGGGGTTTAAAGTACGGGATATAAGAGTATTAATACTCTTAGGAATGAAAGGCTTTTATGAAGTTCCTTTTAAAACCTTTTGTTTACTTGAAAATTTTTATGAATGAAGTGGAGAAAAAGAGCTCATTGGCACCATGGGATGAGTATATTTTTAAAACTTGGAAGTGCATTTAAGGAAAAAAATAATGTTTAATTCAGAATGTCAGACATAGGGGAACTTGAGTTAAAGACATTTTTTTCTGCCGGTGCATGAGGTTAAAAAATATATGCTGAAACAAATGTGCGGACAGGGTGGCGGTAGGTATGGGTGACACTGGATGTACACGAAGGTAAAATGCAGCATATTTCAAATGTTACAGCTGGGAATAGTGAGGTATATGGGTGAACATAAAGCATGTTTTTGTGGGGATACGAGGCTGTCATAGAAAAGATGCAGTCAGTGCGAGGAAAGGGGATATACCATAAAATTGTAGGCCTAAGTGTAGAAAATGTAATGGATTTGGACATTTTGGTTTGATTGTCCTATACTAGAAAAGGAAAGGTTAGAAAAAGAAAAAGAAAATATTTCAGAAGAAAGACAGTCTGAGGATAATATAATTGGTGGACAAAATAATATGGAGAAATAACTGAAGAAGAAAATGTAACTAATATGGAGAAGGATGAAAGGATGAAAGGAATGAGGCAAGAAATGTATTACCGAAGAGTAAATTACAGTGCAAGATAAAACAGATATGCAGGACTAGGAAGTGGATAAGGGGGAGAATTTGCGACAGGAGAAGAACAAGAAGAAAATTATGATAAATATTTTGGAGGGACAGTACAGGGAAGCAAAAGAAAAATAAAAACTGGAAATGATGCAGAAAGGAAATTAATGACTTGGGGATATTAGTACTTAATGTAAACAGCATTTGAAAGAATATTAGAGGTGTGGTAGAGACTGAATGGTGTAAAAAATTGTATGGAGGTTATATGTTGTTAGATACATGATGTGTAAAGGAAGAAAAATGGAAAATAACTGACACAATATGGGGAAAAAAGATTCGATGGTCACTGGGAAGTGATATGTGATCATGGACATGAATTTCTTTAAAA
The DNA here is from genome assembly GCF_019279795.1 of Protopterus annectens. Taxonomy (NCBI): domain Eukaryota; kingdom Metazoa; phylum Chordata; order Ceratodontiformes; family Protopteridae; genus Protopterus; species Protopterus annectens. The sequence goes on along the minus strand of NC_056733.1, from coordinate 110,020,572 downwards.
GTGAACAGATAAAGATTCTGGATGTGATGGTAGTAGTACTTGGAGACTAACAGTATCTCATATAAGGAAAACAAGAAAGCTATGTTCATAGGTTCATAGGATGATACTAGGCTACTGGCCCGGAGGCCCTTATAAGCCTAGCCAAGAATTTCACCCATGTTCCCACAAAGTCAACACCTGTTTCCCCTGTCCAGCAGGGACACAGGTGGGATCCCAGGAGTGTATTTTCTTTTTCCCATCTAGTCGTCCAGGTTCCTCTTAAAGAGGGCTAGTGAGGTACTCTGCTTGACATGGAGAAGGAGTCTATTCCACAGATGGGGGAGTCTTTGGGACACAAATCTATCCCGCCAACAAGTTCTATTAATGTCACAGACCAGGTTGAAGCCTTGCGTGCGGGTTGTATGAGTGGAGATTGATTTACAGATATTTAGCAACTCCATCAAGACTGGGTCTGGGATGGCCTTGAATGCCAGACACAGGTCACCTCTGAGCAGTCTGTATGAGACTAAGTAGAGGGACAGGGCTTTTAGCCTATCTGTATAGGATAGGTGTTTGAGACCCTGGATTTTCTTGGTCAGGAACCTCTGTAGTCTCTCCAGTTGCTACATGTGCTTGGCAAGGTACATGCCAAAGGGGGCACTGTACTCGATAACAGGTCTGATAAGGGAAGAGTACAGGGATGTTATGACCTCCTTGTTCCTGGATGAAGTACCCTTATTTATGAGGTGGGCTATGTAGAAAGCCTTCTGTACAACGGAGGCAACGTGGTAGTAAAAAGTCAGGTTGCTATCAACTTAGATGCCCAAGTCCCTCACGACTGATTGCATGCTTAGTACATTGTTATTAATGTGATAATTAGTGGTGATCCCCAAAGGGGATAATGATGCATTTCTTGGCATTCAGTTTGAGGCCATGTTCTGGCACCAGTTATTAGTTTGGGTAAGGCCCTCTTGGAGGATGTTCACATCAATACAGAAAAAGACAGAGCCCAACTTGCAGTCATCTGCAAACTTGGTCAGCCACAGACCACTGGTTTGGCTTGCACCTCAGAAAAGTATAACCCAAACAGTAGAGGCCCCAAGACCGATTCTTGGGGTACACTGCTCATTATAGGTCTACTACTAGAAGTGGCTTCCCCTATTTTGACTGAGTGAGTTCTATCAGTGAACCAGTTAGCTTTCCATCTGGTAACATACGGGTTGATGCCTAGCTGGTAGAGTTTATCTATTATGCCAGAGTGGGGAATAGTGTTGAAGGCTTTGGCTAGGTCAAGGTAGGTGGTGTGCACTGTCTTCCCCTCATCCATGGTTTTGGTGACTGTTTCAAAGAAGTTGACCAAGTTTAACAGGCATGATCTCCCTTTGACAAAACCAAACTGTGTGGGGTCAAGCTTTTGGAGGTTGCCAATGTCCTTCCTTATAAGGTTCATGATAATGCGTTCCATGGCCTTACAGATCAGGCTAGTTAGGTTGATGGGTTTATAATTGTCTGGGTCAGTGGATGATCCATTTTTGTGTAGAGGGATGACAGTGGCTGTCCTCCATTCAGCTGGGATGAAGCTGGTCCTCAGACTTTGGTTGAATAGGGTGCCTAATGGAGCTGAGAGCTCATGCCTAAGTTCATGTAGGATACAGCCAGGGATGTTATTGGTTCCCATGGAGACTGCATTTTTTTGCCTTTGAGAGGGCATTGAAAACCTCCTCCCTGGTGATGAGGGGAGGGGGCAGGTGCTGGGGATGTCCTGGTTTACTGATGAGGGGACAGGGGGATGAAGTTTTCACTGAACCTGTCTGCCAACAGGTTGGCTATATCTATGGCATTTGTGTATGTGGTTTTAATAACCACCAGTTCAGAGCAGATTTGGGTGTTACCTTTGAGATTGTGGATGTATATGTGATTGTCCTTAGTGGATGTGGCCAATTTGGGCTCAAAGTTAGCCTTAGAGGATTTCACCAGTGACCTTATTTGCTTGTTCAGACAAAGGAGAGATCGCTTCCAACTTGGCCCCTGCTCCTTCTTGGTCCTAGACAGCAAATTTTCCTTTTATTATAGAGTTTGTTTATTGCTGGTGTCTACCAGACAGATCTACTATTCCTTGAGGAAGATAATTTGGTCGTGTCAGGTATTGCTGAGTCCAAACAGCTATATTGGTGCTCGTATATTTTTTTGGTGTAGGCTTGGACATTAGTGCTAGTTCCAGCTGAAGGGATGGTGGCTGTGAAGCTGCTTATACCTGATCTGAGGAGATTGTAGTCAGCTTTGAAAATGATTTTTTGTTTGCCCCTGAAAGGGGGGGGGCAGGGGAGATGGTGATTTCAAAAGTGATCGGTTTATGGTCAGATCTTACCAAGGAGGATGACACTGTAGGGGTGCTACAGTGGCTACTCATGTTGGTTAGGACCAGGTCCAGGATATATTCACCTCTCATAGGGGTGTCAACCAGCTGATCCAATGCATTGGCATTGAGAAAATCGAGGAATCTATGGGCTTTCATGTTTGGGCTAGAACAGGTCTTCCACTCTATGGTTGGGTAGTGAAAGTCACCTACGATTAGAGTTGAGGGTTGAATCTTGATGGATTCAAGTAAGTCCAGATAGGTGGAGTGGGCATCCTGAGTCATGTTTGAGAGTCTGTAGCTAGCTATGATTTGAACAGGTGTTTAGTCAACAGTTAACTACACTTGGAGCGTCTCCTGTGCATCATACTGTTTGACTAATCTGGAGGTGTGTATGTCTTTCATAAATATTGAAACTCCAACTCATTTGGCTTTGTAGCCCTCCGTTTGGGGTCTGAAAGTATGGTAGAATATAAATGATGTAAAGCTAAATGTAGTTTAAACATACACAAATATAGCAGGGAGGAAAAGATGATTAAGGAACTTAAAAACTTTGTCCTGATAAATATGTCACTTATTATGGTGAGAGATTTAAAATGTAATTTGAGAAAGAAGAGGAGAAAATAACACAAGATATTAAAGCAATAAGAGAAGTTAAAAGACATGGAGGGTTGAAAATAGGGAACAAAATGGATATATAAAAGGGGGAGTTTTCAGAACTGAAATAAATTACATTTAAATGCATATCGGATAAAAGCATAATCCGGTTAAATGCATAGAGTCCATCTGGTCCTGTTGTTAGTTAATGGAACTGTATTCCGGTGCATTCCTCATTAAAGCATATCAGGTAACTGCATACTCCATTTTAATGCATAGCTGTCTCAAATCTCAAGTAGTTCACTGCCATGTTAACTGCAGAGCACAGTGCAGCTGAGCGCTGTAACTATGGGGTATTTACCATACGTACTGTGTCATTACATGAGCAGGAAGCCTCTCGGTTATCTAAGGGATACTGTACGATTTTGATTAACAAGTAAGAGTTACCTAAAGATATTACAAGAATGTCGAAGAAGCTTCTTTAAAAGACTATTACTTTAGCTGAGCAGGTCAACATTATTAAAAGACTTGATAATCAAGAAAGTCAGACTTCTACTGCAATGCCATCAGGCATGCACCAAAGTGTAATTTCAAGAATTCTGAAAAACAGAGAAGAAATTATTGAAGAGCAGCAAACAAATACCAACCTTAATCACAAATGCAAGAGGTTGGGCAAAGCTGAAGATGTCAAGGATGCCCTGTTGCACTAGTTTGCACAATGCTCCAGTACACTTCTGTGACATTATTCAATCTCTGGACATACTGCGCAGATTCATGGAACAAAAGGGATGTGAGTTGTTTTCCACTTTCTGTGAACTGAACGACATTGGATTTAATCTGAAGCAGCAAACAGCCGTTCAGACATCAATAACAAATTGTTTCCCTAAACCATGAGGGCCTGTATTGACTACTGTTAAGTGTTTTATACAGTATATTTTTCTATACAGTTTCTGAAATGTATCAGTGTTTGTGCACATTGCCTTACCTAGCACAAGAAAACAAACAAAAAAAAACACATATAGAATAAAATCTATTTTACATGGAAGACATACTATACTGATTTCTAAGCTAGACACATCAGAAAGTACACAGGCCGAATGTTAAGTAGAATAAAGCTAGAATAAAGTGAATACATGAATAAGTGGTACTAAAGCCTGTGGCAGGTACAAAAATGATACTGTGAAACCAGTTTGCAGAGTCTTTTTCTCCTGCAGCAATACAAATGGTAGCTGTAATTAAACATATTAATGATAGACTTTCACTCATGTAGCAGCTGTAAACAGTAACTTTTCTATAAAGTTTCTGAAATATATCACTGTATTTGTGATTTTTTTTGTGTGTGTGTGTGGTTTTTTATGTGACTGTACTGTGTATCTAGCATTAATACATGCAACTCATTTTATTTTATTTTTATTTATTTTACATTTGTTGATGTAGCATAGCACACATGCAGCATAGATGACATAGCAACTTCTATCTCATAGCAACTTCGCTTATAAGCATAGTCTGCTTAAAGAATTAACTAACCTCGGTCCTGAGGCTATGCATTTAAGCAGATTCAACTGTATGTGGTGTACTCACGATATGAAAGAGATAACAGGTAGGAGTACAAATGACTGAAACTAAGGTTTCCTCTCATATTCCAAAGACATGCAGTAGGTGGACTGCACAGTCTAAATTGGTTTTAAGTGTTAGTGTGCATACATTTCTATAGTCTCAAAGAACAACCGTGGTGGGGCTAACCATCCAACAGTGTCAACATTTGTTCTAAATGATTGTCACTGTTGAAGTGACACCCCAATCCCATGAGCAAAAATGGGTTGTAGATGGATGGATTATACCAGGAAAGAAATAAGTGGATTATGAATGATATTTGGAGAGTATGAAAATGTAATAGAAGAGTGGAAAATAATGCTGGAAGAAATTAAAAATTCTTATTGTGCTGGGGAAGTTTTAATCTATTATTTAACAAAAAAATTGTATATATGAAATGCATACATATTAGGAAAATTTGCATATTTGTGGGTGTACACATTTCCAGCAGAACTGGAAAGAGATGTCAGAAATATGTTTTAATTTTATTTTGGAATCAAGACCAAATCTAATTAAAACAGTGGTGGCATATAATAAAAAACAAAGAATGAGGTTCGAATCAAAAACGTTATATAGTTTACTTAGCATTTGTGCATGTTTTGGGTAATGAAAAAGATGAAAGAGCTGCAAATGATAGGGAAAATGTTAGATGTAAGGCATGAAGATGTATGGAAATATGAAATATGGAAAATAATTAAACAAAAAGACAAATAAAATAATATGAAAATAAAATTATGGAAAGGTAAAAATTAATGAGATTGATGAAAACACAACATTATGATATAACAATATTATGGAGAAATACTATAAAGGTAAATTCTTGAAAAAATTTAAATAAATTGCAGAAAATACTATAAAGAATTTAAGTAATAGAGTTAAGAATTTTTATGGAGCAGGGGATTCCCTGTGAAGAATTTTGCTCGATAAGTTTCCAGTTTTAAAAATAAATATTAAAAGAAAGAACATGTGATTAATGCAATGAGGAGGAAACAACAGAACACTGTTTAAAAGTGAACAGTTTTGGAGAAGTTTCAAAAGAAATATAAATGGGGAATGATTTAAAAATATAAAGATGGATACAATATTTTATGGAACCTATAAGAGATAGAAATGTGTAAAAAAGGAAAAAATGGGTCAGAATATTGTTTGTAGCAATCTAGAGATTATGGGAAAAGAAGATGTGAAGGATTATTGTATAATAAAAATAGAGAATATGAAGACGTGCTAGATGAAATAAAAATATGGTTATGGAAGAACGGATGGGTATAGATACAGTTTAAAGATTAGTTGATTTTTAACTTAAAAATCATTTTTAATGATGAAAAATGGAAATTTATTTTGTGTAGGTTATATGACTAAATGATTACGAATACAAATGTGTAAATAATGTAAACAAGTTTAAATAAGGAAAGATGTAAATAAAGCAACGCTCTACTTTTTTTTTTTTTTTTTAGAAGTGCCATGAGATCTTTTACAGTCACCAGAGCTCAGGCAGATGGGACCTCAGTCTAATGTCATATCCAAAGGACAGCACACTCAGAAGTGCAGCAGCCCCTCTCAAGCTGCACTGCAGTGTCGGTATTGGAAGTTAATTCAAGTACCTGCAGTAGGACTAGAGTCCACAGTCTTCTGATCGTCCAGCACAGAAGGTGAGTACACTAACTGTTGAGCCACTGATACTAACAGGCAGAGGTCTCGTTAAGCCAGGATCCATTTAGGCCCACAAGTATCAGATCAATAGCTTTGTCACTTGATGCTCTTGTTGGTCCCCCGAACTTGGGCACCCCTCTGAACCAAAAAACGCCTAGGAACTTTGTCTGAAATGTAGCAAGAAGCATCATTAAGACAGACATCGGAGTGACTTGTGTTTTTTCTGCTTTTGCTCTGATGCCTCTGAGAACACTTGTCTGCACAGGTGAAAGTGGTTATGAAGGGCTGACTATGAAGCACATTCCCTCACCTCTGCAAAGGATGCTACAAGCAGCCCTGCCCACCAACTCCAAAACACAGAAAGAGGATTACCCAGTCACTATCAGTGGAATAACCTCAAATACACAATGTGCTTCTAAGTGCAAGTAACCCTCCCCATCCTCTGTGAAAAATGAGCATGATATGCCCATCCCAACCCTCTCCTTCCCTGCCTGCCTGGATCCTTCATTGCTATGGCTGATAACTGAACCATGGTCACCTGTGACAAGTCTAAGCTCCATCACTCTACCCACAGCACAAGGCACAATCTTATTTATTTATTTATTTATTTATTTATTTATTTATTTATTTATTTATTTATTTATTTTACTTGTGGTGAAAGGGAGCAACAGAGACACCTGAGACAACAGTATCTGCTGAAATAACCAACCACAACGAACACTGAGCAAACTCAGCAAAAGTAAGAAAATAAAAAAAACAACACCAGGCTTCAATCCAAATATTTAATACACTTTAGCGCCTCGGCAAAATAGCCTTCAAGAAGTGACACCACCTTATGCTTAACATTATCCACTTATCAAGTCTGGTAATTTTCAAAGGTTCAGGTGGCTTCTCCACTAAATTTAGATCCAATATGAAGTTAAGCTTGCTTCTTTTCACAAATTGCTTACTGAAATACTGTTTTATCTCTGTCAGACAGCCTCTGGGATTCATGAGTGCCTACACTGAGTATATACCATTCTGAGTGATCAAACAACACAAGTATAACTCACACCTTCTTCCTCCTAATTTTAGATTTCCTACTGATTTTTTTGCAGCCCTAAATATCGAGGGAGATTCATAAAGGTTACCACAAGGTGGAGATAGCATGTACACTTAGTTTAATCTTTCTGAGTGACTAGAAAGCACAAAACATTTGTTCGGGGTGTTATTGAATACAGACTGTGTATACAGTGTAGGTGTTAATGAATCTGCCCCACTTCTAGTCAGAAAATGACTGGTAAAAAGAGTTATTAATGAAAGCTAGAGGGAGCCTAAAATAATAAGGGTGTGATTGTGGTGTGCTGCCCCCTACTCAGTCATCTTAATAGCAATATATAAAGTCTCCATAAAAGTCAAATTCTTTTACTTTCAGGGAGCCTAGAAGGCTGTGTCTAGTCTATGAGGGGAAAAAATGTCAGTGTGCAGCAAGCATGTACTAAAGCCTGAAAATTGTACTTCAGCTCCCCGCCTTCCCTTATCAATGGTTTTGCAGTTAATCCCCTGCTGAAATGGCACCCCAAACACTCTGCTGACATACTTTCCCATCTAGGCATCTTAAATTGGGCAGGCTAAATCATGCAAGGAAGCAGAAAATGCAATATTTTGAATAGCAGAATATTCTTAATAATTATTAGTTTATGATCTTTAGGGACCCAAAAGTTAGACCATTAATCTAGATGTGAGACAAGAAAATGTTTCACTTCACGCACCATGATGGCCAGCATAATACATGTGGGTGATGCCTTCAGGTGCTTCTGCAGTTACACATCAAATATTGTTTGTTCATATTTGCATTAATAATTCAAAATCATGCTACATACAAAGTATCAACATATTTCAGCTTAATGGTTACACAGTAGCAAATACAACTATATTGATATTTGACTGCTATCTAGAGCAGGTAAAGATAAACTAATTGTTGCTCATATAATAGTTATTTATATTACATACATACATACATACATACATGCAAATGTTTCAAGCATGAGCATTAATGCTCTTCTACCTTGCCAATATACCAAAACACTTGTTCCCATAATAAGTATCCAGGCTGTTCTTAAAAAAAATCTAAACTAGTAGTTGCTTTAATGTAATTTGGTAGCCTGTTCCATCCATCGGCTACTCTGTCAGAAAACCAATTAATACACTTTTCATTCCTATAGAATCTTCTACATATGTTATCTAATGATTCTCTAGTACTTTTTGATAACCCCAGACATTCCCATAGGTAGTTGTCCCTAAATGCCCTATATACATGAATAAGATCTCCTCTTAAATATATGTAAGAGACACTGTACAAGTTCAGATATTTTAGTCTTTCATAATAACTTAGATTTTCACATCTATGGATGCCCTTGGTATATTTCCGCTGTACTCCTTTCAGTTTATTCATGCTTGTTTTCCTATAGGGTTTCCATATTGTTATTCCATACTCAGGTTTGGTCTAATGTAACTAACAAACAATGACTTCATTATGTTTGATTTCCTAGACTTTATAAATCTTTTTATACAACCTATAGTTCTATAACTATCATTAGCCAATTGAATGATATGATTAGAAAAACTTATAGCTGAATCTACCCATATACCCAGGTCCTTAAATGAGTCTATAGTTTCAATCACTGTGTGCTGTATTAAATATTCACCTTTCAGTTTATGTCTCCTAAATCACATATGCTTAGTTTTTGATGGATTTATCAACATATTATTCTCTTGTGCCCAAATGGTCAATTTAGTCAAATTATTTTGCAGACATGCCTTATCTCTAACACTTGTAATCAGTTTACCCAATTTTAGGTCGTCAGCATATAGACTGTAGAACACCTCAGATGAAAAAGTAAGGTCTGAAAGATACAATCTAAACAAGTAAGGGCTTATGACAGAGCCCTGTGGGATACCTTGACTGTAACCAAGGATTTCACCTGTCAGTTGGTGTGTGATACTTGTCATGTCCTATTTGTAAGCCATGCAGCTATCCATCTTATCAACAGTACAGCAATACCTAGTTGTACTAATTTATTGATCGGTGTTTTGTGTATGACCCTGTCAAATGCTGAAGTTAAATCTATATAAATCACATCACAGCACAATTTTTCATTCATAGCTGTTATTATATTGTTATAGAGCATTATGTTACAGGTGGTAATAGATCTATTTTCAACATATGCATGCTGATATATGGTTTCAAGTCCCAACCTATCCAGTTCTGACAATAACTTATTGTCATTAATGTCATGTTTTTCTAATTATTTCAGTGACCAAGTAGCACAGACAAAACTACTTAGCCTCATATGAACTCTCTCAGCTGGGTGAACAAATGTTGCTGACAGTATGTGTGTAACTTGAGTAGTTGCTGAGATTGTAAGTGGTTTACAAAATATTACAAATTTCATAGTTACTGTGTTTACTCTGACTTATAAAATGCATTTTAGAACCTACAGAATACTGCCACTAGAAAAACAGTTTGTGCTGAAGAGTTTGCCATTTTCACTTCTTTAGTAACCTTTATGGTTCCAGAGATACGAACATTTGTTTGAAATGTGAGGACATACTTTGGTTTTATCAAAAAACGTAGGCTCTGCCCATTGGAAGTTACAGTACAGACCTTCAGGGCTCCACTGGAGGCAATGAGCTAAGAATGAACCAATCCATGCTTGGCTGTGCGGTACAGAGGGATGGAGTGTTTACTGTGATCTAGGAAAGTGGGTTTGTTTAGGGGTTCCAGCACTGCTGGAACCAGGCAGGGAGGGGGCAAAGTGAAGAGGGTGGGGGCTGCTCGGTTCTCACAAGGGAATGGGAAGGGTTGCACACACCTAAAGGCACATAGAGTTAGTGCAATTTCCCTAGCAGAAACCAGGAAAACCACCACTTGTGCATCTGGTGGGAAGCAGGGCTGCTTGGAAGGAATGCCCATTGCAGAAGTGATGGGACAGACTCAGTGGTCAGACTACTGCATGACCCCCCCCCCCCCGGTGCTGCAGAAAGGGCCAGCAAATTAAAAAAAAAACAGCCAAAGAAGAAGAGGAATGAACAAATCCCACCTAAATCTTACCTGAGTTCACTTAGCCAAGGTAAAATCCTCCTTAAAGGAGCACCAACTTAAAACTTGACCAACAAACTAACCAGTTTTGCAAAGAATATGTACAACTTCCCCCATCCCGACAAGGAATCCAAAAGACAGCTGCCTGAGCATACCATTAACTGTCCACTGAAGTCACAAGGGAGAAACAAGGCAGAATGCCTCACCTATACAGACTCCCTGGAGCATCCATCTTCACTAGCAAAACTGAACCTATTAGTAGAACAGCACATTGGCCCTACCTACAAGCAATATAAAAAGAAGGGGAAAACTCCAAGGCCCCCAACAGAATACACTAGGGACACAAGACATATTAGTACTTAAAATACAAGTATCAAATGTCAAAACACAGAACACATACAGAAGACAAAATGAGTGGACACCCCCTTGTATCAGCATATCATCTTGCACAAAGCTTAAAGACTTTTTATCATATATGGATTTCTTCATGCTTTCTGAGGAAGCAACACAGACTAGAATTAGAATGAATAAATGTACAGTAACACACAGCTCTATGTCACAAAGACTCACAGACTAGGAGCTATCATGCACTATTACAATTGACCCTATGTATGCCACATGCCATGTTATCTGCAGACATCCTGTATTATAACTAGGGCTGAGCAGCCTTGGGTTTACACACACACTGTGGTACATAAAAACCCGCCAGTGCATGCAGATAAAAAATAGCTCTATAGCCTGAAATAAGAGCCTTAACCTGCATCAGCTTCAAGGGGCCTTTCAGTTAAACTATGACAGTCTAATCAATCACATTAAGTCACAACCAAAATACAGTAGCCAATTAAACAAGTAAAATCATGGACACTTCTTGAGCCTGCAGAATATGAGATTAAAGGAACAAGCCAGAAACACAGGCACTAAACTAATCCTTGCTCAGGCCAACAAATTATGTTAGGTAAGATGCATAACAGTTGACAGAAGACTGTTGCATGGCTGAGACAGTGCATATCTTTAAGCATACCCTTACAAATCTAAGGTACCATAAATGCAATAGATGCCAGTCAGCAAAAATTATAGGCTCACCTATGTAATGGACATTGCCCTTACACCAAATCATATACACTGCAGGTGTCATATGGTACCTTGAAATACCATGAGCTAGGCCCAACTATTGTCTTACCAGAGATATCACTAACTCTTCTGGTGCCTGGTAATGTCCCCATTCTGATGCCTGCAAAAAAAGGGTACTCCTCTTAGACTCAAGGAGCTGTTAAGTATCTAAGCTAAAAAAGTTAATCTTTCCTTTTAAACTATAACAAGCTGCATGCTGCATTAGCAAGCAGCTGCTATAGTTTATTAGTTCTATGCCACATATGGAGAGGTAAAGCACTTCAGCTCTGATCACAGATAAAAACGTGTAGTACTGGTATTCATTCCTGAATCCCAGTAATGCACTGAAAACTGATAAGCATGTGTCGATTGTGCCCACTATCATTTTACACCTTGGGCGGCTGACCCCTTTGCCCACCCCTCCCCCTTAGATATACCTCTGCTTTCTATTATTCAAGAATATAACATATACTTTAAAGTAAGCATAAGGTTGAACAAAACAGACCCAGCACTCAAAATAACTGGCAGATTTATAAAAAGATACACCTTGGAAAAACAGAATAACACCAATAGGCTATACTAATACATTAGTAATAGGATAGATACAGAAAAAATGTAATGAGCATTTGGAAAAAAAACAATGAACCCTGATTTTGGAATCAGTTGATAAAAGGAGATGAGGTAATAAAATGGAATGAAGCTACAGACCTTTTGGGTTACTGAATTCAGATCAACTTGCATATACAGGTCTAATGTTAGAGCTGAAGGAAAATATACAAAGGCTGGACAATAAATTTGTTAAACCAAACTAGTAGATTTTATAATGGAGGCATAAATACAAATTGCAGACCAGAAAATAATAAGAAGAGCATATTTGAGTTGAGAAGACAATACATTATAAAATGAAAAATAGCTTGAAATGAATAATTAAAGAGATTACATATATTCAATGAAGGCAATATGTTTTATTCCTGGATATGTAATCAAATTAAGAAATTGTAGAATGTTCCATGGAAATGTTTGCACAATTATTTCTATATCCCTACCAACAGACAAGAGGCATATATTGAAGATGTCATCATGGTTCAGAAAGAGGTTCTTGAAGCAAACACATTATGGGAATATATGGAGTTGCTTCAGTTCACAATTTAATTGAACAATATGCTGCTTTAAGGAGAATTTGACTTCAGTATAGAGGTGTTCTTGTTGAGCTGGTGTAAAATAACTTGTAAAAAGGGTAGGAAAGTTGTTATCTTTAGTGTTGGCAGTGGCTAAGAAAGTCATACTTGAAAATGGAAAGCCAAAACCATCAATTAGAGATACAAAAAAGAGGATTACAGAGATTAAAGATATAGAGCAAAGACCTAGTAGAGTTCAGTTGTGATATATGGATTTACATAATTAACAATGGCAGCTTATTCAAAGTTACATATAAGCAATGCTTTTCTGACTGGAGAGTAGTTCGTTAGTATTGTATAAACATCTAAGTATAAAATGGTCACATCAACAATCAGTGCAAAATTAAAAATGCATCATGCATGGGGATCACATGGTATGCAAAAACAACAATTTTTAATTAAAATAAATTATTGCTGTATAAAAAAAAGAAGAAAATCAGTGACTGATGTATTTAATCAGGCCCAGGCCCAGCATGATCAAAACATACTACCAGCAGCCTATACAGTGGTCACGACCAATGTCAAGGTGAGCACCTGAATGCATGGCCACCAAACAAGCCTAACAATTAAGACTTCTCGTATACAACAAAAGGAGTGGTAGAAGGAAGGGAGGGAGGTTCCTAACTGACAAATGGACAACAATCAGTTAAGATATAAGTGTTTGCATGACAGATCTAGGTCCATCAATTCCAGCCAAATAAACTTTAACTTATTCAGGTCAAATAGACCAGGAAGATAATATTTTAGAGGACTAGGTCATTACCATTTAGAAGGAGAGATAACAACAATGCAACTCTAGGTTGTGGCTATATGCCCTGATATGGGTCTATATCAGAACATCAGAGTTTTAAAACTTTGAATGTTCTAATATCGACCCATTTTAATGGAACGCTAAAAATAGCATAGCTGCAGAACACCAAATTCTTTCCTAGGGAAAGAATTTGGTTGGCCGGTTCTGTGGCTTCGCTATTTTCAGTGCTGTGGTGGAGATTTATGGGTCAGGTTCAGGTAAGGGTGCGATTGTGTGGTTGTTAGGATTAGGGCACGGGTTAGGTGAGTTAGGGTTAGGGCGCGGGTTAGGTGAGTTAGGGTTAGGGCGCGGGCTAGGTGAATTAGGTTTAGGGGAGGGTTAAGTGAGTTAGGGTTAGGGCATGGGTTAGGTGAGTGTGCGATAGTGACGGACCTTAGGGTTAGGGTTTGGGTTAAGGTAAGTGGATAGATAGTAGTGTATGTATAGTTTAGTGTAGGGTTAGTTGTAGGATTATAAGTGTATGTGTGTGTGTAGTGATGGTTTTTTAGGTGTGCTTGTGTTGTGTGTATGTGTTTCACAATAGCGAATTTCTTCCCAAGGAAACAATTCGCTGTTCTGAATGTTTGATATTATGTGGTTGAGATATTTTAGGTTCAATGAAATAGCATTCATTATTTTCATCTTTCGATAACGTGATATAAACACCCTGATATTACTAGGCTATTGCTATATTTCCTGATAATACTGTACTCTTAAAACTGTTTCAATCACCATTGAGCCAATATATAACTTAAGATAGAACAAAAAGTATGGCGCTATCCTATTTTAAAATGCACTGCCGTAGCTAACACCAGCAAAGGGAAGGGAGTATACAGGAGTGAAGAGCCCCTTAGCATGTTAAGGGACCATAAGAGTAAATACAACATGGTTATTTAGTCAAGCCCTTCATCAACCATGTATGTGAACATTGAACCTACAGCAGATGACCACACATGTGGCTGTCATGAGGTGTGTGAGGGAACTAATACCATATTTCAGTATTTCAACTGCATCACTCAAAGGCAGTGTACCCTCCTGATCCATTCCAAAATAAATAAATAACAGTAATGAACCAGAAAACACTCAAAGTAAGCTGAAAATTAATGCATGCAAGCAAAAAAATGCCTATTTATTATGCAGTACGCATGCAAAAAGAAAAAAAATGTTCCACCCAGTTCAAATAAAGAAAAATCCATTATTAAACAGAACACACTATCTGAGTCAGACAATTCAATTAGAACAATATAAAGGCAGGAAAAACTGCATCTTTCCCCTTGCTGATCATTTAGGACTCTACAATTAAATCAGAAATTGTCAACATATGAAAGGCTAAAACCCTATTTGGTGAAGTAAAATGAAGTTAAACAACATGTCCTACACCTTCATGAACCAACTTATAGACTTGTCACTATGTTCGGTATCCTACAGACTGCTAAGAGGTGACTTGTGTCTGGCATACAAGGCATCATCCGACCCCATTCCTGATGGATTTTCTGTACATCAGTAAGTCAAATGGCATCAGAAATTCTAGGTCGAGGGAGCTAAACCTCTTCAGCAACATCAACAGAACAGTTTGGTGGGACATGTAAATTTTCCACAGGATATCACTGCTATGGAACAGACTCCTAATCCTCATAAAACAGAGTTCATCCCTGTCCATTTTCAAATACAACTTAGATCTATGGATAGGAAACAGAAAATGTACCCTGGGACTGCCCCTGTAGTACTAATGGACAGATGCATCTTTTAAATGCTTTATCCCATGTATGGGTCCCCTCAGATTATCTATGGTATGATCCCAGTTAGTTTCATTAAGGGTTATATTTAATTAATTATCGACCATGGGTATGGGTAAGGCCAATCTATAACCAAATGGGATAGGTTATTTTGAGTACAAAAAGGGAAACTGGCTATGCTTAAAATGCCCTGCAAGAGCAGCTAGCCTGGTACTTATCTGTGAACCTATGTACTTACTATTTACTATAATGATAGATCTGTAAGAAGTGGTTCATCTTCAGTGAAAATCAGGAGAGACAAAGTAGGTAATAGGACCATTGAGCAGATAAAACTTTCCCAGGCTGCCATGCCCTTCCCTTTTTATCAATTATTCTCCAGTTTTGCAGGCAACATGAATTACAAGAAGGAAGGAAGCAAGAAAAAAAGGCACAGGAGAAGAGAAACGTAATACTGAAGGGAGGAAGAATATGTTACCGAAGATGGGCCTTCCTCTTACAAAGATGTCATTGTGGTGAGTATACCCACCATATCTGATATGAACAGACCCATCTTCAGTAGACATTAAGACAGTGTCCTAGATAACACTCCTAGTTGGAAACTGTCATGGGAACATACCCTCAATGACAGTAGCCCTGGACAGGTTGCAGTTGCAAAAATGTCACAATGGCATTATGCAAAAGGGCTGTGGAAATAATAATTACTCTAGTCAGTAAGTGAGACCTGGGGCTTTCAGAAAGAGGGTTTTCACATTTCTTGTGATTGAAATCAGTGCAGTTTGTCAGCCACCTGGAAATGTGTGCCCAAAATAGACATTGCAAAAAACACAGACACAAAAATGTCATCCTTGAGGAAAAAATCTGATTCTTTCCTCATCAATCTAAATTTTCTGTATATAGCCATACAACAAATGAAGTGTTTATTTGCTGCAATTAGATTAGTAGGAAAAAACAGGCAAATTAGTAGACTGGTTTAATTAGATGCTGCAACCTCAGATATAAATGGCAGGTTAGTTCTAAGTAGATATTTTTCCATGTGGAAAACTAAGCAACGAAGTCTGACAGAAATAGCTTGTAATTGAGAAATGATCTTAGCTGAAGTTATGGCTATAATAATTATGCCATAAGTCAAGACCGTCATATAAGGATGGGGCAAGTGTGTTCATTATATCAGTATCAGAATATGTACTGAGGAGGGGAAGATCTTAAACAGGAGGCTTTAGAAGGAATACCTCACAAGAAGGCCTTAAGATGCAGAATCGAGAAGTGAATGACAGTTGGAAATAGTTAATCTTCTATTAAAAATTATTTGGTGTCTAGAAGACAGTCCAGAAGGCAATATTTTGGAAAGGTAATAGAGGACCAAGGTAATGAGCAGTGATGGTGTTTACACCTTTACTGATTCCTAGGCAGAAAACTGAGTCCATTTCTCTCTGTAAATTTTTTGGGCAGATGGTCTTTGAGAGGAAGTAGCTGTCACATATTGTGCATGTGATTATAGTGCTGTTACTTTAAAATAACAGTAGTAGGGGTGCAAGTTGTGTTACAATATGGTGGGTCTTCATTTTTCTGCAAACCGTTGAATAAGAAGCAGTTTCTGTGAGTATATCTTTACTCCTCTTTCTGGAACTGCATTTGTAATTAATTCCTTGCTGATATGAAATGGAGTCAAAAGTAAAAGTGCTTAGCCAACACTGAATACTGCATTTTTATTTACTCTGACTCTTAGCTTGCTGCACTGCTTCTGATGCTTTTTCATGCTGTCTCAGGCCCAAGCATAAAGTATAATTGTGTTAGGAACTTAACATAATTGTAGATGTTCTGTTATATCCACTGCTGTAATAGTGCTAACTTCTTGGGAATTCTGCAGCAGAAGGACTGATGTCCATCCTGACTTCTAGAGCTTTGCATTCTTCCCCCTCCTGGCTAGATGCCCTGTCTCCTGGATATCTGCACATCAGTGTTATAAGATGGATGCCTGCCCACATCATGTTGAGCTCTTTCTTGCCCTAATCCCTACTAGTGGTGCATTCTATGACCAGAGCATGGGAAGGTATCTTAATAAAGTAGAACCCCTATCCAAGATGCTCCACCAGACGGGATATATTAAGTTGCCTTGCCATACACTATTTCAACCTGGAAACAAAGGACACCTTCTAAGGGTAAAACTGTGGAAGGGGGAGGACAAAAATTGGTGAATACCCACCACAACCCAAAGCAGACAACAGGAAAGAAAATGAAAAGAGGTGTGGAGGGAGGAGAATGTTACTGCAGTAGCTATGATACATTTGTAACACAGCTTTTCTATGCTCATTGTACTGTCCACTGTTGTAGCTGTGACAACTTCTTGGGAAAATTCCAAAAGCTTATGAACCTGAAGATGGTTGGACCTCAGAAGGACTTGGCTGCAAGAGGCCCTGTATGACTGCTGTGACAAACCCTGCCATTGACCCGGAGGAAACATCCAATTTATCATGTTTGAAGAAGTGTGAACTGGTGAATATGTAGCTGCTTCCAAACCGGACCAAGTGCTGACCTGTCTTAGAAAGGCAGTGGTGGCTGCACTGGCCTTAGAAGAATGTGACCTCACCTACCCTATGATCATCTTGATATGGAATGAACAGTAGAAGGAGATACAATGAGCTACCCATTTAGAAATTGTTTGATTAAATGAGGCCTGCCCTTCCTACCATGAGCAAAGGACACAAATAATTGGTTTGTGCACCTTCTTTCCTTGGTTTTGTTCAAGTAATAGCTCTCTCTCCATATGTAGGGAATGCAAGATCCTTTCCCCTTTGTTATGGGGTGCATAGTGAAAAACATGGAGGTGAATAGCCTGATTCAAGGATACCTCAGTCACTACTTTAGGCATAATGGAAGAGTTAGTGTGAAGTGTAAATGCCCTTATGGAAGATGTGAAAGAGCTGTCTGCACAGGAAGGCCTGTAGTTCTGAAATTCTCCTGGCAGAAGTGGTGGGCACTAAAAACATATTTTCCAGGACAGATACTTGAGAGCAGCAGCAGTAGCTGTATCAAAATGAGGCAATGTTAGTTTTTCTGGGACATAGCTGAGATCCCATGGTGGTGAAGGCTCTTTCACAGACATGCACAGGTGCAGGATTCCCTTGAGAAATGACAAGTAATTAATAGGGGATTCCCAAAGAAGGCAGGCAGAAATGACAGACACGTGCACATTCAAAGAATCATAAGTACATCTTGATTTGTAAGGGTGAAAAACAAAAGAATGGAACTCCGGTGACCATAGCACCTCACTTTATTAAAACAATTTTAGCGCTTTCTTCCTAGGTACAATGGGCTTCTTCAGAAGAATCTACATGACTTAAGCAATTAAAACTTAATTGTCAAAATTTCAAGAAAGATGACATAAGAAAATAAATTCAAGCACTTGTAACAGTATAAAGATATACAAAACAATGATTCAAACAAATCTGTATGAAATAAAACACAGCTCAAATAAGCACATTTGTTTGCCCAAGATAAAAACAATCTAAAGTAAATATCAATAATGCACCAGTCCCTAAATGGTAAACACAGCCTTCACCTTCAATACACTGCTGATTGATATCATGTCATTCCGTCCTGGAAAAACAGTAGCTTTACATTTCATCTGCCACCTAAGTTCCTTATACTCAAGGTATAAAACAGATGGCCCTCCCCTGGATCCCAGGGCGACGTGGTCAATAGTCATGTATTTACATGAATGGGAAGGAACATTTCTGATTAATTTGTAAGGGTCTGACAGGTAATTGAAGACCAAGGACACAGAGAACTGGGTCAGGTTGAGGTTCTGCCCCCTCATTTGGCACCAAGAAAAGAATGTTTTTCCCAATTTTGCTAGGTATGATTTCCTTATACTGGGTTTCTTAGCCTTCCTTGAAAAGCATGTGCCTGAACAGAATGGGAGATATGTCATTAATACTGTCAACATTATGGTTTTCAGAGTGACATGTACTAGAGACCACTTGATTTGGGGAAAAAAGGTTTATGACCTGAGCAACATTAAAGGTTCCGCCCTTACTATACTCATTTAAAAGGAGAACTAGTGCTGCCTTGGCCAAAAGGGATCTAGCAGTAGAATTTGGCGTGTCTTCCATACCTTTTGTATTACACTGAAAAGAAGAGAAATTGGAAGAAAGGTGTAGAGAAACAAGCCAACCCTGCTGATAATGAAGGCATCTGCTGCTCATGCTTCTGGAAATGGTGTACTTGTGCAACATATTTGCAATTGCCTGTTCTCTAGAGAAGCAAAAATGCTATATTTAGCACACCTCATCTGGGACCGCACCCATAAAAATATTCCTAACTTCCATTTGTGAGGATACCTTTTCTGCTCTGATCAGGTGATCTCTCACCATGCTATACTGAAAAGGGATATAAGAACCCTGAGAGTCATGCCTTCTGAGGTCAGAAACCATACTTTCATGGCTAGCCTGCATAAAGAGTAAGTGTCGCTCATCCAGTCAGGATAACGTAGACGAGTCTTTGTGGGTTCTGTTCAATCAGCTTTATTATGTACAAACATGTCAGGACTGAGGCTTAATATCTTTAACTAAGATAAACCTATAAACAAACTAGCTATTACACTTATACATGCTCACTCTCTGGCTGCATTCTCAAAATGGCACTGAAGCTAGCACGCTTTTGCTATTTATATGCACGTGGCAACCTTGAAATGCTTCTTAAAGGTACAACACACACACGATTCTACATCCTTCCTCTTTGAGAAATAAGTCATGCAATATTGACAACATTAATTGACATGCAAGCAATATAAATAATTCTCTGCCATGCAATTATACAGAACTAGATACACACAGACAATTATGTCCAGGTTGCTGTGTATTTCACACTAGGTCTGGAAATATGACCAAATCGTGTGACATAGAAATTAGAATTATGTCTAGCAACTGGCACTGTCTCTGCTGAATGTTCAACTTTAGGAACATCAGGAACATCATCAGAAATGGAAGTAGAAGTTAAGACACGTTCTGCAACAGGGACATTGTCTGGATTGTTCTGGGATCGACAGTCTGTATCACAGGAACAATGCTGTGATATCATTTCTGGTACAGGAAGAAGATGTCTGGGATTTCTCCTGTATTCCACACCCTCAGATTCTATGAAGCAGGATCTTGATTCTGTACATATACCTGTTACTTGACCAATCCAATAAAAACCTTTCGCTGTTTGTATCCTCACTGTCTCTCCTTCTTTCAATGGATGAAGAAATCTGCTCCATTTATCATAGCTGGACTTCTGGAAAGAGCGCTTTCTGAATAATTGGGCTCTAATTGTTCTGTTGTTCTTAGCTGTAGTCCTCAACAAACTGGAAGTAATAGACAATGATACCTCATATCATGCATTCCGGCCCCAAAATCCGGACCGAACCACAAAAGGAGGGGGAGTATCCATATTCATAAAGGATACCCACACCTCCAGGTTAGTGGCAACGCACAAAGCATCGGAGACCATCCAGGTGCAATTAACCATAGGTAAAACTGCCCTACAGTTTGTAGCATGCTACAGACCACCTTCTCAAACTCAGGAAACCCACACAGCCTTCCTGAAGACACTGGAGAGTATGAATGTCTCTCCAAACACCATCATATTGGGTGACTTCAACTACCCAAACATAGACTGGGAACATTACTCAAGCCCCAACACCCTAGCCCAAAGGTTCCTGGAGTTCATAAACTCAAATGCTATGGAACAACTAGTCACCATTCCCACAAGAGGAGAAAATATACTAGACCTGATCAACACAAACATGGGGACAAAATGCTCCACACCGGAAGTATATCCCTCATTGGTGAGATCAGACCATAAATTAATCTCATTGGAGATCCACATCCCGCCCCACCCCCAGCAAAAAAGACCACAGTGAAGAACTTCTCAAAAGCAAACTTCACACTTCTTAAGACTGGAGTGGTATCCTTCAAGGCCCCCGAGCCAGTGGAAACCACAACCCGCGCTGCTGAAACCTTTACAAATGCCTTCTACGAGCACCTCCAGGAATGTATGGATCAAGCAATCCCTAATAAAATCAAGACCCTTTCCACCAAAGGCAGGCGCCCGGTCTGGTGGACCCCAGCCATAAACAAACTCTACAACAAGAGGAGAAAGCTACTACATGACAGAGCAAAATCCCTAAAAGGGAAGGCATCTCTGATCAATACTAGCAAAAAACTACGATCACTCATAAAATCATCCAAGGCCAACTTTGAGAGAAAAATCGCTAATGACACAAAAGACAATCATAAGGCCTTCTTTAGCTATGTTAGAAACCTGGGTGGAAACTCCCAGATATGCTCAGAATTAGTCCAAAATGATAAAAAAATCACTGAACCCACAGACATTGCCAACATACTGGCAGACAGGTTCAGTGCAAATTTCTCCCCTCCCTCCCCACCAAAAGGAGAAATATCTATCCCACCAGAGTCTAGCCTCCCAAACATCTCAGATGCCCAGGTGAGAGCTGCTCTCTCTAAAGCAAAAAACACAGCATCAATGGGACCAGACGGTGTCCCCGGCTGTGTGCTACACGAACTCAATGAGGAACTAAACCCACACATAAGGCTGCTGTTTAATCTTAGCCTTACCACAGGATACGTACCCAAAGAATGGCATACGGCAACTGTGGTCCCACTCCACAAAGGCGGTGCTTCTACGGACCCTGGAAATTACTGCCCCATAAGCTTGACGAGTCTTGTCTGCAAAGCTCTGGGGAGGATCATAATGGAACTCATAAATAAAGACATTGGGGACCTACAGACACTGGATCCTACCCAATTTGGCTTTGTCAAGGGCAGATCCTGCCTCTTGAACTTGGTCGACTTTTTCGAAACGGTCACTAAGGCCATTGATGAGGGTAAGGCAGTTCACACAACCTACCTTGACCTAGCAAAAGCGCTCGACACAATACCCCACTCGGGCATCATAGAAAAGCTCACCAGCTTAGATGTAAACCCATATGTCACAAGATGGGTTGCAAACTGGCTCAAGAACAGAACACACAGGGTTAGAGTTGCTGGTGCCATGTCAGACTCTAAGCCGGTCACGAGCGGTGTCCCACAGGGCTCAGTCCTGGGCCCCCTCTTGTTCGGCATTTATTTTTCTGAAGTGCAGGCAAACATAGGGGGATTGTGGCTGACAAAATTTGCAGATGACTGCAAACTGGGCACCATAATTGACACTCCATCAGACACAGACATCCTGCAGAGAGGTCTCATAGAAATGGATAACTGGTGCCAGAGCCATGGCCTTAAGCTAAATGCCAGAAAATGTATAGTCATACCCTTTGGGAAAAACAAGGTAACCCCTAATTACCACATAGGTAGTAATCCATTAAACACGGAAGAAGTTATCAGGGACCTGGGGACCCAAGTTGACAGTAACCTCTCTTTGACACTCACATTGCCAAAGTGGTTAGGAAGACCTTCTACATTGCCCACCTGATCATGAAGGATTCACATCCAGATCAGGAGAGGTCATTGTACCCCTGTACTCTTCACTTATCAGACCAATGATTGAGTACAACGCCCCATTCGGAATGTACCTTACCTGACACCTGCAGCAGTTGGAAAGACCCCAAAAGTTCCTCACCAAAAGGATAAAGGGGCTCAAACATATGTCATACGATGCCCGACTGAAGAAACTCCAGCTCTATTCAGTCGCGTACCGTCTGCTCAGAGGTGATCTGTGCCTGACATACAAGGCCATGTCCAACCCGGAATTAATGGACATGCTCCACCTCAAAAAATCCAAATCCACCAGAGCCATGAGAGCAAGAGACTTAAACCTCAACACGGATATAAATAAGACGTGCTGGAGGGACAGATTCATCACCCAGAGACTCCCTACACTATGGAACAGAATCCCAGTCCATGTGAGGCAGAGCCCCTCACTGACTCTGTTCAAGAGAAATCTTGACGAGTTGATGGGAGATCGTAGGTTTACCCCGGGAATCATATCTGTGTCACTGCTGGACAGAGGCATAGCAAACTAAAGGGTATAGTATTCTCATCCTAAGGGGTGGTGAAAGCCACACACACTCTGGCTAGGCTTATAAATGCCCTAGGGCAGATAGCCTAGTATGAACCTATGAACCTATGAACCTATGAACAATGTTGTTCTGGTTTGCCTAGACAGAAGTCTCTGAGCAGGTGACCCAAGTATATCATCACAGGGTATGTTTCTGAGATTAAGTAAATTCAAAAAGACATCCGTATTATCATGCTTTGACCTCTCAAGTAATTGCTTTGCACTCTATGCTGCACGTTCAGCTAGTCCATTTGACTGCGGATATTCTGGACTACTAGTAACATGTATAAAGTCCCATTCTTTTACAAATTTTTGAAACGACTGACTGGTAAATTTGGTACCATTGTCAGAAATAACTTTGTGTGGACTACCATGGACTGAGAAATGATGTTTCAACTTGGTGATAACAGCAGTGGACTTTAGATTAGGTAGTCAATCAATCTCAAACCAGTGTGAATAAGAATCTACTAACAGTAAGTAATGCTGATTGTTCCACTCCACTGTATCAGTGGCTACTGTTGACCAAGGTAGTTTAGGGACTTGACTTAGATGAAGTGGTTCTTTTTGCAAATGCAATTTAGTACTATTGGATACTGAACAAAAAGAAAGTACTTTATCAACATCTTTTACTAGAGAAAGCCAAAATACTAGTTCTCTCACCATTATTTTAGTAGATTTGGAACCTGGGTGACCATGATGCAAAATATGGATATAGCCATGTTGTAATGAAGCAGGAACAACAATTTTAGGACCTTTGAAAATAATGCCATCTTCTATCAACATCTCATCTCTGTAAGGAAAATAAGTTTGCACTTCAGGTGGTACACTAGATTGCTTTGACGGCCATCCAACATTAATGTAGTGGTTGAACTTTTGCAAAATAGGTTCAGTCTTTGTATGATCTTTCAGCTCACCAAGTCTCGTGGTAGAAAAATTACATACTTTCATGACATCAAAGTAAAAATTCCCTGTATGAAGCTATTCCATTGTATTTCTGGGTGATCTGGATAAGGTATCAGCCAGATTTTAAAAAATTGCCTTTTGTACAGACCATTTTGAAGTTGTACTTCTGCAATTTGAGCATCATTCTTTGTAATCTTGCTAGAGCTGAATACATAGGCTTCTTTAGAATAATAACTAGATGTCGGTGATCAGTTTCAATCTGAATAGCTCAACCATAGATATAATCATGAAATTTTGAACATGCAAATACTATTGGCAAAGGTTCTTTTTCAATTTGAGCATACTGCATTTCAGTTTGGGTAAGAATTCTAGATGCATAAGCTACTGGTCTGCCTTCTTGAAGAATAACTGCACCAATACCAAACTTTGAAGTATCACAGGAAAGAGTTACTGGTTTATTGACATCATAGTATCTTAATGTAGGTGGAGTGGCAATTTTCTGCTTAAGGTCTTCAAATGCCTTCTGGTGCTGTTCCAAACAAGACCATATAACATTGTTGCACATCAGCTCTCTCAAAGGTGCTGTCAGCTCACTGAAGTGTGGTATAAACATGCCTAAATAGTTGACCATACCATGAAAACATTGTAGAATCTGAACATTATTTGGTGCTAGCATCTCAAGAATGGCTGCTTACTTGGATGGGTCTGGTCGCACACTAGTGCTAGTAAATATATAACCTACATATATAACTTCTGGTTGTCTGAATTTGTACTTCAAAGGATTGAGCTTTAAGTTCACTTCATATGCTCTATCTAGAACTTTCTTAAGGTTTCTGGCATGCTCGGCTTCACCATTGCCTCCAATTATGGCACAAGGATAACCTGAAAAAAATTTTCTCCATTGCATGCTGAAAGACTTCACTTGCAAAATTTATTCCAAATGACATCCTAAGAAATCGATATCTGCCAAATGGGGTACTAAAAGTAGTCAGTGATGAGGATTTGCAATTAAGCATCACTTGCCAAAATTAACTTTTTGCACCAAGACAGAAAAAACAGTGGCATTTGGTATTATGGCTGTGACTTCCTCGACTGTACACATTGGATGATGCGATCTCTTTAATACTTTGCTCAAATCTGTTGAGTCAATACATATACTGATTTAATCTGATCCTTTTTTGTGGGCTGCTACCATGGACAGCACCCATTCAGTTGGTTATGTAACTGGACAAATTACAGCTTGCTGCACCATTTTATCCAGTTGAGCTTTAACTTTATCCTGCATAGCTATCAGAACTTTTCTTGCTGGTCTGACCACTGGACTGGCCTTTGGGTCTAACTTCATAGAATACACGACTGGAAGTTTGCCCAACTTGTCATCGAAAACATCAGCTACTCTGAGAAAATGGCTTCAATAAAATTGTAACTATGATATGTCGTTATATGATGAACTTCTTTGGTAAAAGAAAGCAAATTCATTCTCACACTGTCTCTGAGACCCAATAATGACTGCACAGGTCTTCGGACTACATAGAATAATAAGCTGTAACAGTTCCTAGCCAAATAACATGAAAGCACTACTAAGCCTTCAGTCTGAATTTCTTCACCTCCATAAGCAACAAGTTTTGCACAAGTAGCCACCTTGAGTTGTTTATTACCTGTCACCTTAGCAAATGTGTCTGCTGACATAACATTACACTTTAGCCAGTGTCTACTTTAAGCTCAGTGGATTTACCATTGATCTGGACAGTACAAAACACTTCATTCTTTGCCAACAAATTTACTGCATCCCAACCTTTTCCCCAATGATTGATACACCATCTACATAGAAAGCAGAATTGCAGCTCTCTATTTGATCAACTTGCTTTTTCGAGTGACCCTTCTTTATAAATGTGTGAGATTTACTTGATTTGCAAAACTTTTGAAAATGGCTCCATCTTTTACACTTGTGGCATTGTTGACCATATGCTAAGCATTTTTCTCTTTTAGACTCGTGATTGGTACCACAATAGTGACAGTTAACAATAAGGATGGATTTGGGTTTTGCTGACTCACCCTTGTACTGCACTGAGCATGTCCTTTTCTTAGAACTTGCTGGAAAACTATGGGTTTTACCTGGGGAGCCTGCAGGGGTCGCAGGTGTCATGTGCTTAGGCCTGCTTCTGCTAGCCATGTGTTGCATGCTGTTTACATTTGCTCTGGAGCCTGCTGAAACCAGGCTCTTATCATTTGCAAGCATACTTGTGTGCCTTTCTGTAACTTCATGGATTTAACAAATCTCAATAACTTTGCTTAGCATTAAATGACTGTCACAAAGCAAACTCTTTCTCACTGCAGCACTATTAATACCACACACAAGCCTGTCCTTTATTGACTCATCTTTTAAGTCACCAAACTGGCACATTTTAGCTTTCTTTCTCAGGTCAGTAATGTAAGCTGCAAAAGTTTCCCCTGGCTTTTGATCTCTTGCGTAAAACAAATCCCTCTCTAATGTAATATTAGTCTGGGGGTTACACATTTCTCTGAACTTGCCCTTCAAACACTCGGGGTCTTCCCTTGATTTAGCCTGTATTACAATATGATGGTTTTCACCTTCTCCCTCACATACTGCTGGTGCATACAGAAATTAACACTCTCTTTCAATGGTCTCTGACTCGGCTAGGTTTAGCAAAATGAATGCCCTGGTGCATGCATCTTTGTCAGAATAAGATGCTTGTATAAAAATATCACACTCTTGTTCAAATATTCTCCAGTTCTTTGCAATATTCTGATCAAACACCAATTGTGATGATTTTCAAAATCCATCTGCCATATTAACACATACCAGCAAAGGCTTTTGCAAGTATGCACGAACACTCACACATATACATATGCCAGAAATTTATGCCAGTATTTATGACTATGCCCAATAGCACAACAAGCCTCTGAATAACTGAACTTTGCGAAATAAGTCTCTCAGGCACTGTAATACTCCAGAAATCACTGTACTGTAAGAAATCACCTCTTACTAGTGTAAGAAACATTTCAAAATAACTGCACTGTGCGAATAATCTGGGCAGAAGAAGCTCAGAGTAAGAAACATTTCAAAGTAACTGCTCTTTGCAAACAAACAGTAAACAGCACACTGAAACTTTCCCAAAATGGTTGTACTTTGCTAAATAACCCATTAGAGTGCAAGAAACACTCTGTAATGGAGGCACTTTGTGAACAGACACACCCAGCGCAAGAAACTTTTTGAAATGGCTGTACAATGACTGTACTTAATGAAACAGTTGCACTTTGCACACAAATAAACTCTTCAGAATAAATGCACAGTAATAAGCACACACTGTAAGCACTTTCACACACTTTGAGATACTTCAAATAACTCTAGTTATACCCTGAATACAATACAAAATAGTAGTTATGCCAAAACATTGTACTTTGCCAAAATAAATGCAATCACCTTGCTTTATTTATGCTTAATGTGCCTTTTTTGTCCTTATTTTATTTGTTTTGCTCATTTAATCTTTTTTCATGCCCGTTATACTTTTCATAGGTTCATAGGTAGGTATTAGGCTATTGGCCCTAGGGCCTATATAAGCCTAGCCAGAAAGATACCCTGGCTTTTACCACTCAAGAAAATTATATTCATGTGCCCCTGTCAAGCAGAGCCACAGAAGTGATCCCCAGGGTGAATTTCCTATCTCCCATCCAATCATCAAGATTCTTCTTGAAGACTGCTAACGAGGAGCTTTGTTTGATATAGATAGGTAGTTTGTTCCAGAGTATGGGAAGTCTCTGGGACAGGAATCTATCCCTCCAGTATGTTCTGTTTATTGTGGTGACAAGGTTTAGGTCCCTAGAGCATGTAGCTTTGAGGGATTGGGATTTCTTTAAGTGGAGCATGTCCAACAGCTCTGGGTTTGACATAGCTTTATATGTCAGGCAGAGATCGCCTCTGAGTAGGTGATATGCGACGGAGTAAAGCTGGAATTTTTTGAGACGGTCTGTGTAGGGCATCTGTTTGAGGCCGGTAATCCTCTTTGTGAGGTATTTCTGTGGCCTTTCCAGTTGTTGTAGATGTCTTGTGAGGTACATACCAAAAGGGGCTTTGTATTCTATAATGGGTCTAATGAGGGATGAGTAGAGGGGAACAATGACCTCTTTTTTCCTGGATGAGAAACCTTTTGTGATGAGGTGTGCCACATAGAAAGATTTCATGACTACTGTTGCAATGTGATTATCAAGGGAGAGACTACTCTCCACCTGTGTCTCCAGATCTCTTATCACAATTTCGGTGTTAAATAGACTACTGCCTATGTGGTAGTTCATGGGTACATAGCTTTTACCAAAAGGGATGACAATGCACTTTTTGGCATTGAGCTTGTGGCCATGGCTTTGACACCAGGCATGCATCTCAGTGAGGCCCTTTTGTAGGATGTCCACATCATTAGGTGTTTCGATTATGGCTCCTAGTTTTCAGTCATCTGTCAACTTCATTAGCCAAAGACCTTCTGTGTTAGCCTGTACTAGAGAGAAGTAGATACCAAACAGGAGAGGACCCAGGACTAAACACTGTGGTACTCCACTTGTCACTGGTCTGAAGTTGGATTTGGAGTCTGCAACTTTCACAGTGCGGGTTCTGTCAGTGAGCCAGTTGGCAACCCATCTTGTGACATAGGGATTATACCTAGTTTAGTGAGTTTATCTATAATTCCAGAGTGGGTGATGGTGTTGAAAGCCTTGGTGAGATCTAGATAGGCTGTGTGAACCACCTTACCCTCATCTATGGCTTTGGTGACCGCTTCAAAGAAGTCTATCAGGTTTAGGAGACATGATCTGCCTTTTACAAACCCGAACTGGGTAGGGTCCAGAGTTTGTAGATTACCAATGTCATTGTTTATAAGTTCCATGATGATACATTCCATAGCCTTGTAGACCAGGCTCGGTAGGCTAATGGGGCAGTAGTTCCCGGGGTCCGTGGTGGCTCCCCCTT
This sequence comes from Protopterus annectens, assembly GCF_019279795.1. NCBI lineage: Eukaryota > Metazoa > Chordata > Ceratodontiformes > Protopteridae > Protopterus > Protopterus annectens. Next base: position 109,991,563 of record NC_056733.1, on the reverse strand, counting down.
TGTGGAGTGGGATAACTATCTCTGTGTGCCATTTAGTGGGCACAAAGCCTGAGGTGAGGCTATGATTGAACATGGTACTTAGGTGGGGTGCCAGTCCATTATGTAGTTCATGTAGAAAACAGCCTGGGATGTTGTCAGGTCCCATGGATGCTGTGTTCTTGGCTTTGGAGAGTGTGTTTTTTTACCTGTGCAGCCGTGATTACAGGAACTTTGCATTCTTCTGGTATAGAGATGGGCCCTTTAGGGGGTGAGAGTGGGGGTAAAGTTAGCACTGAACCTATCTGCCAGAATGTTGACAATATCAGTTGGTTCTGTATATTTAGTGCCATTGTGCTGTAACCCACAGCAGATCTGAGGGTTACCATTGAGATTCTTAACATATCTATAGAATGCTTTGTGGCTGTCTTTAGAATCAGTGGTGATTTTGTTTTCGTAACTAGCTTTGGAGGATTTTATGAGGGATCTCAGCTTCTTACTGAGGCTGACCAGGGAGTTCCTCCAATCATGGGATTTTACTCTTTTTTGCAACAGTTTCTTTCTTCTGTTGTAGAGTTTGTTTATGGCAGGGGACCACCAAATTGGCTTCCTTTTTTTGGAGGATAGCATCTTGGTTCTATTAGGGACTGCACGATCCATGCACTCGGGTAAGTGCTTATAAAGTGCATTTGTGTAGGATTCAGCAGTCGTACCTCTATTGTCCATCTGCATGGGTATTGTGAGGTTTGCCACTTCTGTCTTAAGAAGCGTGGGGGGGTGGGGGCGGGATGTGGATGTCTAGGGTAATTAGCTTGTGGTCGGATCTGACCAACGAGGAAGTGACTTCTGGTGTGAAACACCGGTTGCCCATGTTGGTAATGACCAGGTCTAGGATATTGCTGCCCCTAGTAAGGGTGTGGATAACTTGATCCAAGACATTGGAATTTATGATTCCAGAAATCATTGAGCAAAAGAGTTGGTACATGAGTAGTTTTCCCAGTTAATGGTGGGGTAGTTGAAATTGCCCATTATTAGGGTGTTAGGCTGTACCCTAATATTTTCCAGTATATCAAGAAATGAGGAGTGGGAATCCTGGGGCATGGTGGTGGATCTGTAGCAAGCTACAATTTGGATTATGGTCTTGCCCAGAGTTAATTGCACTTGGATAATCTTGGATGCATTATGCTGAGCAACTAGCCTGGAGGGGTGAAAATCCTTAATGAATATGGACACACATCCACCTTTAGTGTTTCGGTCCAGGTTAGGTGGTCGAAAGGTGTGGTATGAATTATAGCCTGGTAATGCAGGAGTGCTCTCTGGAGCCTTGAACCAGGTTTCTGTCACTGCACAGATGTCGATGTTCTCCATTTTAAGGAGTGCCTCGAGTGAGTGCATTTTGAGGTTTAGACTTCTAGCACTGAGTAGCATAACCCTCAGATTTTGCTTGCTTGTACCTGTTACAGTGGTGAATTTGTCATTTGAACCTTGCCTAGAAAAGGCATTATGGGGTGGCAAGAGCCTTAGCCAGTATCTGGAATCCCAAGAACGACAGGTGCAGGCCATCTCTGGCAAAGGATTGTGGTCTGTTGATCATGTCATCCCAGGCAGACAGATACTGGATTTCCTTAAAATGACACCAGAAGCTTAGTCAATTGTTGAAGTAAATCATTTTGTCCTTGTACTATGGTATCATTATGGGTGATGACAGGATGCTACTCAGGGTTAGGGTCATACCTGCCTGGGTTACAAGATCGGACAGCTCCTCCATGTCTCTTTTCATGTAGTCCAGGGAGGTACATCTCAGGTCATTCACACCAACATGGACAATGACAGAGTCATATTTGTACTTGTTGTGGAGTGACCTGAGTGAGTACATTATGTGGCGGACCCTGGCACCCGACAGGCAGCTGACAGTAACTTTTTTCTTGTTTAGTCTGGTGAGTGGAACGGACTATAGAGTCACCTATGTCTAGAATGTTGGGTACGGTGTTATGCCTTATGGGCTGTGGTTGATAGCACACTGAGTTTGTGGGCTATGTGTCATTTGGGTTGTATTGGGGGGGGTGAAGGTTGCTTGTGTTTCTGCTTTGGAGGTCCCTGTTGCTTGGGCAGATTTTTATTGAGAGCCTCCACAAATGTAAGTGTGTGTTTTGTTTTTATATGTGTGTGTTTTGGTGGTGTAGGTTTTGAGGGACTATGTGATGAGTGTGGTGTGGTGCAAGTGTTTACCTTCTCCTCTTGACTGTCTAGTCCAGTCTTGGGTGAAGAGAGCTTTGCTTCCAGTTTGGTTATAAAAGTGCATCTCTCACAGGTTGTAGTGTTGGGTGATGGGAGGAGAGGGTTGTCTGTCTACATGTGGCAATTGCTGCATTGCCCCAAGATGCCTAGATTCATCAGGTGGACAGGAGAAAACTCCAGGAGCTGACCCTTAGACATGCCTGGATAGGTGCTTATTTATTAAGTACTAAAAACTCTTTTCCTCTAGACAAGTGAGGAAAGTTGAGTGCTGTAGTAATTTGTAGCTTATTTAGTGCTTACAATGAGTTCTTAACAAGTGCTGAGCTCAAACAATGAGATTTGATTGCTAAAACTAAAAAACTGTCTAGTTCTATGGCGCCGGGAATAGTTTAACCCTAGCTAAGTGGCGATGCATAAAGTGTTTTTTATTGTTTGTTTTTTTTTTTTTTTTTAGATAAGCTACCTAGTGCTTACCATTCCCACTGATAAGCTAGAAGGCTTCCCTCCAACACAGAAAGGCTTGGGGGGCTCAGAAACTTACAAACAGTCCTTGATACAACAAATCTGTATCTGGACTAAACTACTTACAGGAAAGGCAGGAAACAAGCTTAGAATTTTTTTTTTGTAAAGTGGAAAGGGAGAAAGGAGGAGCAGAAGATAATTCAAGGTTAAGAAACTAAGTGGGTTGGCCTTCTCAAGTGTTCCTCCCTCTATTAGGTAGAATGAGGTAATTACACTAGACTGGGAGGAGTGTCCCAGATCAAATTTACAGTAGGAGTGGGCAACTGCAAAGCCACCAAGTATAAGAACAGGATACCAATAGGAAGGGAGGGTGGGAAACAAAAATCAAAACAAACAAACCCAAACAGATGCCTAACAAATGTAGAGAATTTCCAGTTAATACCTCACACACAGTGAAATTAGCTAGAAAAGTATGCAGCAGACAATAAAAGTGCTATAAATAACTCGTAAAAATAAGCAAAAAATGCAATACTTAATGTTATATATCACAGATCAGTTTGCTCAGTAACCTTCCTCCGATTAGCTCAGTGTGAAATGGCAGAAACACTCACAAGTTAACTTCTTAAGTAACAGAAAGTTGAAACCTGAAACAACTTTAAAAAAAAGCTCAAAAGAACCAATGAGGTGCTTACTCCAAGACGTAGTTCAGGTAACCCCAATCAGCCAGTGACCATAAACACTTCCCTCTCACTGAAGAGAATGGCTTTGGCTAAATTAAGATGGCCTGGAACATGTGCTCAGGCACACAGCCTTTATAAACAAACTAGGCCCAAAACACAAGCCTAAATATGGACAATTCTACAACTACCCACACTACTTAGGTAGAAAAAAACTGCAGAAATGTTTAGCACAGCAGAAAAGCAGCAGTGAGTCTTTAAATGAAAGTGTTAAACAGCTAAAGGAGCAAGGAGACTCTAGAGAATGCTTTTAACTGCAAACAATTAAGTTATATGATACACTCCTTGGCAGGAAATCAGAACAAACAAACCCAAACAGATGCTTAAGAAATATTAAAAATTTCCAGTTAATACCTCACACAGTGAAACTAGCTAGTAAAGCATTCTTGTGCTAGTTTTACTCTAAACATGCCTGTTTTGCTTTAAACATGCTCGTTTTGCAATTCTGAGGTATTTCTGAACCCCTTATGTGCTTTTCTGATAATCGTTTTATCAAATATCTTAATTTTAAACATTTTGTTAAATTAATAAACCTTTTGCACCTCTCGTTTGTTTAATAATGTGGTTTGTGCCCTTGTAATGTTCTGTTTTATCTTTTTTATAAAATAAATCTTCTGTGCAAGTTTTCATTACCTTTGGTTTGTTTTTGGCCCTTTTTTGTGCTTATTTCTCTTAGTTTGCCTTCACTGTTAACTCTGCACCTCATAGCTCTGAAAGGCAGTCTATGGAATCCTGGTTCTGACACCATGTCGCTCGTCTAGTCAGGATAAAGTAGATGAGTCTTTGTGGGTTCTGTTCAAGCAGCTTTATTATGTACAAACACATCAGGATTGAGGCTTAATAGCTTTAACTTAGATAAACTTATAAACAAACTAGCTATTACACTCATACATGCTCACTCTCTGGCTACACTCTCAAAATGGCACTGAATTTAGCATGTACTTGCTGTTTATATGCACGTGCTGACCTTGAAACGTTTCTTAAAGATACAACACACACACACTATTCTACAGTAAGGATGGGTACCCCTCTTGCTTTCTTGCTAAGGCACCAAATCTTTGTGGTGATGTATGTGGGCATGTGCAAAATCACATGAATTTAATTTTATTTCAGGCCCTTGATAGTCACAGCTTCTGCTATAACCTTTTTCACAATGATATGTCTTTTATTTTGCAATTTGTGTCAAATCTACTGGACTCTCATACCCAGTACATCCACCCAGGTATGCCTGATGAGTCCCTGATTAGTCTGTAGGTGTCAGGTCCCAATATGAATGGGACTTCCATATTTAGGATCACCTTCTGTGCCCACCATAAGAGCTCCTTTTAGATACCGAATAGAAGAATGATGGGGAGTTCAGAAGATGTATGAGATAAATTTATGTTTCTTAGGTACCAGTGGAGCATCCTTATATGTAATCTGTTTTAATGGTGCTAACAGGCTGGAAGAAGCCATGTATCCTAAAGCCCTTAAAATATGGTGGAGGTGTGCTATGGTGTTGAAGTACTGTCAAAGAAAGATAACTTTCTCCTGTAGCAAAAAAGTTTTCTGACTCACAAAAAACAGGTTTATAGCATGGGCTAAAGCTAAGATTTTGGAAAATTGAGGGGGATAGGGGAATCCTAGAGTCTTGAAAAGTAAAAAATGGTGAATAGCAGGGCTTCCTGAGTCTCATCAGGAGTTGCTGCCATATTAGGCAGTCATCCAGTTAGGGGTAGATGCCAATTCCATTTTTTCTGTGAAAGGTAATTACTGGTACAAGGCTTTTTGTAAATAACCTGGATGAAGTAGATAATTCTGCTTCAAGCTTGCGATACTGCCTCCTGATTTGGCCATGCATACGTAGAAGTATGCATCATTCAGTTTCAATGTTATCATGAAGGCTTAGGGAATCCCTTATTTTATTTTCAATTGCTCTAAATATAAAGCAAATAACAAAGAGGAAATATGGTACCCTTGTCTAGTTTCTCTGTTCAAGCACAACCTATTGGAGAGGAACCCTCCTACTTTAATTTTTGCTCCTGATCCTTCATATTAACCTTATTATTATATCAGGAATGCAAATTCTTCAATTGCTCTACTCATACAATTTCAGCTTCCTCTGTCAAATACTTTCTCTGCATCAAGACCCACTAATAACAGTGGTATTTTCTTACATTCTATTTCCCTCTGCATCATAATTGTTCTATTAAGGTCAAATGTTTGTCTTCCCTCCTGAAAAATACATTGATCTATATCTATCAATTTTGGCAACACATTTGCCATTCATTAAGCTAGTATAGACATAAACACTTTACAATCATGGTTTAATATTGAAATGTATCTATATGAAGTTGAGTCTGATGGTCTTAGAACCAGAAACAGTCTTGAGTAAAACACTTACCTGCTTCTGATTGCAGTAATCTCACTCTGTGTCTGGCCACTTACCAGAAGAGGTCTTTTAACAATAGTGGTAGTAAGCATCTTTGCTCTCTGGTTACTGGAAGCATTCTGCGGATATTTTTTCTTTTTATGAAATGAAGTCTGTACCCTCAGTGTAACATTTTCAGTAGCCAAATTATTTTCTACGCTTTCATCAAAAGGTTCAGGCAGACTCCCACTTTTCCAGAGAACAGGAAAGTTAAAGGGAGGGTGGGTTGGCAAGGGGAGGAGAGAAGCTCTGTTGAGTCATAGCTGTTTCCTCTAGTGGGCTTAACCCAGAGGGCCCCCAGGTTTCCCATTTTAGGTCTTGCCATTTTTTTCTTGTAGTGTAGTGGGCTCTCTTCCCCTTAAGTTCACTTCTTTTCTTTTTCCTCCAAGAAGAAGACCAAGTTCTTGGGGGATAATTTCTACTATAGCTGGGGACATAGCAGTGAGACAGCTGCTTCACTGACTACATAGTCTTGCCCTCCTTCTCCAGTTTTTTTCAATACCTGTTCTGTGGGTATGAAGCATTAAGGGCTTGACTTTTATAACATGGACTGGCAAAGGCCAGTCCTCAGGTAGACATGTCTCCTTATTATTGCTCCTGAAGGTGTTGCCCTCAAGAATACTTCAACAGTACTATAGCTATATTTGATGGACTACTTTGCTACCTGAAAAGATAGGGTGCATAATTCTGGCACTGAATCTATCAAAGCTTTGTCTGGCATCTCCTCAACCTTTACACGAGAATAAGCAGGCGCAACAAAAAACAATTCAAATTCAAATGCCAAATGATTAGCAGACCACAGCAATAAAATACATTACTTTATTTAGTGATTTTTGTTTCAAAATAGAAACTTCTTCAGAATAATACATACATTCAAACATTTACTTAAATTACCAAACCGTTAATCAGGTGACCACAATATCCAATCAAATTCCATCACCAATTAACACCCAATATTAGAATATACGTGTGAAAAATATAATAAAATAATTTAAATTAGTCATTATAAACCCAAAGATTTAATTTTTAAAATGCAGTTAATGGAAATTATGGGTCTGAGTCCAAGAGCTAAAGCTGCATTTGTTTTAATTTGCCAAAACAGCTCACGAACTTCCAATTAAAGATCAATGGCACCACCTCTAGGGTTAATTGCAGGTTTTTCAACACCAAAAAATAAAAACTTATGATTCAGAAAGTCTATCAAATGTTTACTAAAGTATTATTAGTGTTTGCATTATCAATATTGTACATCTGTTCATATACTGTCCCTCTAAGGGATCTTGTAGTCTTCCCGATATAAAATCCTTTGCAATGTTGACAGAGTGCTACGTAAACAAGCTGTTTTGTCCCACAGTTTCATCAAAAATTTGGATGAATCAAAACATCCCTAATACCTTACTTGCCTCCAAAATATATTTATAGTAATTACAACTACCACATTTATAGGAACCCCATCTAAAGGCACCCTCTGTTTGGGTAATCGGACCAACACATTCAACCATATTCTCCAAACAAATGCCCCTTCTTGTCACAAATTTTGGGGACAACCCAAGTTTATTTTTAATAATCCCTTAAAATAATTAAATATGCCTTAATTTCTCAAAATAACACTTTTTATACCCATATAATACACACTAAAAGTCATTATAAAATGCTGATGTCATGTTATGATTAGATGAAACACTAGTGCAACTTGGTTTATCCAAAGGGTTTAAGCCTAATAAAATTTTACAAAATTCAGATTATTTTGCATAACTTCACTGATAATATTGCTAACAAAGCTTTCAGGATATCCTCTTCTCATAAACATACCCTTAAGCTTATTACAGTCATCCAAAAAAAGTCTACCTGTTCTGAAATAATCCTTGCTGCTCTAACAACCTGGCCTTTGGCAACAGCCTTCTTCTAAGACAATGGATGACAGCTACTAAAATGTAACATGGAATTAGAATAAGTTGGTTTCCTATAAATAAGTGACTTAAACTTTTTGTTTAAAATGTTCTTTCTTAATTCAATATCCAGATAAGGTAGTACATCCAATGATGTATTTGGTGTAAACTTAAGAAATTATGTAGTACTATTAATATAATGTAAAAGAAATCATCTGTTTTATCTGGATGACCAATCCAGAAAATGCAAATACCAATTAAAATATCTAGTATAGAAAGACAATGACTTCACAAAAAAAAAATAATTAAATATGAACTTCTTTTCCCAGGTAGCCATGAGAATATTGACAAAAATAGAGGTATAGGCTGTGCCCATTGCTACCCCATCACTTTATCTACAGTAACCCCCTTCAAAATATATAAAATTTTAAGTCAAAACAATAATCATTAAAGTCAAGATAACATTAATCTTGGCCCCATTACATTCATTGTTTTCAATAAGACATTCAAGGGACCATTCCAAGACTAACTTGTGTAATATCACTGAAAACAAATCATTAACATTGATCATAACAAAAACAATATTCTCATCATATAACCCTTGTTTAATTCTAGTAATTAAATTCCATGAAACTTTTACTAAATAATCCAAACTACAAACAACATACTTCAATTTTAAATTGATATACTTAGCCAAAGGTCATGTCTTGGACACCCTAGCATGCACTATTGGTCTCAGTGGAGGATCAACCAAGTCCTTATGGACTTTCGGGATACCAGAAATCATGGGTGTCAAACAATATTCCACCTTTAAATATTTATAGTCAGCATGACTAATCTGCCCTTGCATAACCATGTCATAAAATAAACAATTCTTTTACATGCAACATCCATTTAATTTTTGACACCTCCTCATAGGTTTCATCACATAAAATTGCTGACATCTTATTATTATAATCTGTAGAACTCATAACCACTAACTTCCCTCCTTTATCAGGTTTCATTAACCTGATTGATCTGTCTGCACATATCTGTTTAAGTAAATTACATTGTTCAAGATCCAAATTGAACCAATGGAAGCTCATTTTATTCCTCAAAAACTCCCAATAATCAAATTCACAGATATGTTCAAATAACTGTAAAACTGGGTTGAGTGGGGGTTAAATGTTCTAGATCTTGTTAGGAGAATGCCATTTTCAGACAATCCTGCATTATGAAAATATAAGCAAAAATTAAATTTTCTGACAAATAATTTCAAATCAATAAGAATGACAACCATCTTTGCCCTTGCAGAAGGGACAAATGTAAACCCTTTTGAAAAAAATCCACAAATGGGTTCTAAAATTGTCACAATGCTATAACTGTACACCTTAAAACAACATTCACTATTCAAGATAATCAAGTCCAATTGTTCTAACAATTGTTCTCTTGTAATTCCAATTGTTTTTCTGATAATGAGCCCCCCATATATTTTGAACCAGAGGAATGGTTCCAGATCCTCTCAGACCTCCTGAGAGGAGGCTGTTGCTCTAAAGGGGTGACTTGATTAAAGTCCCTAGGGCCCTCTTTGTTACTGCAATCAAATGACTGCCTCACATTAAATGTTGGCTCCCTAGTGTCCAAGACCCAAACCTACAGCCTAGGGGAAGCTGGATAAGCCTTACCTTTATCATAAACATTATTATCACATATACGTTTGATTGTTATAGCAGCAAGGATGGTTTTGGAATAGGTGGATAGTTTGGATGACTGTAATAGGGTTAAGGATATGATTATGAAAACAGGATATCCAGAAAGCTTTGCTAGTAATATTATCAGTAAAGTTATGCAAAAAAGAGAATCTGGATTTTATAATATTTTATTAGGATTGAACCTTTTGGCTAAACTGGGTTATACTAGTGTTTCATCTAATCATAACATGACACCAGCATTTATAATGACTTTTACTGTGGATTATATGGGTATAAAAAGTGTTATTTTGAGAAATTGGTGCATCTTTAATTATTTTGAAGGGATAATTAAAAAAACTTGGGTTGTCCCCAAAATTTGTGACAAGGAAGGGCATTTCTTTGAAGAATATGGTTGAATGTATTGGCCTGATTACCCAAGCACAGGGTGTTTTTAGATGGGGTACCTACAAATACGGCAATTGTCATTACTGTAAAAATATTTTGGAGTCAAGTGGGGTATGTACTGAGGATATTTTGCTTCATCCCAATTTTCAATTCAACTGTGGGACAAAAGGGCTTGTTTATGTAGCACTCTGTTAACATTGCAAAGGATTTTATATAGGTTCATAGGTAGATACTAGGCTATCTGCCCTAGAGCATTTATAAGCCTAGCCAGAGTGTATTGGCTTCCACCTCCCTATTAGATTAGCCTACTGTGCTTCTGTGGAGTAGGTCACAGAAGGTACCCTTTTAAGAGTAGTTTACTGTGCCTCTGTATAGCAGGGACACAGAAGAGATCCCTGGGGTGAATTTGCGATTTCCCATCCACGCGTCCAGATTTCGCTTGAAGAGAGTGAGCGAGGGGCTATGTCTAACATGAATTGGGATTCTATTCCAGAGTGAGGGGAGCCTCTAGGAAATTAATCTGTCCCTCCAGCATGTCCTATTTATTTTTGTGCTGAGGTTTAGGTCCCTGGAGCGTGTAGCTCTAAGGGACTTGGATTTTTTGAGGTGGAGCATGTCCATTAATTCTGGGTTTGACATGGCTTTGTACGTCAGGCATAGATCGCCTCTGAGTAGGTGGTAAGCAACTGAGTAGAGCTGGAGTTTCTTTAGTCGAGCTGCATAGGACATCTGTTTGTAGCCCATGATCCTCTTGGTGAGGTACTTTTGGGGTCTCTCCAGTTGCTGCAGGTGTTGGGTAAGGTACATCCCAAAAGGGGCATTGTATTCAATTATGGGCCTGATGAGTGACGAGTAGAGGGGCACAATGACCTCTCTTGATCTAGATGCGAACCCTTTCGTGATAAGGTGGGCTATATAGAAGGTCTTTCTAACCACTTTGGCAACGTGATTATCAAAGGAGAGATTACTATCTACGTTGGTCCCCAAATCTCTAATTACTTCCTCCATATTAAATGGATTACCACCTATGTGGTAATTTGTGGGCACCTTGTTTTTCCCAAAGGGGATGACTATGCATTTTTTAGCATTTAGCTTGAGGCCGTGGCTCTGGCACCAAGCATCTGTCTCTGTGAGACCCTTTCGGAGGATGCTTGTGTCAGCTGGAGATTCGATTATGGCCCCCAGTTTGCAGTCATCTGTGAACTTTGTCAGCCATAATCCCCCCGTGTTAGCCTGAACCTCAGAGAAGTATATACCGAACAAGAGAGGTCCCAGGACTGAGCCCTGTGGGACGCCACTTGTAACTGGTTTGGATTCGGACATGGCACCTGCGATTCTGACCATGTGGGTTCTATCTCTGAGCCAGTTTGCAACCCATCTTGTGATATAGGGGTTGATATTTAAGCTGGTAAGCATATTTATGATGCCCGAGTGGGGTATTGTGTCGAAGGCTTTTGCGAGGTCCAGGTAGGCTGTGTGGACTACCTTACCCTCATCTTTGGCTTTGGTAACTGTTTCAAAGAAATCAACTAGGTTTAAGAGGCAAGATCTGCCCTTAACAAAGCCGAATTGGGTAGGGTCCAGTGTCTGGAGGCTCCCAATGTCTTTGTTTATGAGTTCCATGATAATACGCTCCATAGCTTTACAGACCAGACTAGTCAGGCTTATGGGGCGATAGTTTCCAGGGTCCTTTGTGGCACCACCTTTGTGGAGTGGGACCACTGTAGCTGTACTCCATTCTTTGGGTACATATCCTGTAGTATGGCTAAGTTTGAACAGTGACTTAATGTGAGGGTTCAGTTCTTCTTGGAGCTTGTGTAAGACACAGCCTGGGACACCGTCCGGTCCCATAGATGCTGTGTTTTTTGCTTTGGAGAAGGCAGCTTTCACCTGTGCATCTGTGATGTTGGGGAGGTTACATTCAGTTGGGATAGGCATCTGCTCCTTTGGGGGGGAAGGGGGGGGGAGTTTGTGCTGAATCTGTCTGCCAGGATATTGGCTATGTCTGTAGGTTCGGTATATTTTGTACCGTTATGCAACAATTCAGAGCATATCTGGGAGTTTCCGCCCATGTTCCTGACATAACTAAGGAAGGCCTTGTGATTATCTTTAGTGTCTAGGGCAATTTTTCTTTCGAAGCTGGCCTTTGATAATTTTATGAGGGATCGAAGTTTCTTGCTAATACTGATCAGAGATGCCTTCCCTTTTTGGGATTTTGCTCTGTCATGTAGTAGCTTCCTCCTTCTGTTGCATAGCTTATTTATAGCCGGGGTCCACCAGACCGGTCTCCTGTTTTTGGAGGAGTGAGTCTTGGTTTTATTTGGGATAGCACGATCCATGCATTCCTGCAGGTGCTCATAGAATGCATTTGTAAAGGATTCTGTAGATTGGGCTGTATTATCCTCTGGCCCAGGGGCTTTGAAGGATTCCACCTCAGTCTTGAGAAGTGCAAAGTTGGCTTTTGAGAAATTCTTTACAGTGATTTCCTTGGCTGGGGGTGGGGATGGGATATGGATGTCCAGGGAAATTTGTTTATGGTCTGATCTTACCAATGAGGGGTTTACCTCTGGTGTGGAACATAGAGTCCCCGTGTTGGTGATGACCAGGTCCAATATGTTGTTCCCTCTTGTGGGAGTGGTGACCAGTTGTTCCATTGCGTTAGAGTTTATAAATTCAAGGAACTGTTGGGCGAGGGTGTTTGGGCTTGAGTAGTTTTCCCAGTCAATGCTTGGGTAGTTGAAGTCATCCAATAACATAGTTTTTGGAGAGACCTTCATATTCTCCAGTGTTCTCAGGAATGTCAAGTGGGGTTCCTGTAATAGGGAGGGTGTTCTGTAGCAGGCTACAAACTGAAAGGCAGTTTTGCCCGCTGTTAGTTGCACATGGATGGTTTCCGATGCTTCGTGCAGTGCCACTAACCTGGAGGTGTAAGTATCTTTGATGAATATAGATACTCCCCCTCCTTTTGTGCTTTGGTCCGAGTTTTGGGGCCGAAACGCATGGTATGAGTTATAACCTGGTAGTGCTGGGGTGCTCTCAGGAGCCTTGAACCAGGTTTCTGTTACTGCACAGACATCGATTTTCTCCATACTGAGGAGAGCCTCGAGTGCGTGCATCTTGAGGTTTAGACTTCTGGCATTGAGTAGCATTACCTTTAGTTTTTTTATCCTTGGGTTGTCTATGGAGTGGGTTTGTCCTTTGAGCCTTGCCTAAAAAAGGCACTATAGGGGTGGCAAGAGCCTTGGCCAGTATACGAAAGCCTAAGGGTGACAGGTGCAAGCCATCCCTAGCGAAGCAACGTGGCTTGTCGTGCATGTCATCCCAGGCAGACAGACACTGGATCCCCTTTGAATGACACCAATACTTTAGCCAATTGTTGAAACTGATCATTTTGTTTTATACTTTGGCATCATTCTTGATGAGGGCAAGATGCTACTCAAGGTCAGGGTCATACCAGCCTGGGCTACATGGTCAGAGAACTCCTCTATGTCTCTTTTCATGTAGTCCAGGGAGGTACGTCTCAGGTCATTCACACCAGCATGGACAATGACGGAGTCATACTTGTACTTGCTTTGGAGTGACCTGAGTGCTTACGTTATGTGGCGGATCCTGGCACCCAACAGGCAGCTTAAAGTGACCTTCTCCTTGTTCAGTCTGGTGAGCGGGACATCAGTGTGCCGGACAATAGAGTCCCCTATAACAACTGTATTTGGTGTGTTGTTTGGCCTTAAGGGCTGTGACTGTGAGGCATACTGATTTTGTGAGATATGTGATTCATGGGTATTGTTGAGGGGTGGCTGTCGCTTGGATATCTGCTTAGGAGGTCTTTGCTGTTTAGGCAGATTTTTATTTAGAGCCTCCAAGTATGTTTTTGTATGTTTATGTGCTGGGTATGCAGATGCAATAGGTCTGTGTGAGACTGGATTTGTGGTGTGGGTGGTTACCTTTTCCTCCTGACTGACTGTGCTAGTCTTGGGTTGAGAGAGCTCTGCCTCCAGTTTGGCTGTGTAACTGCATCTCTCACATGTATTAGAGTTTGTTGGAAGGAGGAGAGGGTTGTCTGTGTACATAAGGCAATTGTAACATGGCCTCAAAATTCCCAGATTCACCAGCTGGACTGGAGAGTAACCTTGAAACTGACCCTTGGACATACCAGATTAGTACAAGGAACTGTTTTTTTACTGATCAGATTAGGGAAGGGAACTGATTTTTCACTTGATCAGGAAGGACCAATCGGGAGCCTAATACTTATGAGAAGTCAGGGAGGGTGTAGTGCTTTAGTTAGTTAGTGTTTCCTTATAAGAGCTGAGCAAGTGCAGGGCTTTAGAAAGAGAATAGAGTGATTACTTTGAGAGTTTGAACAATTCTAAGGGAAAAAGTGAAGAGCAGACTTTGTGGAGCCTGGAACAGTTTAAACCTGTTTAGGCGGCGCTGCCCGACGCTGCTCAGTGTGCAAAACCGCGCAAAAAGAGAGTTGTAGGGTTTTAAGAGAGAGAGATCAAGGAGTTTAGAATTGACCCAAAATGGCCAATAAAACTACAGCTTCTAGGTAGTAACCACTCCTCCAGGGACAGGCAGGCTGTTCAGTGTTAACCGCTCCCACTGGTGAACACAGAGACTTCCCTTTAGCCCAAGCAAGCACTGGCCTTCTAGAAACTTCCAAATAGTTCAGAACAGCAAATCTGTAACTGAACTTTCTTAACTTTCAGAAAGTGGGAAAAAAGCAAGATTTTTTTGTTAACGGGAAGATAAGATCCTTTAGAGAGAGGGTATATGAACATGTACAATAATGGTAAGGCAAACACTAATTATACTTTAACTAAACATTTGATGGAGTTTCTGAATCATAAGTTTTTATTTTTTGGTGTTGAAAAACCTGTAATTTACCCTAGAAGTGGTGCGTTAATCTTTACTTGGAAGTCTGCGAGCTATTTTGACAAACTAAAATGAATGCAGCTTTATCTCTTGGACTCAGTTGCATGATATATATTAATTGTATTTTAAAAATGAAATATTTGGGTTTATAATGACTATTTTAAGTTTTTTTTCACATACATATTCTAATATTGGGTTTTAATTGCTGATGTAATTTGATTGGATATTGCTGTCACATGATTAAGGGCTTGGTTATTTCTAGTGAATGTTTGAATGTGTGTATTATTCTGAAAAAGGTTTCTGATTTCAAAATGAAAGTGATAAATAAAGCAGTGTATTTTATCGCTGTGGTCTCCTAATCATTTAGCATGTGAATTTGGATTTCCTCAACGCATGCCCTGGTATTTTAAACATGTGTTTGGTAGTTAAGATCCCTAAATACCAAGGTAGCAGAGATGTGGACTTCCTTCACAAACTGATCCAGGATTTTAATTTTCCTGTCACTTTGAAGTGTTTTCCTGATTGGAGCCATAGCAGACCCTATGTTGACATCCATGGACACCACAGGTGAACCAGCAAAATAATATAGGGATATATTTGCAGGAATCTGCTAAGCTGTAAAACTGGTCTTGTTTCCTGGGAGAAGGGGGTTGGGAGCCTTGCTCCAAAGATGCACTACTAAATGTATCCACCAAGCTTCTACTAATGGATTTATTGGTAACACTTTCAACATAGATAAGCTTGAGAGGCCCTTGTATCTCTTCTGGGCTTCTGAGAACTCTTTAGACATCCATTTGAAATGATCCTTCATTCCGTTAAGAATATCACCATATGGGAAATCCTTTGGTGGGGAGGCACAGGATAAGGTGTCCTCAGTGCCTGACTCAAAACTAAGAGAAGAAGACACTCAGTCTGGATTTGCCAGTTTATTCACCTCAGAGTCAGAAGAATCAGACTAGAACTTCGGATGCTGAATCCTGCTGTAAAGATAACTGCAGGTTTTTAAAGCATGCAAAATCCTGACTTAACTTCAGTAAGTTCTGAGAAGAAGCCTGGGAAATGGAAAATGATGAAAGCCCACCCAGCTCATGCTGAGACAGGATGGCAGATATCCACTGCCTGAACATCTTTGGCATGAATTTGGGTGTGGCCACCTTTGAGATGCCCATACAAGGGTGGGTACATAAAATATCAGTTTTGGATCTAGAAATGCTATTAAAGACCAACACTAAGGGGATATCTCTCTCATCATCAGAAATCATGATACAGGTGTTGAAAACAGACACCAGCAGGGAAGTGTCTAAACCAACCAATAAGTGGAGAATGTTGGCTGGGGAGGAGGTTTTATAATCTGTGCACATGGTGACCTCCTAACGGACAACAGCACAGGTCTTGGACCAATCTGTAGATATCAGGGTCAGTGGCTGTGAAAGCACCTAAATGGACGCGATGTCCTCAAGCCTGGGGGGTCTTTGGCTTCTAACAGGCTGGTTATCATCATCTTCCCTTATCTTGTTTTTGTAAGGACACTTCTGTCTTCTTCTTTTCTGCAAAATATCTGTAGTATGCTTGACTGACACCATAGCTGCCTTGGTCAAGACACACAGACTTCTATGGTTCATACAGTCTTGGGGAGTCTTTAATGTCCATTGAAAGGTCTTTTGGTTGAAATGTGCAGAGGGAGGGTGGTAAGGAATGCCATGCTTAGGCCCCAAACTACCGGCTATGGAAGTCTTTATGTGGGATCTGCTTACTATATGAAATGCAACTAGAGTCTTAAACTTTTGACATCTATACCTGATGCCTGAAAACTGTAATAGGAATGCACATGCACAATATTAATCAAACAGATAAGTACCCTGTTGGGGAAACTATTTGAAAACTGCAAAAGTCAGGGCAAATTGATCTGCCTTTGTACTGTGTCAAGAAAGTACTAAAGATAATTCAAGTGGACTCCCTGCTTATACCACTAATGTCCAGATGTGAAAGTATCCACTCAGTCAAATTTAGGGATGCAAAGCTCTGGAAGTTGGGCCAGACATCAGTCCTTTAGCATCAGAAGTCCCCATCACTATTGCAGCAGATAACAATACAATGAACATGGCCTGCTGCTATCAGATTTGCCAGAAGGTCAAAAAAAGAACACTATTCACTGTGCAAAGTCTGTCATCAGTCTCGTTTTATCATATATCAATGAAATTTAAACAAACAATTTTGTTTTTTCACACAGACTAGTCTTTTTTTCAAGGTATCACAATTTTCACTTGTTTTTGTACTTCCCTGAACTACAAACATGTTTTTGTTATGTTTCTTCAGTTTTTGGCTTGAGATGATGACTCTACAATTACCAATGTCTCCAAAATTGCATGCAAAACTCTCCGAAAACTGGGAGTCCAGGATTAAACATTGTTTAAACACATTTGTTAAACTATCACTTAAGACAAAGGCAGGAAAACATTAACATAAAAGAAAGCAAACCATATTAACATTTTTTCCATTTACACACATTATACATCACATTTGTTTTTCTTTCTTTGTAATTATCATCAGTCCAACATTATATAAATTGCTGAATTACTGCCTTCTCTTAAACCTCATTCCTCATCCTTCTCCTGAACATTGTTTTGAGTGTATTGTTCCTACAATTTCCATTTATTTTTATGTAATTTACTCCTTCCCTTTCTAAAGATCTCTTTTCCAGTTCTTTTATCTTTCTCAAAATATTCAATACTTCAAATACAGTCAGTGTAGATTTCCATTTTCTAGTAATAGCTTTTTAGGCAGCCAACAGAATTAAACTTAATAAAGTCTTACTATGTCTAGGCAATTCAGATCCTGTGTTCCAGCTCAAAAAAATATCATATCCTTAGTTACAGCCATTTACTCGCCCAATGTTTCTGACAGAGCACTCTGTAAGGAATTTTTAAAATCTGCCAACTCATTACACTCACAAAACCCATGCTCCCAGTTACATCTTTCATCCCAATCACACCTCCAGCATTTGCTACCTAACTGAGGAAAATTTCTTTGAAGTCTACTTAGGGTATAAAAATACCTAAGCAAGCACTTCCAAGCAAAGATACTAAACTTTCTGCACTTTGTTGCATATTTTGGAGCCATACATACGTCATCTCATTGTTATCTTGTAAATTGCTTTTCCAGTTTTCAGAATTAAATGTTTTGAGCTATATCTCACTACAAGTAGTCTTGACGATGAGCAAGAAAAATTCAATTGTGCCAGGTTTCATCATGTCATATGAGAAGAAGGCAGTAAGATATTCAACCTACTGACATCTCCAAGATGGCTGTATACTGATCAACAGCTTAATTTCAGTTCTCCCAGTATGAAAAAAGAAACTCAGAAAAAAGGACCACAGAAATTGTAAGCCTCCATCAAATCTGGTTACTAGCTAGTAAGTGGAGCATCTGGATGTTAGCAAAGAAGAAATTAGGAGAACCTGAAAATAAATAATCAGAAAAGGTGAAGAGGAAATACTGGCTGTGAAGAATCCTGCAGCTATACAGCAAAAAAAAAAAAAAAACAGTTCAATCTTCAGCTTTGGTTCAATAGATGGCTTCTAGTAATCTAGTGGAAAAATAAATCAAATGTACTCAGAGGTGATTAAAATAAATGAAACATTGAAGGAATATATCAACTCAAATAAGACAAGGCTAGAAAAAATAAAACAAGTTTTAACTTGCTTTTCAGATGAACTGATAGAACTGCAAAAATCAGAGTTTGAAATTAAGGAAAGACTGGCTTAGTATAAGGCTTCTTAAGAAAAAAATAGTAGAGTTAGAAGACAGAGCAAGCAGATAACAACTGATATTTTTTTATTGTACCAGAGAAACTGGAAGGAGCAGACTGTATTAATTTTACAAAACACAAATAGGAAACTGGACTGGTGTTCCACCCCAAAATTTGTTAAGCATCAAAGACCTATATTAATGAAGATGTAATCATATCAGCAGAAAGAGAGGATCCTGACAAAAATGTAGCAGAAAGGGAAAGATTTAAAAATTGGAGACAGCAGAGTGTTTGTGGAAAATGATTACTCACTGTATACCAGGCAGAAGTGGAGTGAATTTATTCAAGTATTCAGGTAATGTTGACAGGCAGTTGTGAGATTCAAACTGCTGTATCCAGCTATCTTCAGAATATTTTTCCTGAGGATATATGTCATTTTTTGATGCAGAATAGGCTAAGGAGTAAATACAAATGTTTGCTCAAAAAAGGGGACTCTGCTTCATACTCTTCAGATAATAAAGCTCATAGAGAGACTTTGCCAGTGAAACATCTTCCAGTGTTCCAAAGGAAAATGTTTGAGTAACAGAGAAAAGCACAGGAGTCGACTAGAAGAGCTGGAAGTACATTGGAAATGAACAAGAGACTGGAGCTGGGAGATGGAGATCAACAGGAAGAAAACCAGGAACTCAGAAATTAATGAATAAATGTGGGATTACAAAGCATCAATCACATTTGTGAAATATGGCTGAATAAGAAAAGCTAGAAATATTGGACCTTTCTGACTTTCTTTAAACTTGTAGGGGACTCCAAGGCATTTGCCCTACTTCATGTCATTAATTTTTAAAATAACATTAAATGGAAGGGAAGAAGAGAGAAAGAGGTAACTGTAAATAAAACAACTTTTGTTATTAATAGTACTTTTATGAAACATTTCATGGTATAAACAACTTGTTATATAGTAAAGCATTTTCAGTTATTTTGTGTTATAAGGATACTAAACTAAACATGTGCCCCACCCCCTTTTTCTTGTTCTTCTTTCTTTCTTCTTGTTTAATTTTAAGAAATGCAGGGATTGCAATTTAAAAAGATAAGAAAACCTGGACAAAAGTATGTTTAAGATAATAGGCTGTAATCTTGGGCTGTTAAGGTGGGGATGGGTATAAATGTGTACAGGTGATGGTATAGGTATAGTTTATATGCTTCATCTTACTTTTGTATATGAGAATGACTGTATTAAGGCCCTTGGTTTGATCTAACAATAGGTTGTAATTGAAAGCAAGTAAATAATAGAAAAATAATGTAATGAAAACTTGTTATACATAACAAGTAGGAACTATAACTTCTTATCATAATGGCAACATTTTCCATATTATTTTGGAACGTGAGTCGCCTCAAAGGTATACACAAAAAAGAAAGTGTAGGGGACTATATTAAGAAATGTATAGTGCAAATAGCTATGCTACAGGAGATAATTTTGGAAATAACTATATATGTGAATTTGATAAAGAAAGGATTTTAGGATGGTTATTCAGCAGAATATCTGAGACAAACCAAAGTGGAGTGCATATATAGAGGAGCTCCAATAGTTATAGAAGAGGGGAAAAATAATAGCAGGCTTCTGGCAGTAAGGGGCTACCTCCAAGAGAGGAGGAGTATGCTGGCACATATTTATTTTCCACCTAAAATTACTACAGTTGAGCTTAAGAAACTTCTGGGAGAAATAATCAGTTTTCAGTAGGGAATATTACTAATAGCTGGGGACTGGGATTTGATTTGCAGCAGTTCGGATGATGTATGTGGGGGGGGGGGGACTAGAAGGGAAAATATAACAAAAGAGGTTAGATGTTTGAATAAATTTATGAATAATGTTTTGGAGGAGGAATAAGGTTTAAAGGAAGACAGGAAATGAGTGAGCTATGTAATGCTAGATTGAAAATGACTGTACAGAAGACTGCATGTGATTTATAACGTTTTAACAGAATATGTCAGTATGGTTTGTTTTCATTTATGTAAATGTATGATTGTTTATGTCATAAGTGATAATTCACTAAAGATTATTAAAACAAGATTAATTGCTTGTACCTACAGAAAGCTTGTCTTCATGTAAAAATAGCCAGAAATGAGAGGAAAAAACAGTGACCAACATTGCAGATGCATGAAAGAATCTTCAGAAATTTCACTCAAACAGAATGTACAGAATTCCGCTAGCTAACTGCTGCAGATTTTTTCTCTCCCACTGACAGCATTTACTAAAAGAAAAAAGCTAATATCTTTGCAGAAGAGGCTTAGCATTTTTATGGCTTTCAGCATTTTTTTTTTATTTTTCAAACCTATTTGCTTACAGAAAAAACATGTGTTTATAGCTGAAGCCAAGGACATTAGACATCCTCCCTTATAAAAACAAAGGAAATTATCATCTTAATTCTACTTTAATTCCACATATAATATAATCAGTTCACTTTTACCCCCCCACCTCAGTAGCCGAAGATCACAGCTTTGTAACTTATTACTAATTTGCATCTGTCCAGCTCTTCTTCTGTCTATATACTCTAAAACATAATGTTTCTTACAACTAAAAAAGGTACTTTAAGTTAATATCTTTAAATATCCCTAACTGCACTCTATACAAAACAGTTTTATAATATAAATGCAGTTTATATCATAAAATGTTTTATACAAATACTAATAAGAACAAAATTGTTTTACTTACAGTTGCTTCTTTTTTAGCCTTAGTGACACTCTAAACAGTAATGAGATAATGTAGGGTATATGCTTTACAGCCTACCCACAAGACCAGTCTTTCTTGCTGCACTGTGCCTGAAGCAGAAGCAGTTCGCAAGTGCCGGTCGGCCGACTCCTGAAATTTTCATTTTCGAGTTTCAGAACCAAAGTCTTCAAAAAAGCTAAGTACCCTGTTGGGGATCCTTTTTCTTGCTCTTAACCGATGTCAGTAAAAGTTAACAATTGTCTTACCTGTGGAAAGCAAACACCTCATAAAGATTTTAATTCGTACTTCATTCCTTGCCTAGGCCCAGACAACATCCCTCACTGTCTGTTTTGTGCCTTATTCAACCCCCAAACTATTCATCATCTATTTTTGCAGCAAATTATTTTAGGTACTCTGTATGACTATCCAGAAATGGCTTCGTAAGCCATCCGACTACCAGTATACTGAAAAAACTTAAAGGATAAAGACGTAGACAGACTGCATAAGTCCAAAACTGACGACGATGCTTCCGGTGAGCTAGTAGCCAGTCCGCTGGTACTCAGTGAGATGCTTTCGCAGCCCCTGATACCCGCTACTTCAGATTCACAGGCCTCTACTGAGACTCATTCGGAGTTCGGTATGGTGCGAGATGCTTCTTCGACTGTGGAACCTGCAGATGTCTCTACCTTGGATTTGTCCGGAGCTGCTGTGCAGGCACCGGCATTTTAAACCAACGCCATCTTCTTCATCCAGGCCTAAAAATCGACCCACACTTAGAAAACTGACGTCCAAACCGCATGGTCAGGCCCATATGCCTAGGGGAAGCCAGCCTTCCCCCTCAGATTTAGAACTGATTTTCCTTCCGATTCTTCTGGTCAGGATTATTATATTTCTGTTTTTTCTGATTACCAGCATTTGCCCTTATCTATGAGGATTCTGATGCAGAGGATTCCATTCCCTCTGCTTCCCCTTCAGAAGAGTTTTCTTTTGGTGAAACCTTGCACACTCTTAGGGAGCATTTCCGCTGGGAAAGCCAGGATTACTCTGACTCCAAAAAGAGGCTTAGGGAATTCTTACTCCTTCTTCAACACAGGCCTTGTGGATGATGCTTTCTTGGGATATAGCCTGTCCCCAGACACTTCACCTCCAGCTCCATGAAAACGTGACTGGTATTACAGAGTACCTGACTCTCACAAGTTCCTCTTCAAGAATCCTACTGCGGATCCAGAGACCATTTCCCAAAGTCCAAAGGGCATTAAGGCTACTGCTGCCAAAAATCCTACCCCTTCTGATAGACATTATAGAGCCTTGGACAGATGGGGCAAGAAGGTATACACTTCTGCTACTTTGGCCATTTAGGGCTTTAAATTGCCAGTTTCATATGTTAAAGTACCAGCAGCATATTATGGGACTACTTAATCAGAAAATGATGTTGATTCCTGACTGTGCTGAACACAAAGAATTACAGGATTTAATGCATTCTGCTGAACAAGTTGGTAAACATACTTTGCAGTGTGGATGTTCTTCTTGTTTCACTGTTGCAGTCATCACATTTGGGTTATCTGCTTGCAGTAGCCCTCAGTCAGCCTGATTAACAAAGTCTTGGGTCCTGTGTCCTTGCTGTCTCTTTTTCCGTGACATGAGGTCGTCCGGGGTATAGAACATGCAGCCGATGCCATGCTGTATGGTGCCTGAAGCAGAAGAAGTTTGCAAATGCCGGTTGGCAGACTCCTGAAATTTTTGTTTTCGAGTTTCAGAACTGAAGTCTTCAACTAAAAGCTAAGTACCCTGTTGGGGAAACTTTTTCTTGCTCTAAATCGATGTCAGTAAAAGTAAATAATTGCATTTCTTGTGGAAAGCAAATACCTCATAAAGATTTTCATTTGCACTGTATTCCTTGCCTAGGCCCTGACCACGACGTACCTCGCTGTCGGCTTTGTGCCTTATTTAAACCACGAACTATCTGTCGTCGGTATATTTTCGCTTCTAAATATTTTGGGGCTCAGTTCAATTATCCAGATATATCTTTGGTAAACCACCCGACTACCAACATTCAGAAAAAACACAAAGATAAAGACAGAGACAGGCCGCCTAGGTCCAAAGCTGCCAACAACGCTTCTCCTAAGCCAGTCGCCAATTCACCGGTACTCAGTGCGGCACTTTCACAGCCCCTGATACCCGCTACTTCAGATTCGCAGGCCTCTACTGAGACCCATTAGAAGTCCAGTATGCCGTAAGAAGCTTCAATTGGGAAACCTGCAGATGTCTCTACCTTGGATGGGTCCAGAGCCACTGTGCAGGCACCACCTTCTGAGGGTATATTCAGGCCTACTGACTTGCATATTAAACCAATGCCATCTTTTTCTTCAAGGCCTAAAACTCAACCATGCCTAGAAAACTGGCGCCCAGACCGCATGGTCAGGCCTCTATGCCTAAAAAGCAAATAAGAATGGCTGAAGACCTTATGACTTTAATCAGGGGAAGTCAACCTTCCCCTCTAAGAGACCTAGGACTGAATTTGCTCATGATACTTCTGACCAGGATTCTGACTTTTCTGTTTCTTCTGATGACCAGGATTTTCCTTTATCTACCTATGAGGATTCTGATGCTGAGGACTCTATTCCCTCTGCGCCCCCCCCCCCCCGGCAGGATTGCTCTTTTGGTGAAACTTTGCATACTCTTAGGGAGCATTTTCATTGGGAAAGTCATGATTACTCTGATTCTAAAAAAGGCTTAGGGATTTCTTACTCCTGCCCCAGCACAGACCTTTGGCTATCCCTCCTGTACTAGACATTGTTGATGATGCTTTTTCGGAATCTAGTTTGGCCCCTGACTCTCTACCTCCTGCTCCCAGAAAACGTGGTAGATATTACAGGGTTCCTGACTCTCATAAGTTCCTTTTCACAAATCCTACTGCGGACCCTGAGACCATTTCAAAGGGTCCCAAGGGCATCAAAGCTACTACTGCCAAAAATCCTACTCCCTCTGATAGAGACTCCAGGGCGCTGGATAGATGGGGTAAGAAGGTATACACTTCTGCAACCTTGGCCATTAGGGCATTAAAATAGCAGCATATTATTGGATTGCTTAAACAGAAAATGATGTTGATTCCTGATTGTGCTGAAAATAAGGATTTACAGGATTTAAAGCATTCTGCTGAACAAGTTGGAAAACATACTTTGCAATGTGGTTTTGATTCATTAGAGGCATCTTGCAGGGCTGCTGTCACTGGGTCTGCACTTAGAAGGCATGCTTGGCTTAAGGAGAAATACTTGTCAGATCATGTTAAAGCTAAACTACTGGATGCTCCCTTAAATCAGGACCACCTGTTTATCAACAAGGCAGAAGAAGTTCTTAAAAAAGATGGAAGAAAAAGCTAAATATATGCAAACGTTTAAAGACTTCCTACAAGTACAACCTCCAATATTTAGTAGGCATTGGCCTTCTAAGAATTGGTCCTTTCCTGCCTCTTCCATGACTTCCAGTTCAAAGCCAGACCCAGCAGAGCACCTAGGCTTCAATCTTAAGGTACACACAGGACTAAGCAGTGGGGGGGGCCTCTTCCAAATCTGGGAGTAGCAAACTCCCCCCCCCCTATGGTAAACTGTCTCAATGACTTCTTTTTAAAACTTACTGCCCCTTTGTGGGGGAAGATTGCCCTAGATGCAAAAAACCAGGGAGCTCATTACCCAGGAAAAATAGGTTTTAAATATAATGTCCCAAGGATACAGATTTCACTTCCACACGTTATCAACCCGAAACGGTTGGCCAGATCTACCCCCAAATCAGTGGGTAGAGGCTCAAAAGCAAGTACTCTCTCTTTTAAGCATAAAGGCTATTCAGACTGTACCAGAAGAGGAAAAGGGACAAGGTTTCTACCCAGAAAAGACATCATGGCACCCTGTCCTGGACTGTCTACTCTAAACACCTTTCTAGTGGTTCCAAAATTCAAGATGCTAACTCTTCAGCAGTTGCTTTCTATGCTAGGAAAAGATGCCTGGTTGGCAACATTTGATTTAAAGGAAGCATACCTGCACATCCCAATCAGGGAATCTTGCAGAAGATACCTATGCTTCAAAGCAGGCTGCACGCACTATCAGTTCTCTGCACTGTCCTTTGGCTCATCTACTGCGCCCAGGGTATTCACAAAGTGCCTAGCTCCAGTCATTGCATTTTGCAGACAAATAAATATTCAAATATACCCATACCTAGACTGTTGTCTAATTCAGGCAGAAAGCCAGGACATACTCTTGAATCATCTGGCCTTTGTACAAAGGGTGCTAACTTGTCTGGGGTACACCATAAACAAAAATAAATCGCATCTGGTACCTTGTCAACTAATTATATTCCTGGGAGCAAGCTTGAATACAACTTCCCAGATGGCTTTCCTCACGCCAGAGAAACAAATTCATCTGACAGCCTACATCAAACTAGTGGCCACGAAAACCCTGTTTTCTGCATGGCAAATTCTGCAAGCCTTGGGGTTTATGACCTCCTGCATTCTTCTAATTCCGTATGCAAGACTGCATATGAGGAAACTACAATGGTATCTAAAAAGCCTATGGTGTCAACATTCTCAGGATCTGGAAGCAATGATTCCTATCATACCTTGCCTACGCCTAGAGTTCTTTGGTGGGCAGAGGCTTGCCAACAAAACAAGGGACTATCATTCACTCTACCCCCTGCCACCCAAACCCTAACAACAGACTCATCAGACTATGCATGGGGGGCACACCTGGCAGGGAAGTGCATTCAGGGCAAATGGAACCCAAGTCAAATGCACCTGCATATCAATCAAAAAGAAATGTTAGCTATACAGAATGCTCTGACAGCCTTCAAGGACCACATTATTCTAGGACAATTAATGGTGAAGATGGATAACACCACTGTTATGTGGTACATAAGCAGGGGGTACCCATTCTTACTCCCTCTGCAGACTAGCCATGGCATTGTGGAACACAGCCTTGAGCTACCAAGTGCATCTACAGACTCAATTCCTGCCAGGAAAACTGAATACACTGGCAGACGGACTAAGCCGAAACCTCATGGACCTACACGAGTGGAAACTGGAACCAAAGATTTTCAATGTGTTGACAAACAAATGGGGGAGCCCAGATATAGACCTGTTTGCCTCCCCCAGAACCACCAATTGGGCAAATTTTGCACAAGGACTCCCCACAAATAAGCTTGGAAAGTGGATGCCCTGCCCTTCAGCTGGAAAAACCTATCGGTTTATACCTTTCCTCCTCTGCCTCTCCTCTCTAAAGTACTGCTCAAGATCAAACAGGACAAACCAAGGATGACACTGATTGCACCAGACTGGCCACACCAACACTGCTACCCCCTCTTGCGCAGTGTGTCACTATTGGCCCCATGGCACCTGCCTCTGACCCCTACCCTGTTGTCTCAGCAGGCGAACCAGATTCTGCACTCTCAGCTTCAAACCCTGAACTTAGCAGCCTGGCTAATTACCCAATACCTCCCTTATCCATCACTGGTTTACTAAGGGATGTTATCATTTTAGAGGCAAGGAGGCCGAATACTAGAAAATCTTATGCTGAAAAATGGAAAAGATTCTGTGCTTGGAACCAATCTCAAGGGATGAGCACAGAGGTGCCCAGCTTACCTCATATTTTGCAATACTTAACTGAGATGCTTCACAAGGGAGTCTCTTTTTTCCTCCATCAAAATTCACGCCTCAGTCATTTCAGCTCATTATAACACAGAACCTCCCCTCTTCTCTCATCTACTCCTCAGGCAGTTCCTCAGAGGGGCCAAAAAATTAAGACCACCCAGGAGAGCCCCAACTCCAGCCTGGGACCTAAACTTTGTATTGGAGAAACTCACTCTTCCTCCTTTCAAGCCAGCTGCTACT
This sequence comes from Protopterus annectens, assembly GCF_019279795.1. Lineage (NCBI taxonomy): Eukaryota > Metazoa > Chordata > Ceratodontiformes > Protopteridae > Protopterus > Protopterus annectens. The sequence continues at coordinate 109,964,571 of NC_056733.1, read as the reverse complement.
GAAGACTTAACATTTCTTTCTTGGAAAACAGCTTTTCTTTTAGCAATCACTTCAGCTGGAAGGGTATCTGAATTACAGGCCCTTATGGCAGTGGAGCCTTTCATCATCTTTCATGCAGACAGGGTGTCCCTCAGAACCAATCACTCCTTCATGCCCAAGGTGGTATCCAGTGTGGCTCTCAATCAGTCCATTCATTTGCCAACCTTCTTTCCTAATCCACAGACCAAAGGGGAATGTGTACTGCATTCCTTAGATGTGCACAGGCAACTTAGATTTTACTTAGACAGGACTAAACCTCAGAGGAAATCTGATCAACTGCTGGTGGCATTTGCTGCAAGGGCAGAGAGGAAGGCTGTCTCAAAGCAAACCATTTCTAAATGGATAGGCCATTGCATTAATTTCTGCTATAAGCATCATGAAAAACCTATCCTACAGGGGATCAGATCCCATTTATCCAGGGCTGCATCCACCTCTGCAGCCTTTCTCAGAGGTGTTCCTACCAGGGACATCCTAGAAGCTGCTACCTGGAGTTCTGTACATACCTTCACCAAGCATTACCATTTGCCAATTTTCTCTAAATCCAGAGCTGGCTTGGCCACTGCAGCCTTGCAGGGTCTTATAGATGGTCCTAATGCTATCTAAATTCCTCCTCCCATCCTTAGCTTTGGGAATCTACCCAAATGTGATGACTGCAACAGTGAAACATGAAGAACATAGTGCAGTTCTGTACACTTACCATAAATGTAGATGTTCAAGTGTATTCACTGCTGCAGTCCTGGTTACCCTTCCTCCTGCCCCCTGATTTCTTTGGCTACACCTCTACTCTCCTTTACTATGCTTAAAAGCTTTTTGGTGTATTTGCTTTTTTATTGGAAGTATATCCTTGTATATATGTATATATATATATATATATATGTTTTATTGCTTCCCATTAGGAAGGCACCTGACATCTGGGGCAAGAAAAACTGATGTAATGGTAACGGCTGCATGCTTTGTACCCTTGACGATCTGATGTCATGGAGGAGGAGACAGCAACTGATGCAGGGCCTGGGAATTTGTTGGTCGGGCCGACTGGGGGCTGCTGCAGGCAGATAGCCCAGATGTGATGACTGCAACAGTGAATACACTCTAACATCTACATTTATGGTAAGTGTACACAACTGTACTTTTTGACTATTTAGAAGCATCCTGCAGGGCTGCTGTCACTGGGTCTGTACTTAGAAGGCATGCTTGGCTTAAGCAGCAAAACTTGCCAGTTCATGTTAAAGCTAAATTACTGGATGCTCCCTTAAACGAAGACTGGCTGTTTGGCAACAAAACAGAAGAAGTCCTCAAAAAGATGGAGGAAAATGCTCAATCTATGCAAACTGTTTCCTGCCAAGTACAGCCTCCCAGATTTACTAGGTATTGGCCTTCCAAGAATTGGTCCTTTCCAGTCTCTTCCAGGCCATCTCAGTTCAAACCCAGGAATAGCAGACCACCTAGGTTACAGTCTCAGGCTGCGCACAGGCTTAAGCAGTGGGGGGCTCCCACTTCCAAAGCAGGAAGTAGTAAGACACCCCCTATGGAAAAATGTCACAATGACTTAACCTTAACCCTTCCAAGCCTTGCTCAACTTTGAGCTGATTATAGGGCAATCAAAATTATATAGCCCACCTAATCATGAAGGGATTCACATCTAGATCGGGGGGGGGGGTCATCGTGCCTCTTTACTCATCCTTCATCAGGCCCATAATTGAGTACAATGCCCCTTTTGGGATGTACCTTACCAGACACCTGCAGCAACTGGAAAGACTCAAAAAGTACCTCACCAAGAGGATCAAAGGGCTCAAACAGATGCCATATGCTGCCCGGTTAAAGAAACTCCAGCTCTACCCAGTGGTATACCCCCTGCTCAGAGGCGATCTGTACCTGACGTATAAAGCCATGTCCAACCCGGAATTAATGGATATGCTGCACCTCAGAAAATCCAAGCTATGCGCTCGAGAGACTTGAACCTCACCACTGAAATAAATAGGACATGCTGGAGGGACAGATTCATAACCCAGAGGCTCCCTTCACTCTGGAATAAAATCCCAGTCCAGGTTAGGCAGAGTCCCTCATTGACTCTCTTCAAGAGGAATCTTGATGAGTGGATGGGAGATTGTAGGTTTATGAAAACCAAACTGAAAACAGCAACGAATACAAAACCACCAAGAACAGGAGCTGAAATGCAAAACGGTTTATTCTGGTACCTCGGCTAAGAATAGCCTTCAAAGGAATAACCATTCAAACTTTTTTACATCTTATATACTAAAATCCAACTTAATAATTAAACAATTAAGCAATTAAGCAATTGAATAATTAAATAAATGTACCAAGAGGCTTGAAGCTATAAAGAGACCATACAATAATAAGCCACAGAAAAGACAAAATAGATAAATGCATTCAGCAAAATAAATACATATGTTAACTATATGTTATACCAATAACTATATACATATCGTAGAAAATTAACTAAATATTTTACAAATATCTTTGTAAAATATGGAAAATACCTTTAAATAGTAATATTCATTTCCAAATTCAACCCTTTAGGTTTCAGAGTGCCAAAAGTTAAAATGAACCTACTTTCTAAATTTAATAACTTTTGTAAGAAATTACCAGCATTATAAACATCTGGTTTAGCTAATGCACAAAAAAATAAAGAATCCAGATCACCATTATGAACAACATTAAAATGTTCAGAGAGTGGACTTTCCATCCTATGATTTCTAATATCCCCCATGTGTTCAAAGATCCGTATCTTTAGCTGACGTTTAGTTTGGCCTATATAATATTTAGATGGAATGCAACCACAACCCACAAGATATACAATTCCACAAGATTTACAATCAAATCTTTCAGTGGCCTGATATTTTACACCATTAATACAACTACCTGATAAATTATTAACTTTGGAACAAACTTTACATTTACCACATTTGAACATACCCTCTGACTTACATCCGCCATCCAACAAATTCATCTCCCTAGTTTTCCGCTTAGGCTTTAGCATTTCCTTCAAATTCGCATATCTTCCATAAGAAAAACAAACTTTATTAGGAAAAAGCTTGCCCAACTCATCATTTTGACAAACTATAGGCCAAAGAAAATCTACAATGTTTTTCAAAGTTAGGGAGATAACTTATATTTAGTTAATTTTCTACGATATGTATATAGTTATTGGTATAACATATAGTTAACATATGTATTTATTTTGCTGAATGCATTTATCTATTTTGTCTTTTCTGTGGCTTATTATTGTATGGTCTCTTTATAGCTTCAAGCCTCTTGGTACATTTATTTAATTATTCAATTGCTTAATTGCTTAATTGTTTAATTATTAAGTTGGATTTTAGTATATAAGATGTAAAAAAGTTTGAATGGTTATTCCTTTGAAGGCTATTCTTAGCCGAGGTACCAGAATAAACCGTTTTGCATTTCAGCTCCTGTACTTGGTGGTTTTGTACAGATTGTAGGTTTACCCAGAGTATCACTTCTGTGTCACTGTTAGACAGAGGCACAGTACACTAACCTCGAAAAAGGGCATAGCAAAATTAATTTAAAATGGGTGGCGAAAGCCAAACTCACTCTGGCTAGGCTTATAAATGCCCTAGGGCAGATAGCCTAGTATGAACCTATGAACCTATGAACAAAGTCAACAGAAGCCCAGTCTTTTCTTGGCCATTTTTTCATTGCGAAGCCATAGTTCACAAATGTTATTGATGCTTTATAATCTGTCATTTTTTACTAATATCAATGTTAATGGTCTTCTTCCTGATCATCTCCATCTCCCAATACCAGATTCTGGTTCAAGTCCAAGGTACTCCTGATTCTTCTAGTTAACTCCCATGCTTTTTTTCCTGTCTCTCTCAGGCATTTTCCTTTGGAACACTGGAAAAGGTTTCACTGGTAAAGTCTCTCTGTGAGCTTTATTGTCAAAAGAATGAGAAGCAGAGTCACATTTTGCTTGCTGGCTCACTTTTTGTTGGATAAAATGTATTTCTTCCTTAACCTGTTATGCATTAAAAATGCATTTGATCCTCCAAGGAAATATACTCTGAATAAAGCTAGATATAAATGCTTGAATCTCATGCAGGAAAGATTCTGCCTTCTTAACCTAGTTGACCTCTTTGAGGATGTTACTGAAGCAATGGGTGAGGGAAAATCAGTACAGTATATATACCATGTCTAGACCTCACAAAGGTGTTCAACAGCATCCCACCCTCAGGCATCATAGATAAAGTCTCCCAGCTACATGTAAACCCTCATATAACTTCTTGGATAACAAACTATCTCACAAACAGAATCCAAGAAATTAAGGAGAACAGCTCTACCTCCTCTAAAAAAACATGTCACTGGTAGCAGTTTATTACAGGGTTCAGTCCTTGGGTTATTACTCTTTGTCATTTACTTCTCAGATATCAAAGCAGATATTATGGTTTATTATGGTTGACTAAATTTACAGAAGACTGTAAACTTGATGACATCATACACTCCCCAAAGGACATTAAGATGTGCTTTTCCAAAACAAATGCTAGTTTCATAACTATGGACTAAATCTAAATGTCAAGAAATGCATAATATTGCAACTATCACATTGACAACACATCCCTCAAAGTTGATCCCATGGTCAAGGATCTGGGAACCTATGTCGACAATGAACTGCTTTTTGCTCACCACATATCCACTATAGTAAGGAGGTCCTGTTTCATTACACAGCTTATATTTAAAGATATGGTGTCCATGCCCAGGATGTAATCATTCCACTGTATGTGGGTCTCATTGGGCCAGTCATAGAATATAATATTCCTTTCTTCAAGTACCTGTCCACACTTAACACCTGGAATGACCATAACACGTTCTCATTAAAACAAATCAAGGACCTAAACTATAAACATTATGCAGACTAGCTCAAAGCTTTGTCCCACTTCTCAGTTTAGACAGAATACTAAGAGGAGACCTCTATCTCTCATATAGAGCTTCACTAGATCCTAGCCTGTCAGCGCTGTTACACATTTGCAAGTCCATTGATAGTGTAAACATCCAATGATGGAATCTCAGTCTCTTGTGCAACACAAATAGGAGATATTGAAGGGACAGATATGTATCACATATAAAACTGCTCCAATACAACCATATTCCAGTCAGCATAAGCCAAAGTACTTCTTTTACTCCATTCAAACTTAATGCAAAACTATAAATTCACCTTCAGCTCAGCACCTGTGTCTCTTATGGAAAGGGGCAACAGGTAAATGTACCACCATATCCTTGTTCTGACTGCCCCTGAATTACTCATACACAAAATATAAGGGCTAAAAACTACTATGGGAGTGTAAGTCTAGGTTTCTTAAGATCATCACACAGAGTAATACTCTAGTAAGTACCAATGAGTCTATGAACTTAATCTGGCTGCTCCCAGAACAGATGTTAATACCTCCCAGTATGATGTTCGTACCCTCATCATTATCATGCAGGAATGCCAGGAATGATTTATGCTAAGAGTATTGAGCTAGACAGAGGACCATTCCCTGACACAGTGCTTTCCACTGCTATGTCGCGTGCCTTCTGTGAGGCTCATCATACATCATTTACACTTCCAACACTGATGTATAGTTCCTCTCATTCATAGCATTGACATCACACACCACTGTTTCCTGTTTACAGTCTCAGAGAAGCTGGGGGTGGGGGCTCAGTCTCCTGAAGTGATGTCAACCATATATCTGGAGTGCCTGTAAATGTTGTTCACTGCAAGGCTGAACTTGTCTGACACCTGCCATTATCACCTTTGGATGACAGTCAACACAGACTGGGAAGGCATGTGCTGGTGAACAGAGACAGCAGTGTCACCCTGATAGCAGTCTGGCACAATAGGACATTACTGGGTTATTTCAGGATCGGGAATATTATATCAGCAAAAATTAATACATTGAATACCTCTTCATCTACCTGTTTTCAAAGAAAGTGAAACTCCGCAAATGATCATTACATCGAAATTTTTCCCACGGTAAGTAACCAGTGGGCTGTCTTCAGAAATTTGCCCTTTTCCTCACTGTAGTGTGATCTCGGATTTGGTATTTTTAGATGGGGAGAGGGTGCAGCTCTCCACATTGGGGGTGTGGGAGAGTGCAGCTCCCAACCAGGTTGGGTTTTACATTTTTCTGTTTTTATGCAATCGTTACATTGGCCCACTGCTTACTTACCGTGGGAAAAGTTTTAATGTAACAATCGTTCATTGAGTTTCGCTGAAAACAGGCCGATGAAGTGGTATTCAATGTATTTACTTTTCGCTGATATAATATAGACCCTCAGGATCAGTACACTGTTGTGGCCACATATGTCCTAATGGCAGATGAAGCCCAGTGTAATATCATGGTATGCCGAGTTATGGGCGGGGCTGTGCAGAGGATATGATTAGGATATGTATCTCACAGGCTGCTGTACTGTATGTTGGTGTCCCTAATGGAGTATGTGTTAGTGCAAATGCACATATACAGCATGGAAGGACCAAGATGTGATGGCAGGGGTAATGCGTGGCTGTCCCTTACAGTAACTGTGGCAAGGGGCTCATTATGTGGGTTGTAGGGAGGACCACTTCTCATTTGTGAGTGGGAGTCTCCTGCAGGGCAGTATAATCAGTGTTTGTACTGACACTTTCATTCCATTATGTTGATTATTTCCTACTCCCATGCAACCATACACAAGATACCACAGCGGAGTAACACAGCCTAGGGCTGCCTGCATGGAAAAGTGGTGGCTATCTTGTGCCAGTGTGCTGCCATCCCCTGGTAGGGCTGTATGCAAATAGGTATGTGAATGTAATACGTACACCTGTAATTGCCTGTTGTAGCATGAATAGTACTACCGCCTTAGTATTACAGGAGGCATTCAACAGGGAAATATTCACATGTGTGACACTACTAATATTTCTTACTACAGTAATGTAGACCACTGCGTACCTCCTGCAGGCTATCTCCAATGAGACTACTGCTTCTATACTGCTAGAAAGTGATTCAAGCTGCTCAAATGAGTTTTTTTTTCTATGCATTTTGGTGCTTAAAATAACAGATTAGCTGTTCACATTACTAGTAAATACAAGCTTGCAAACTATGTATGCTAATGAGGATAGATTCTGCCTTTGTTTATGATTTACTATGTTTGAAAGACATGAACCAGGAAATGAGGTGTAGACTCATTTTTCTGTTCATCACTAGTGTGCTATTTATGCCACCTGATACATGAAATCTGCCTGCATTTGTAATGAGCACCTAAAACACACTAGGATGCACTACACACAATTCAGAGACATATGTATGGTATAAATCTTAGGCTGCCATCTTGCTTCACTGCCTATTCATGGAGATGAGGCTACCAGTACTAGTACCTCACAGAGAATGCTTTCCCTGTGTGAGGAGAGCAAACTTATCTCTTCCACAGACAGTTCAGGGGAGCAGTTGTTGGGGCCATATACAGGTCCACTCAGGAAGGTGAAAGGCTTGTATGACCTGTCAGGCCTAATGTACCAGTGAGCAGAGCAGGCACTGGTACAATGACCTGCACTGTTACAAATCTGAAAGTCTCCAGGTATGGGAAACAGAAGTGAAGCAAGGGCACCCCAAATTATATGGTTATTTAACATATCTTCTGTGTACAGTACACTTAATTACATTTTTGTTGTGTCTAAAAGGGGGTTTCCTTGACTTTCTGTTTTTACTTTGTCTGAAATATGCCAAGATATTCTATGTGGGTGACTGTATGTTCTAAGTACTGAAGGTGGCAGATGTGTTGCAGCACTGGGCTGTTCTGTGGGACTAGGCACCAAGCTGTGGCTTAATGGGAACCCTGTGATGCTTCCGCACCATTGCAGATAGGTATGTTCATAGGTTCATAGGTTGGTACTAGGCTATCGGTCCTAGGGCCTATACATGCCTAGCCATTACAATTCCCTGGCTATTTCTTCCCACAGTATTTACTTCTTTGGACCCCTGTCTAGCAGGGTGACTGACGTGATCCCTGGGTGAATTTCCTATCTCCCATCCGACCATCAAGGTTCTTTTTAAAGAGGGCCAAAGAGGTGCTCTGCTTGACATGTATGGGCAGTCTATTCCAGAATCTGGGGAGTCTCTGGGTCAGGAACCTATCCCTCCAGCATGTTTTGCTCATTGTGATGACAAGGTTTAGATCCCTGGAGCGTGTGTCTCTGAGGGAGTGGGATTTCTTTAAGTGTAGCATGTCCAACAGCTCTGGGTTTGACATGGCCTTGTATGTTAAGCAGAGATTGCCTCTGAGTAGATGATATGCGACAGAGTATAGATGGAGTTTGTTTAGATGGTCAGCATAGGGCATCTGCTTTAGGCCTGTGATTCTTTTAGTGACGTATTTCTGTGGCCTTTCCAGTTGTTGCAGATATCTTGAGAGGTACATACCAAACGGGGCGTTGTATTCTATAATGGGTCAATGACCTCCTTTTTTCTGCATAAAAAGCTCTTAGTGATGAGGTGTGCCACATAGAAGGATTTCCTGACTGGTGTGGCAATGTGGTTATCAAAGGTGAGACCACTGTCCACCTGTGTCCCTAAGTCTCTTATCACACTTTCGGTGTCTAGTGTACTGCCACCTATGTGGTAATTCATGGATACATGTTTTTTTCCCAAAGTTGATAACTATACATTTCTTGGCATTGAGCTTGAGCCCATGGCTCTGGCACCAAGCATCTGTTTCTGTAAGGCCCTTTTGTAGAATATCCACATCATTTGGGGATTCAATAATGGCTCCAAGTTTGCAGTCATCTGTGAACTTTGTTAGTCAGAGTCCTTTAGTGTTGGCCTGTATTTCAGAGAAGTAGATGCCAAACAAGATCGGTCCCAGGACTGAACCCTGAGGTACTCCACTTGTCACTTGTCTGGAGCTGGATTTGGAGTCAGTGTGGGTTGTGTCAGTATGCCAGTTGGCAACCCATCGAGTGACGTAGGGATTAATGCTCAGCTTAGTAAGTTTATCTATGATTCCAGAGTGGGGGATGGTGTCAAAGGCCTTGGCAAGGTCCAGATAGGCTGTGTGGCCCACCTTACCCTAGTCCACGGATCTGGAGACTAATTCAAGGAAGTCAATCAGGTTCAGGAGACAAGATCAGCCCTTCACAAACCCAAACTGCATGAGGTCCAGTGTCTGAAGGTTGCCAATGTCTTTGTTTATAAGTTCCAGGATAATAAGTTTCATGGCCTTGCAGATCAGGCTCGTCAGACTGATGGGGCGGTAGTTCCCAGGATCCAAGATGGATCCCTCCTTGTGGAATGGGATAACTATAGCTGTGCACCGCTCAGTGGGCACGAAGCCTGAGGTGAGGCTATGATTAAACATGACACTTAGGTGAGGTGCCAGTTCATTTTGTAGTTCATGTAGTACACAGCCTGGGATATCGTCTGGTCCCATGGATGCTGTATTTTTAGCTCTGGAGAGGGCGGTTTTACCTTTGTGGCCGTTATTACCAGAATTTGGCAATCTTTTGGTATTGAGATGGGCCCTTTAGGGGGTGAGATGGGGGGGGTGAAGTTTGCACTGAATCGATCTGCCAGGATATTGGCAATATCCTTGGGATCAGTATATTTAATGCCATTCTGTTGTAGCTCTGAGCATTGCCATTTAGATTCTTGACATAGCTATAGAATGCCTTGTGGGTGTCATTGGAATCTTTGGCAATTTTATTTTCGTAACTAGCTTTGGAGGATTTTATGAGGGATCTCAGCTTCTTACTGAGGCTGGTAAGGGGGATTTTTGCATCCTGGGATTTTCCTCTTTTCTGCAACAGTTTCTTCCTTTTGTTGTAAAGTTTGTTTATGACAAGGGACCACCAGATTGGCTTCCTTTTTTTGGAGGAGAGCATCTTGGTTCTATTGGGGATGGCACAATTCATACACGAGTGGATGTGCTCGTACAGTGCCTTAGTGTAGGATTCAGCAGTCGAACTTTCAGTTCCCGTGTGCATGGGTGTCATGAAGTTTGTCACTTCTGACTTGAGTAGCATGAAGTTGGCTTTGGAGAAGTATTTTAAGGAGGTTTCCTTACTAGGGGGTGGGGGTGGATTGTGGATGTCAAGGGTGATTAGCTTATGGTCAGACCTGACCAACGAGGGGGTGACCATAGGTGTGGAGCATCAATTTCACAAGTTGGTAATGACCAGGTCTAGGATATTGGAGCCCCTGGTGGGACTAAGGATTAGTTGATCCAGGGCGTTGGGCTTTATGAATTCCAAGAACCATTGGGCAAAGGTGTCGGTACACAAGTAGTTTTCCCAGTTAATGGCAGGGTAGTTGAAATCACCCAGTATTAGGTTGTTTGGTTGCCTTTTAATATTTTCCAGTATGTTTAGAAAGGTGTACTAAGAATCCTGGGTCATGGTGGGGGATCTGTAGCATGCTACAATTTGGATTGCAGTCTTACCTAGTGTTAGTTGCACCTGGAGAATTTCAGATGCATTGTGTTGGACAACTAGCCTGGTGTTGTGAATATCCATGGTGAATATTGACACTCCTCCACCTTTAGTGTTTCGATCCTGGTTTGGTGGCCAAAAAGTGTGGTAATTGTAGCCTGATATTGCAGGGGTGCTCTCTGGAGCCTTGAACCAGGTCTCAGTTACTGCACAGATATCGATTTTCTCCATTTTCAGGAGTGCCGAGAAAGAGTGCATTTTGAGGTTTAGACTTCTAACATTGAGTAGCATTACCTTCAGATTTTGCATGCTTGTACCTGTTACGGTGGTGGTTTTGTCCTTTGAACTTTGCCTAAAAAAGGCACTATAGGGGTGGCAAGAGCCTTAGCCAGTAACCTGAATCCCAGGGGTGACAGGTGCAGACCATCTCTGGTAAAGCATCGTGGTCTGTCGATCATGACATCCCAGGCAGACAGATACTGGATCCCCTTTGAATGACACCAAAAGCTTAGCCAATTGTTGAAATCAATCATTTTGTCCTTATACTGTGGTATCATTCTGGGCAAGGGCAGGATGCTACTCAGGGCTAGGGTCATACCTGTCTGGGCCACATGATCCGACAGCTCTTCCATGTCTCTTTTCATGTAGTCCAGGAGGTACATCTCAAGTCATTCACTCCAACATGGACTATGACAGAGACGTATTTTTACTTGTTCTGGAGTGACCTGAGTGCGTGGATTATGTGGCGGATCCTGGCACCCGACAGGCAGCTAACAGTAATCTTCTCCTTATTCAGCCTAGTGAGTGAGACGTCAGTGTGCCTGACTATAGAGTCACCTATGACTAAAGTGCTGGGTACGTTGTCTTGCCTTAAGGGCTGTTGTTGGGTGGCACACTGGTGTTGTGGGCTATGTGACACTTTGGTTGTGACTGGTGTTTGTTTGCATTTCAGCTTCGGAGGTCCTTGTTGCTAGGGCAGGTTACTGTTAAGGGCCTCCACATATGTGGGTTTAGTGTTGCTATGTGTGGGTGTTGGTTAGTGTAGCTGTGCCCACTTCAACGCATTAATGGAGCTGCTTCTACTCCTTGTAAGTGACTGTGGCAGTAAAAATTGCTGTCCTAAAGGAGGAATCTGACAGCTTGTTGCTGCACATCCACATGCTGCTCTAATTTTTTGTTGAGCTGTGAATATCATATAGGGCTTCCTGTTTTTTACACACGTGTGAAGCCATATTGTTGCACTGTCATTTGCATCTCACTCACACCAATATGTTATGTGATCTGCACATTATTTTTCTTTCAGCAAATGCAGTGTACAGATAATGCTGCCAACCATCACAGGAGGCATCAGAGATTAGAGACACAGTGGGGTTAGGGATATCTATGTCCCCTTTCCTGAATTATATCTGACATATCACTAATGGGTCCTCATCACTAATGTCATGTTTCTCAATTATATCTCTCTTCTGCATAACACTATGGTCCACTGCCACCCAGGTGAAGGTTGAGGGTGAGGATGGTAAGCAAGATGGGGGTTCCTCATTTGAGAAGGGTTCTAGACCATACCAGGAGGATAGTTTGCTCTAACTGTCAGCCCAGGCTGTACCAGAGCTGGAGAATGTGGTGGAGGCTGCAAATGACTGGTTTAAAACTTGCTTGGTCACCATCCAGTAACCCCTCATGCAGGAGGTAGGAAACTCATTGGACCAGTGGGACAATACCATCAGGTCACCAGGGGTGGGTGTGGCCTTTGACTTTGGCCACCTGGACCCAGGACTACCCATAAACTCCCCTAGTCTTGTTTACAACTGGCAGTCTATCTTACCCCATCATATCCCCAGCCATTTCTCAACTGTTTATGTGTCTCCCATGTCTTCCCCTTATGTGTCCACATCTGATCTTGTTTGTCTGTGGTCTTCCATGTGTGTCTGGATGTACCCAATGCCTACTCTCTCCTTCCAGTCTTCTCCTCCCCTCTTCCCTTTCTTATATAAAATTGTGCCTTTTTAATGCACACACACTTGCGCGCGTGCACACACACACTGTCTTTGCCCCCAAACCCTCATTTACCTTACAGTATTCCTACTGTGTGTTCCTCTGCTTGCTACACTTCTCTGGTTACATTTCCTGTACTACTCATCTCACCTCTTTTAAATTATTGAGGAGTCTAGCTTGCTGGGCACCCATTTGTGGCTCTTTATCGTCTCCTATACAGATTTTCCTTTGGTATATGCATTGACAAATAGTCAGTACAGGTAAAAGTTCCAACTACCTGCAGCATTTCCTATTCTCATGAGTTTTTCAGGTCTATATCACCTCATTGAATGGTGATAAGTTCAAATGTCCTTTTTTCGAACCTAAAAGTCCGAAAACCCTAAACAGCGAACTCACAGAACATGTGGAAAAAAAATCGCTGCTCCGTGGGAAAAAAAAAATCACAACTTTAAAACAAACTGAAGTGGGGGGCTTTGCCCCTCACACCCCCAACATGGGGGGCTATGCCCTCCACCCCCTACTTAAATATACCAACTCTGAGATCGCACTACAGTGGAGGAAATAGCAAAGCCCCAAAGATGGCCCACTGATTTTTTCCCCTGGGAAAAAATCGATGTTCTGCAACTTCGCTGTTTAGGGCTTTTGGACTTTTTGTTCGAACAAAGGGCGTTCGAACTTATCACAATTCGATATGGTAATATATACCCGATCTTTTCACACATTGTGTCAAAAAATAAGAGCTTTGTCCTTCTTCATAGAGTTTCAGCTAGATTAATCTGCTTTATTTAAAAAGTTTCCTGCTCACCTTGGTTACTTTCCTGAAGTGCAGAGGTCTGCCTACACCTGTTATTTATCCCCATGTCTTCATATTTATACAGCATCACTATTACTGTGATGTCTGTGTGGAGATAACTTTGTGCTGTGTTGATGTGCTGCTCTATGAATCCAGCCTAAGGTGTTTCCGTATGGTGGAGTTTAGCTATAACTCACTGGATTCATAGTTGTCTAATATTTCTTAAATGGGGGGTTAAAGGTTAAAGCTTTTTATTCCCCCTCCATAAAATGAAAAAATATATGGCATAATAGTACTTGAGGATGCTTAAACCACAGGTTAGATTCATAAAGGTTAAAATGAGGTGTGTACACAAGATGTACACCTAGCGGTAACCTCTTTGTATACAGAAACAGCCCCAACAATTTGCTTCTAAACAAACACATGCAGTACCACATCAGGCTAATGACGCAGTCCAGGAATAGGCATATGACAATTAGTCATGTGCTACCTCCCTGGAACTGCCTCCTGGGAGGCATTTACATGGACAGGAATTCATAGAATCGCAAGAACCTGTAGATCAACCTATTAGTACAAATGGTACGTGCACCGCACAGTAATGAATGCGAGGGACTGTGTGTGAGAGTGTGTGTTGTGATTGCCATCAGATAGGAAGGGGTCAGTTTTTTGTGTATGTGTGTGTGTGTGTGTGTGTGTGTGTGTGTGTGTGGGGAGTAGGCCTCTGGTTACACGATGTGGCTACTAACACTGTCAACTATCAAACAACAGCTGATCTGCACTACATAGTAGTTGTCAAAGATTCAGAGACATGAAGATAAGCCAATAATAAGGTCTTTCTTCACTGTGGCTACAGAGTCTCTGAATCGCAAATTGCTCCATCTCGGGAACAAGACCTTTTTACTGTGGGCCCTGTGGCCATTGGTGGAGATCTTTATGATCCAGGCATGTGTATGCAGAAATATGATGCACTATGAAAGCTCGAATGTATTGGGTTATGTTAGTGAAACTTCAAAAAATACAGAACACTGACTGAAAATTATGAACTACTGCTAAGATTTGTTTACCAATATTTTATTTGCTTTATTAAACTTATGTTGATTACGGTTTACAGTGGCACATGACAATTTAATTGCGCAAATAAAAATAAGTGGTCAATGTGCCCAAACTCACACTGGTAAACTCAAAAGACAGGCACTGAAGATCAGCAAGAGGTGTTTATTTTCACTCCAAGAACAAACCTCACAGTACAGAAACAAAAACAATAACGCTGCTACAGTTCTCAGCGTGTTTTCGTCGACATGCACTTCATCAGCCGATGTACTGTAAGGTTTGTTCGTGGAGTGAAAATAAACATCTCTTGCTGATCTGCTGTGCCTGTCTTTTGAATTTAATTGCGCACTTAATAAGCAGATTAAGGGAAAATGAAATAAGATGTCTGAATAAAGAGTCATTTATAAAAACAGCCATTGAAATATGAAACAAAAGCACACTTGTTTGTGACAAAGTCCGTTATTTTAAGGGTGGAATGACAAATCCTTTTTTTAACAGTGTTACTGTGAACACAACAGTAAACGTCAATCCCAAAATAACTGTTTGAAAATTGTTTGTATAAATAGAAATGCTCTATACTAATAAGAATTGGGGTTCATCTATTTGACACTAGTAATCAAATAAAACACATTAATGATTATTATTCAGGTAGTCAACTTGGATTTAGGGAAAGATAAAGAAGCTTATTCTTGGATTTGGGTAAGCCTTAGGTAAAAGGTATGGAAGTTAAACATTTATTTTAAAACTTAATATGATGCTTGTAATACTGTTGGAGGTTGTAAGGCCTATATACTGCCTGCTATTTCCTCCTATGCAAGGAATGCCAAAAATAGAGATAGGACATGGAAACTATAGCTAAAAACTGAACTTCCTGCCCACTTGATAAAATATAAAGAACTTAGAAACCTGGCTAAAAAGCACATTATCAAAGACAAGAAGGACTATTACTTTAAACCCCCCCCCCAATCGCTCAAAAGTCCAACTCCAAAAAATTCTGGAACTCGATAAATCAAATTATGCATCCAGGTCACCCTTCTCCTCCGAACCCATACCCAAATAACACACCTGTAGAAACTGCCACCATTTTTAACACCTACTTCATTGAATCCATATCAAAGATGGTTAACCCTATTCCCTCCTCTACTATCTCTAATGACTACTCTTCTTCGCCCTCCACTCTGAATTCCACTAACTCTCTCTCTCTTGAACCCGTTCCCACCAACTATATTAAATCCCTACTCTCCAAACTTTAACCCTGTTCTTCTTCTGCTGACAGTCTCCCACCCTATTTCCTACAGGCAGCTGCTGAGTCCATTGCCATCCCCGTATCTATCCTAATAAACCACTCCATCTCTGAAGCTAAAGTCTCTTCTATCTGGAAAGAATTCTACACATTACCCATACATAAAGGAGGTAACTCTACCAAAATTTCAAAATTTAGACCTATTTCTGTACTCTCACCTTTCTCAAAAATATTAGAAAAATGCATTCACAAGCAAGTCATGCAACACCTATTACAGGTAAACTTGTTCACTCCCACCCAGCATGGCTTTCACCCACAACACAGCACTACAACTGCCCTGGTATCCTTCATCCATACTATCTCTCTGGCAAGAGACAACAATAAACTTGTATCCTGTATTTTCCTCGACTTCTCTAAAGCCTTTGATACTGTCTCCCACTCTCTTCTTCTAACCAACCTGACTTACCTCACCTTTTTCCACTGCTACTGTTGTCTTGTTTAACAGCTCTCTCTCTGAGTGTAAGCAATCAGTGACATGGCTTTCAGCACTCTCCCCTCCTCTCCCAGTAAAGATGGGTGTCCCACAAGGATTCATCCTTGGCCCCCTACTCTTTAACATCTTCACTAATCATCTCTATACGTCCTGCCCCCAGTCATCCCTCAAACAATATGCAGATGACTCTAATGTCATCACCCTCTCAGATACTCCCTTTCAGCTTATCTCTGCTACCCAAGAATCCATTCCCTCACAGCTTATCTCTGCTACCCAAGAATCCTTCAACTCTATAGAAACCTGGCTGTCACAAAATCAGCTTATTTTAAACCCCCAAAAAACAAAACTCTTCCTTTTTCTTCCTAGAAACCTCACCTACCTCAAAACTTATTTTTCAGTACTATCCCTAGATAACACCTCCATCACTGTTGAGAATAACACAGAACTTTTAGAAATCATAATTGATGACCAACTTAAATTTGATTTGCATATAAATAACTGTATCAAAAAACACATCAAAAACTTGAGCTTCTCTATCAAAACAAAAGGTTCCTCACTACCAAAGCTAAAACTACTCTCTCTCTCATGCCTACCTCCTACCTAGCCTATTCTGCACCTCTCAAATTTTTACAAATTTAAACTCTACATTACTACCCAAGGTAGAGACAACTTACAACAAGGTAGCTAGATTTGCAGCACAACAAACCTACAAATCTCAGCATTGTCTTGCCCTAAAACACCTAAACTGGTTTAAGCTTCCCCCACCAGCTACTTCTCTCCCAACTCCTCATAGAGCTCTCAGTCCTCTACCAGAAATCTTACTGTCTCCTCTTATCTCACATTACAACCCCACCAGGCCACTATGCAACTCTCACCAAGACCTCCTACAAATACACAAACCCAACACCAAAACTGGTCATAACCTCTATAGCTACCATTCTTCTATATCTTCCAACAAACTTCCACTAGAAATCAGGTCCCTTAAAAATGTTACTCAATTCAAAGCTGCAGCAAGAGAATATCTAAAATCTCAGTGGTCCTGCCTCTATACACAACCTCCTTAACCCTAGACAGTCCAGCTATGGCCCTTGTGTACCTCTACTGCCACGTCTTTTATATTATAACTATCTCTAACCAGGATATTTACTGCTATTGTATAACACTAAAACAGTGGAAAAATGAAATTGCGATATTTGATTGTTTGCTTAATGCTGACTTTCTTCTGTAGAGAGATTCTGATAATTGTATTTTTCTAATTGTTTCTGTGCTGACTATTTTCTGTAAAACCTATTTTATGTAGTCATTTATCTTTCATTTTAAAACTTAGTGTAATACTGTGGAGCTTTTCTCCCCAGGCCTCTGCTGAAAAAGGGCTACTCAGCTCAGTCAGACAATCCCGGTCAATAAATGTAAAATAAATAAAGTAAATAAATAAAAAGACAGCTAAACAAAATATCAGAAAAAACAAGTCTCACTAATGTCATATCTTAAGCTTTTTGAAAAGTTTTGAAGGATATTGTTGGACTAAACACACCCGACTCCTGCAGTTGTACTACTCTAGTCCAACCAAATGATGACAAAGACTGTATTTCTAACATTAACAAAATGAAACAAACAATAAACCCTGGTGTAAATACACCACAATCCTATTAGCAAGCTCCTTACTCCAGACTATTACACTGTCTTCCACTTCAGAACTATCTCTAGTAAGACAAAACTGAAATATGTAGTTCTTTTAGGAAAAGAAACTCTAATCACTAAAGCAATTTACATTTCCTTTCTATGTATGGCTGCACCTGCTGTTTATAAGGCTCTTGTGCGCTTATTCAACTTATCATTAACTACAAATGCTATCCCTGCTCAGATTAAACATGCTAATATTATATTCTGTACCCAAAAATGTGTTCTGTCTCTGCACAGCAACACAACCATCCCATTTCTAGACTCTGATCTATAACCAACACTTTCAAAAATGTAACTTACTCATGAGTAACTGAACATGTTAATAGCCGTTGTTTCTGTATGTCTAAGACATGGCCTTTATGCAAGTCATAGAATAATAACTACAATCTGTTCTGCAACGCACCTACTTTACTTGGCTATGGAAAAATGGAAATTTTCTGGGTGTCTCCTCATTCCTCATAGTCCTACAAAGAGCTTTTGAATGCATTTATCATCTCCTTATTCAGAAACCAGAAAAATGCTGGATTTGGTACAAATGTGTTAACATGTTTTCAAAAGTATCTACCAACACAACCTTCAAAGTTATATCTGGCAACAGCCTCTCTGACATAGGTACATTCAACTTAAATTGTTCTTAAATAATCAGTGATAGGACCAATCATATCCCTCCCTTTTATTTAATTGTAAGGGGTGTCACTACATATACCAATCCAAAATGCAACGTCTTAATGATGCATAAACATTCCAGCATTGTAATGAAGTAAAACACAATCAACCTCAACATCTGAAAACTTACCTCTAATATAAAAGTATAATTAATGAAATCTTTCCCTCCTGTTCCTCCTCTCTAAAACATTTAACTTACATTTCTCTCCCGCCAGTTAACTTCAACTTTCTCTTTATTTATTTTATCCACACCTAGTAATGCTACCTCCCCTACTGTAACTATAAGTTGCAAATCTGACTACTAAAACAGTAGCAAACAGGTCTGCTTGATGGGCTCAGTACTAATATAATATATAAATAATCTTATTTTACTATCCCTTGATTACTGGACCCCTCTATCAACTATTTACACTATATACAATGATCCCACCAATGGCAATACCATTTTCTGAACAGTAACCATTCCGCTTCCTCATTCTCCTACTACTGTCCATCTTCCAAATATTGTACTGAAGGTTGCCACTTTGCTATGAAAACCTGCCTATTCACCCTTATCAATTCTTCCTCCTCTTCTCTCACCTTGTTCATGAATTCCACTAATCTTTCAAGGCTGGGCTTTCTGCTTACTTCCATTTCAACATTATTATCAAAATTAGCTCCAGCATCCACCTGCTGCCCTCATCCTCACATCCTATACCTAATAGAAAAGTCCCTTTATCCAGTCTAACCCTCTTCCCTCAAATTCTCTAGCCCCGACATCCCCAAAAATGCTTTTCAAATCCCTTCTCTCTATCCTTCCACATCTCTAACAGCCTTCGTCTACTAATGCAAACACTTTGTGTAATTTTACTAGTGTGTAAAAATACTTGTACAAGTATTTCTATGAAAGTATTCTAAATTTTCTTTACCACAAGACTTTCCCAAGCATTTGCCAGATATCATTCCACTGTTTCTCATCAAAGTCTGTATCAACTTGCCTGCTGTATGCTGCTGTCAGATGGGCTATTTCCTCATTCTGGTCATCTAGCAACCTTATACATGATACAATGTTCATCTATATTGTTGCCCCTCATTTCTATAATCCACTATCTCTCCTTATCCATTTTTATCCAATTTGACTTTGCTAATTTTTGTTCCAACATTTGTTAGTCCAAGAAGATTCATGTGTGGACTCCACATTTCACTTTTAATGCCTCTTAG
The DNA here is from genome assembly GCF_019279795.1 of Protopterus annectens. Lineage (NCBI taxonomy): Eukaryota > Metazoa > Chordata > Ceratodontiformes > Protopteridae > Protopterus > Protopterus annectens. Next base: position 109,944,998 of record NC_056733.1, on the reverse strand, counting down.
TTCATGATTCTGTCTCCTCTTAACAATTAATCTCAGTATTTTACTTCTGTCCACTTCCTCCACTACCTTATCAATGCATCATTTATCCCTGTGTCCTTAATCTTTTCATAGATTGGTAATAAATTTCCCCTCCAATGTCTCAGTTTCTTTCCTTGAAAAATTCTACATATTTTCTTACTCAATATATCGATCAGTAGGGGAACCAATAGTGTCACTTCCTTCCCCCAAAACACCTCCAGTATATCTGTTGAACTTATCCATGGACTTTAAGTTTAAGCATTCTCAACCACTTATCTCCTCTGCTAATGCTCATTATTCTCACCAGAAATGTCAGCTGTACTTATTCTAAGTCCAAGACCCCAAGCCTCCCTGAGCCTTTGACAGTGCCACCTTCACCCATTTTACTCTTAGCTTTTGCCCTGCCCACAAAAAAAAATCTTTCCTCCATTTTCTGAGCATGATTAATATTCTGTTTTCTGGAGGTTTCGAAAAGGCTTGTCCTAAATATAAAAGAAATGTGACCTTATGGTGAGAAAACAGGCATCCTTGCAGCTTGCCTCTCATTAATAATGAGTCAGACAGACCCCCAAAGACCTTCATTCTGGGATTCCACCCCCCCCCCGATAAAGTCTTCTCAGCAATTCTACAAAACTCTTAGGGAAGCCCATTCTTTCAAATACTTCAAACAAACAATCTCAATCTACCCTATCAAAGGTCTTTCCTCCATCTACTGTCCAACCATCCTTTATATGTCTTTCACCGACATAAATGTTCTTAAAATATTACCATATATTCACATTCTTCCTATAAACACACACTGATCTGAATCAACATGAGTAACCACTGCAGTATCCGTACAGTGTCATCCTCCCTAGTAAGAACTGATCACAAAACAGTCACTTTTGAAGTCACCATCTCCCCTGACCCCCCCCCTCCCCCAGCTAGGGTCAAACAAAAAAACTTCTGCAAAGCTGATTACAACCTCCTCAGGGAAGGTATAAACAGTTTCTCAGCCTCCTCCCCTCCATAGGAACTGGCATATATGTCCAAACCTACACCAAAGTATTATACAAGCATTTATATAGCTGCATGGAATCAGGAATACCTGACAGGACAAAATCCTCCTCCTCAAGGAAGAGTAAACCTGTCTGGTGGACATCTGCAATAAACAAACTACAATAAAAAGAAAAAAAATGCTGTCCAGGACCAAGAAGGAGCAGCTGCCTAATTGGAAGCGATCTCTCCTTAGCCTAAACAAGCAAATAAGAGCACTAGTGAAATCATCCAAAGCAAACTTCGAGTCCAAACTGGCCACATCTACTAAAGACAATCATAATACCTTCTTCATATATGTCCACAATCTCAAAGGAAGCACTCAGATCTGCTCAAAACTGATGGCCAAGGACACCACATACACAAATGCCGTAGATATAGCCATCCTGCTGGTAGATAGGTTCAGTGAAAACTTCACCCCTCTGCCCCCATCAGTAAATCAGGACATCCCCAGCACCTGACCCCTCCCCTTATTTCTAGGGAGCAAGTCATCACTGCCTTCTGAAAGGCAAAAAATATAGCCTCCTTGGGACCCAATAACATCCCAGGCTGCATCCTACATGAACTCGGGCAGGAACTTGCAGCACCATTAGGCACCCTATTCAACCAAAGCCTGAGTACCAGTTTCATCCTATCTGAGTGGAGGACAGCCACTGTCATCCCTCTACACAAAGGTGGAGTGTCCACTGATGTAGGAAATTATAGATCCATCCACCTAACTAGCCTGATCTGCAAGGCCATGGAATGGATTATCACGGACCTCATTAACAAGGACATTGGTGACCTCTAAACACTCAATCTCGCACAGTTTGCTTTCATCAAGGGGAGGTCATGCCTGACAGTCATGGAAGCCATGGATGAGGGGAAGATGGTGCACACCTCCTGCCTTGACCTGGCCAAAGCCTTCAATACTATTCCCCATTCGGGTATAATAAATAAACTCTCTCAACTAGGCATCAATCTGTATGTTACCAGACAGGGAGAAAACTGGCTCACTGATAGAACCCACCAAGTCAAAATAGGGGAAGCAACCTCAAGTAGTAGACCCGTAATGAGCGGTGTACCCCAGGGATCGGTCTTGGGGCCTCTGCTGTTTGGGATATATTTTTCTGAGGTGCAGGCCAAAACTAGTGGGCTATGGCTGATCTAGTTTGCAGATGACTGCAAGCTGGGCGCTGTCATCACTTCCCCTAGTGATGTGGACAACTTCAAAGGGGATCTCACCCAAACAAATTACTGGTGCCAGAAGCATGGCCTCAAGCTGAATGCCAAAAAATGCATCATCATCCCCTTTGGGCAGAGTGATGTTCCCACAAATTATCACATTAACAAGGTCCTAAGCACACAATCAGTTGTGAGGGACTTGGGCATCCAGGCTGATAGCAAATTGACTTCTGACCATCATATTTCCTCCTTTGTACGGAAAGCTTTCTACATGGCCCACCTCATTAATAAAGGTATCTCATCCAGGGACAATGAGGTCATTACATCCCTGTATTCTTCCCTTATAAGACCCACTATTGAGTACAATGCCCCTTTCAGTATGTATCTCACAAAGCACATGCAGCAGCTGGAGAGACCACAGAGCTTCCTCACCAGGAGAATCCAGGGCCTCAAACATCTACCCTAAACAGATAGGCTAAAAGCCTTGTCCTTCTGCTCAGTCTCATATAGACTCCTCACAGGTAACCTCTGTCTGGCATTCAAAGCAGTCTCAGACCCTGCCTTGATGGGACTGCTGCATATCTGCAAGTCAAGCTCCAAACGAGTAACCCACATGCTCAACCTCAACCTGATCTGTGACATCAATAGGACTTGTTGGTGGGACAGATTTGTGTCCCAGAGACTCCCCCTTTTATAGAATAGACTCTGTCTCCACATCAAGAGTACCTCATTAACCTTTTTAAGAGCAACCTGGATACCTGGATGGAGAACAGAAAATACACCCCTGGGATTCCACCTGTGTCCCTGCAGGACAGGGACATCGGGTTCTGACTTGTCGGAACATGGGCTAAATTATTGGCTAGGCTTGTAAGGGCCTCAAGGCCAATACCCCAGAGGATGTTGCCAACACATTTAATAGTTTCTTCACAGAGACTATCCAGTCCGTAACTAGTCAGCTAACTCCCAGTTGCTCTAACTCAACTGCCGCTATACCCAGTACCCAACTCTCCTTTAGCTTTCAGCCAGTACCTATATCACTTATCCATTCCCTAATTAAGAAATTAAAGCCAACCACCCTATCTGCTGAGCTCCTCCCTGCAGAATATCTACAAAAAGCTGCAGATAACCACACTCTCCAATGGTTTCAATCCTACCTCTGTGGTAGATAACAGGCCGTCCTATGGCAGGGCAAACTATCTTCCCTTCTAACCATCACCCTAGGAGTCCCCCAGGGCTCTATACTAGGACCTCTTCTTTTCTCTGTCTTTATTAATGACCTCCACTCTGTCATCCCAGATGCAACCTGCATTCAATATGCAGATGACTCCACTTTAATCTGTTCAGCCACCTCCCAGACAAAACTAATGACACTGTCCCAGAATACATTTAATACTGTTGAAACTTGGCTCTCTAATCATCATCTGATCTTAAACCCTAAAAAAACAGAGCTGCTACTCCCCCCCCCCCCACTCGTAGGTCCTCATCACTATTCTATACCATTAAATCCAATAATGGCACCATTATCTCCCCAGAAGCCCAAACTAAACCCTTAGGTGTTATAGTAGATAATAACCTTAAAATTTGATATGCACGTCAACCAAACTATCAAAACCATTAATAAAAAAAACTTGGCTCCCTTTATAAGATTAAACCTTTTCTTACTCCACTTGCTAGAACAGCTATTGCCTGTTCCCATCTACTCTCTACCCTTCTCTATGCCTCCCCTTTATTCACCAATCTGAACAAATCTGACCTTAGTAAGCTCTCTAGTTGTTATAACCACATTGCTAGATTTGCCACAGGCATGGCAGTTAGGACACACCACTGTCATAACCTAAATCTTCTAGGGTGGCTTGAATTACCTAGCCTACTTCAATACAACCAGCTTATAGTGGCATATAAAGTACTCAACCAATCTGAAAATACACAGCACTTAAAAACATCATTAACCCCTACAGTAGCCGCAAGCCACTTCGCTCATCTAACAGACTGCTGGTTCAAACATTCAAAACCAATAACTCAGCTGGGGACTCCCTGTTTGCCAACTCTGTCGGCAAAACTTGGAACTCCCTTCCTGCCAACCTTACTCTAGTATCCTCACTAACTCAATTCAAAAAAAGTCTCAGACAACATTTTAAGACACACTGGTTATATCCTTGTTCTAATCCTGACTAGCTCCTTTCTATAATTGTGTACCAAACAGTACTTTATACTACATACAAGCTGTGACATAATTGTTAGTTTAGATACTTATGTAAGTTTAATAATGATTGAATGTATAACTTACTTGACTGAACAGAGTCTGTAAACTGTTTGCAACATGTATTGATATTATGATTTTCCCTGTATTATTTTTTCTGTATGTTGTGTTTGGAGCTTTTCTCCCCGGGCCTCCGCTGAAAATGGACATGTATCCAGTCAGACTATCCAGGTCAACAAATGTAAAGTAAATAAATAAACTTCCTATGATCCTATTACTTCACCAATAAAAGGAGCTAATCTGACTGCTACAATTGACATAAGTGTCTTACAGTCATAGTTTAACACTGTTAGGAGTTTGTAGGAGCTAGCCCACTTAAACTTTTCCCCACTTTGGGGAAAACAAGTATAACCCTTTCTTTCCAAGACTGTAGAAATTCTTCACCTTTTGCACTTCTGTTTAATAAACTAAACCAGCTTTCTTAACAGTTTATTTTCCCATAGCTTCCATAATTCCATTGGGATCCTATCCAGTCTATGAGATTTACCTCCCCTTTGCCTGTGTGTCAGTGCCTTAACTTCCTGCTCAGTGATTTCTGCCATCAATCTATCCCCTAATAGGAATGAAACTACAGGCACTTGAATCTCATTCAAAAACTATCTTATTCTTGGTTCCTTTTCTTCCGTTATCTCCTCTCCTCTATAAAACTCTTTCAAAATAATTTTTTTAAAAATCCTCAACAAAGTCTCCTCCACTTCCTCTTTCCCCTCCACCGCTAACTGAAATATTGTCCTTTCCAACTTCTGCTACCTTAGTCCAGTTGCTACTGCCCTCATTACTGTTGGTATGCTTGGCTGTTTAAGCTATTTAACTGCAACTCTCCAAGCCAAAATTCTATAGTTATCCTTTTCTTAAAACTCAGCTAATGACCTCATAAGCTTTCTATCTCCTCGCCCATTAAATTATTTCTCCTTAACTGCAACTCTTTTACTATCCTAAACTGATGTCCCCTCAATGTTTTCCTCCTCTTTAATTGCCTTTAACCACTGTTCCACTTCTAGTCTAAAAATTATTTTGATTTAGTCCCACTTTTCTTTCACATTTCCCAATAACAGTTTTAAAAGCTCCTTAATCTTATTATCTAAATAGTCCCTCCTTAATAAATAACTAAGGAATTGCCAGTACTTGTCCACTGGGACATCCTGATTCAATCTTAAAACTGCTGGATAAAAGCACAATCAGAATACACCAGTGATCCTACCTTCATCATACCCATCATATTACAATGTTCCCTAGATATATATATTTTATCGATTTGTGACCAATTCCCCTGTCAGCTATGATAACTTTCTTTTGAATTATACCTGCTGTTCAAGAGCATGTTTCAATCCCCTGTATTACCAGCACCTCTTCATGGAAGTGCATCACTTCCTGTAATATGTGTCTAACAAAACCCAGTTTAGCTCTGGGTGGAACATATTTTGACACAGTGATTAATATTTGTCCTCTATATTTTCCTTTCCAACCTGCTAAGCAACATTCTCCATTTCCTAAATACCCTTCTCCTGTTAAAGGCAAATCAGTATCAGCAGGAATTACTATGTCTCTCCTGTACTCTTCATCAAAACTGTCCTAGCCCAATAGTTCAACCCCACCTGTCAATTTAACTTGCTCTTGTTTATTAAGATGAGTTTCCTATAACAGGGCAAATTTCACTTCTTTCCTTTTTTTAAGTGTTTATTATTTTTGCCTCTTTACAGAATTTGTAAACCCATTCACATTCAAAGACAGAATCCTTAAATTAAACATATACAGCATAAATCAGTCCTTTCCCAAATTATGTTTCATAATTCTCATCTATTCCACTCATGCCATTCACACTTTGCTGACTCCCAGTAATTCTTTCTTCCTCAACACTTCTTACTCTGTCTTCCCATCCATTTCTTCACTCCTTTCTTCCATATTTTGCAAAATGCCTGCCATCTGTGAGTTCCTTTCAACCCCACTCTTTTGTATCTTAATCAACTATATTTAATGGCAACAGTTTAAGCATCTCTCAAGGTGGACGCATTTGCCCCTGTAAAGCATTTGCACTGCTTCCCCCATCACCTCCCATGAATACTAGGCATCACAAAACATTTGAAAAGGAGTTGACTTTTGCAGTCCTTGCTCTTTTCTCTGCCTCTACCAGGCTTAAGTCCTGAGTGAATAAATCCTATTTGTATTAGCTTGCTTATTTTTCCAGCATTTAAAAATTCAGTTACCTTCCTCTTGTATACAACCATCCTATTCTAACATTCAAAATAATCTTTCATATCGAACTCTCCTCCTTCTATTTTAATGGTACCCTCCCTTTCTCAGACTAAACCACTGCTACATAGCACTCTCCTGATAACAAGCTAACCCCCCATTTAGCATCTAGGTTTTTTACACACCTATTTAATGTAAATGCTGTTTGAATGTTATATTAATGTGTTTTTCCAAACCTTTAAATCAATCAAAATTTTTGCCATCCTGAGTGAGCAACCAGAGATCGCTGCACTGTTTCCCCATTACCCATTAGCATCATAAAGCTTGAACAGTAACTGCTTTGTCTGTCAGTGCCTTGAATCCCTTAAGCAATGGAAATAAGTCAGCAGTGGGAAATTCCTGTGATTTATTGACTCATTGTTCATCCTTCAATTGACCATTCAGCAAATTATCTGCTCTTCCAGCACTATTGTTTCTCAATTCCCTTTAGAGCCTCCTCTGGTTCTGAGTAAGTCTTAGGTCAATTAGTCTTGTGGACTCTTTGAGCAAGGATAAAGGCTGCTATTTTCCTTCTTCTGGTGGTAGGCTAATCATGACTTAAGTATACCATGGAATTTCTTCAACACAGTCTCAGCCTGCATTTCCATATTATACAAAACAACTTTTTGTTTCTGGAAATAAAGGAGAAACAAACCAAAGGAATATCTGGCAAGGGTTTGTCTAGGAGATTGCAGATGGAATCCAAGCAGTTCTGCAGGCACTCTTGATAACAGTCACCACCTCCAGTTATTAATTGCCTTTGAATATATTCCCTAGAGCCTTTCCCTTCTATGTTTGGGAATGTCACTAAATCATAGATTGTTTTTCCTTTTCCTAATCTATTTTTTTTTTCATTTTAACACTTTTATTGAGTTATCACTTATGACATATATACTTTTGTATAAAAAAACAAACAGTATTAACATGTTCACATTTATAAATATTGTACGCCACACAGACCACATATATTCTGTACAATTATCATCAATACACCATTACATATATTGCATAATTCCTGTCTTGCCTTAAACCTCATTTCTCCTCCAAAATATTATTCTGCATGTATTGTTTGAACAATTTCTATTTTTTCAATGCAATTTGCTCTCACCCGTTTCTAAAGATCCCATTTCCAGTTTGTTTTATTTCTGTTACAATATTCACTACTTCAAAAATGGCTGATTTTGACTTTGATTTCCATTTCCTAGTAATTGCTTTTTTTGGAAGTCACCAGAATTAAAGTTAACAAGGCCTTACTGTGTCTAAGCAATCCAGATTCTATATCCCAGCTGAAAAAGAAAACAAAAGTTGCCTTAGTTACACCCATTTACTCACCTAATATTGCTTTCTTTTTTTTCTCAACTGTTTCTATTGAAAATTTTAACAACAAAACTTTAATATATGATAATAGAAATATTATAAAACAAATTTACATATCTAAAAGAAGAAGAATAAACAACAACTGAAATAACTATTTACAATTGTGTCTACTGTAAAAAAACTTTTTAAACAGAAAAAGAAGCATGATAAGAGTAGTTGTTAGTTAATTATTAAAGTCTGTTTATCCAGTAGTTCTTTGAATTTCAACCATATATTGTATGAAGAGGGGATTCTAGATGTTCTTGTCTTGATTGAGATAAGTTGAAGATGACAGACTTCAGTTGCCAAGTGTACAAATTCCTTCATAGTAGTAGTCTCATTCTTCCAGTTCTTGGTGATGACTTTTTGCTAATGTTAAGCTACTCCATAAAAGAGGGTATTTTGTTTACATGATAAAAGTGGGAATAGGTGTATTAAATAAAATAAGAGATTTGGTCAACATAAATGTATCATTAAATACAGACTGTAAAAGAGAATTCATATTATCCCAATATTTTTAGGTTTTATACAATCATAAACATATGCTACCAGTCAGCTTTAACATTTAGTTTACATCTCCAGCATCCTATGTCTTTGTTATATATCAATTCAACTTTATGTGGCGTGATAAAGGTTCTATGTAAGAACTTCCAAGAGAATATCCTCCAATTGTTTGTTCTGAAGATTGGAGTATTAGTTTTTATCATCTTCACTTGGGTAATTATTATTAACAAGTCTAAAATAGTCTCAATAGGTTTTTCAGTAATATACTGTTGATTTCTTAAGTACCTTATATAGTTTAGATAGCAGTCCCTTTCCAATTATATTCTGGTATATTAGAATAATGAGTAAATCAATGAATGTGAGGAAAGAATTTCTAACTATTGCTTGCATTAGATTAATCTTATATTCAACTAATTGTCTACAGTTTTGAATTTCTGGACACATCTCTTTGCTTAACTCAAACCTATTAATTATATGGTCAACATTTTGTAGCTTCCCATTGTTCAGTAACTGATACCAGTAAAACAGTTTTTATCTTTCAATGTAGTCATTGTTAAATTAAATGTATTACTACTATTTTGAGTACAGGCAACCGGAAATACAAAGAAAATCCATGCTTTATATTCAGGATTCTTGAAAATGATTTTTTTAAAGGAAGTTATTATTGCATTAATATAATAAGAATTAACTGGTTTGTTTTTGTTTTCTGTAAAATAGTCTTTTAGTAACCAATGAAATTTATTAGTAGTTATTTAGTATGATATAATTTTGTTAAATTATTGGATTTACCCCAAATATCTCCCTGAATATCTTTCCATTTGGAATTATAATTATTATTTAACCAGGAAATTGTTCTCCTAACAATGGAGGATAAGGAATATAATTCCAAATCTGGAAGACCAATATCACCCAATATCCAATCTCTAATGTGGTGATTTATGGTCAATCAAGGCTTATTAGGGAACCACAAAAATCTCAGATATAAAGAATTATACTATTTTATTTTTTGGGGGAGTGGTAGGGATAAAGATTGTACTATATATAGAGTTTTAGGAAGGATAATCATGTTAATTAAGGAGAGTCTCTCTTCCATAGTGAAAAAAAATATTCCATTTATTAAGAGTTTGTTTTATGGAATTTAAGTTATTATAATTAAAGGTTGTTATCATCAGACAAGATTATCCCTAAGTAAGTGATTTTACCATCATTCACAATGTATTTATGTAATTTCTTATCTATTTTATTAATACTACAATTAACAGGCACTGAGTCCCGATTTCTTCTGGAATATTTCTACTGATTGGAATACTGCGATAAGAGAAGAATTGCAGTCAGTCAAAGTTAATAGGATATCATCTGCCAATAATTGTGTTCTGGGGATTAAATCATTATTTATTAGTATGCCTTTAATGTTTTTATTTGATCTTATATAATTTGCTAAAGGTCCCATAACTAGAGCAAAAAGCAATGGGGACAAGAAACAACCCTGTCTAGTACCTTTAGTGATCATGACTGTATGGGAAGTATATGAGCCTATCTTAATGCATGTAAAACAATTTTCATAGAGAAGTTTGATTAATTGTAAGAAATTGTTTGGAAAATTACACTCCTCTAGTACTAATAACAAATACTCCAAATTAACTGAGTCAAATATAGTATTGACATCCACACTAACCAAAGTTAGCTCTTTTTTAAATTATTAGTATAATCAATTATTGATTGTATTCTGTTGATAATATTATATGTGTTCATGTTCATTATAAACCCATACTGACCATTATTGGTCAACATTTGAAGAAAGGGTTTAAATTTAGTAAAGAAATTGGTCTATATGAAGAACATTGTGTTAAGTCCTTGTAAAGTTTTAAAACTGGCGATATTAGGGTGTATTTCCAGGATGATGGTACCTTTGTAAGTCCTTTAACTATTGAAAATACCTCTAGTAAAATACTAAAAACATCCGTAGTCATCATTTTGTATAGTTCAGGTATTATACCATCATTTTCAGGTGCCTTATTGGGTTTTAATTTATTAATTTGAATTTTGAGTTCAGACATCGATATAGGCTTGTCAGTTATTTTCATTTGATCCTCTAACAGCCTATTTTCAGTATATATTTTTTATAAATGTTTGAATTTTGTCTTGTGTATCCATTGTTGGCTTGTGTTGATTAATCTTATTAAAATGAGAACTGAAAACATACAGAATATCTTCTATTTCAGTGTGATAATATGAGGTAGTACCATCTGTGCCATCGAGAGTAGGGCAAATGTCATTTGACTATCACACTGATTTGTACAGATGCTTGTGTTAAAAATGTATTTGTAAAGTTGCGTGTGTTAAAAATGCATCAGCAGTGGGTCCTGCTCGACAAAAAAGAGATATACATGTATGTCAGACAGTATTATTATAACAGATTAAATGCACATATTTTAACAGAGAATTCTGGAAGAGAGGTGGATAATCTCAGTCCAGCTAATTTTGAAAAATACATTCAAAATTAAATAGGTTGGTTTTGGCCATAAAGATTTTACCTCAACAGGTATGATTGCAGCTGGAGACAAAAATATCTGGGAAAACCAGGACTAGGATTTTTTACTGTATTTTCCTTAAGGGTAAATTAATTGCTACCCCAGAAGGGTGGAGGTTTTTGAAATTGTTTTATAGCTTTCAGATGCTGCAACAGATCTTAGCAAAGCTCTTGGTGTGCATTGTACCAGTGTCAGGTGACTAGATGTGATATTATTCTATAATCAGCACCAAAATTATTTTTTAGATATTAGTAAGAGATGTGATGGAACTCTCGCAACAGCTCTTTGTTCTTCGGAACCTAACAGGAAAGATCTCTCACAGATCTCTCACACAACCACACATCTCGTCTTTCCTTGCTGTAGTAAGTAACTCAACACTCATCATTCTGCCTTGCTGTAGAAAGTAACTTAACTAGGGAACAGTAATTCTTTAGTCAGTCAGGAAAATATAGTGAGATTAGTTAAGTACTGTTTTTCTGTATCTGTGTGAATCTATCCATCTGTGTTATTTTTAATATTTCCTGTGATTGAAACTCTTGTAAATAGATGTTTAGTGTTTTTAGGTTCTTTTACTATCTATTATTAAATATATTTAAACTTTTCATTGTGGCTGGTCTTTTAGAGAATATTTTAACTTTTGAGAGTACTTATATTTATTTGGTGACACCGAGGCCGCTCCTGAAAGCCTTACTGTTTGGTCAACACTACCATTTGTATCAGTATTAATTTTACTCAGTATAACTGGGTACTCTTGTAAGAGACTTAGAGTAGCTGACTGGTGGCAGTGTAATTACCTTATAGTCTAGGCAGAGGGGACACAGCTGGTAAATCTGTGCCAGCCTTTCCTATGTGTGTGTGTGTGTGTGTGTGTGTGTGTGTGTGTGTGTGTGTGTGTGTGTGTGTGTGTGAAAATCAAATATCCAAGTGTGTATGTGTGTCAGCTACTTGAAACTGGGACACAAAGCACCAAAAGTGGTCAGTGTGGAGTCTTGTTTGGTCTGGAGTGTTTTCCCTATGTACTCTTAAGGGAAATTGTGCTTGGTGCAGAGAGCTGTATCTGAAAATACTGTGTGTATAGATTTTCTTCCTAGTGGCCATCCTTCACCGGTGTCAGTGGTGAGGATTGAGGCTCCTTGATTACTGGCCCGGAGTAGAGACCGTTACAATCAATAACCTTCTTTTTATAATTCTCTCATGTAGTTAGATTTAATAACCATTAATAACCATTTTTGTTCTAGTAGCCAATTTATGCATGATTTAGGATTCATGGAATAATTAGTTATCTTAACCTTTTCTAAATGTATTATAGTTTTATGTTGTAAAATTTCTAAATATTTAGTGCCTCAGCTATTTATTTATTTCTTTTAAGTCATTATTTCCTTTTTTGACTATCTAATTTTAATTTATCAATTTTCTCCTGTAAATCAATCAATTCTTTGTCTCATTGTTTCCTTTTTTGTGCATACTAACTTGTAATTTTGCCATATGAGTATGGTTCTAAAGAGTCCCATACAAAAATGTCTAAGGTGTTACCTGTATGATTACTTTCAATAAAAGTTTGAATTTCTTTATTAAAGAACTCCTTACACTCTTTCATATTGGTTATATATACAGGAATACTTTTAATTGAGATGTTATTACCAGAATTCAATATAACTTCAAATGTTATCGCATTATGATCCAACAATGGACAAGATACTATTTTAACATTATCTGTTCTACTAGTGATCTCTTTTGAAACATATACTCTATCTGTTCATTCTGATTGTATTCCATGCCTGTGTAAGAAATGTGTAAAGAAGAGTAAGTCTAATACTGAAAACTCATTTATATCTCTCACCTTACATAAATCAGTGAACTCCATCAAAACCTTGACTGAGGCAGGTTTCTTCCTTTTGCAGCTAGCATTGGTATCCTTGTCAGATAAAATAAAATTAAAGTCACCTGCAAAAATAATGTTTCCCTTTGATATTCGTATTGTTGTTGTTGTTTTTCTTTTGGCTTTTCCCGGTTAGGGGTCACCACAGCAGAACTCCGGTCCGCTAATGATTGGCAGTAAATTTTTACTGTGCCAGATCAATGCCCAACCTTCAACAAAGGCACGTCCATTCACGCATGTCTTTCGAACGCTACTCGACTATGGGCTGGACATGCAGACTCCACACAGAAGGCACTCCAGCTGAGAATTGAATGGGAGAACCTCTTGCTGTGAGGCGACAATGCTACCGCTGCACCACCGTGGCTTACTCCCTTTGATATTCATATTATTTCCCCCAATTGTTGTTTAACTGCTTGTATTCTCAATTCAGGTATACAATAGGTTCATAGGTTCATAGGTTCATAGGTTCATACTAGGCTATCTGCCCTAGGGCATTTATAAGCCTAGCCAGAGTGTGTGTGGCTTTCACCACCCCTTAGGATGAGAATACTATACCCATTAGTTTGCTGTGCCTCTGTCCAGCAGTGATACAGAGATGATTCCCGGGGTAAACCTACGATCTCCCATCCACTCGTCAAGATTTCTCTTGAACAGAGTCAGTGAGGGGCTCTGCCTCACATGGACTGGGATTCTGTTCCATAGTGTAGGGAGTCTCTGGGTGATGAATCTGTCCCTCCAGCACGTCCTATTTATATCTGTGTTGAGGTTTAAGTCTCTTGCTCTCGTGGCTCTGGTGGATTTGGATTTTTTGAGGTGGAGCATGTCCATTAATTCCGGGTTGGACATGGCCTTGTATGTCAGGCACAGATCACCTCTGAGCAGACGGTACGCAACTGAATAGAGCTGGAGTTTCTTCAGTCGGGCATCGTATGACATATGTTTGAGCCCCTTTATCCTTTTGGTGAGGAACTTTTGGGGTCTTTCCAACTGCTGCAGGTGTCAGGTAAGGTACATTCCGAATGGGGCGTTGTACTCAATCATTGGTCTGATAAGTGAAGAGTACAGGGGTACAATGACCTCTCCTGATCTGGATGTGAATCCCTTCATGATCAGGTGGGCAATGTAGAAGGTCTTCCTAACCACTTTGGCAATGTGAGTGTCAAAAGAGAGGTTACTGTCAACTTGGGTCCCCAGGTCCCTGATAACTTCTTCCGTGTTTAATGGATTACCACCTATGTGGTAATTAGGGGTTACCTTGTTTTTCCCAAAGGGTATGACTATACATTTTTTGGCATTTAGCTTAAGGCCATGGTTCTGGCACCAGTTATCCATTTCTATGAGACCTCTCTGGAGGATGTCTGTGTCTGATGGAGTGTCAATTATGGTGCCCAGTTTGCAGTCATCTGCATCCCTGCAAATTTTGTCAGCCACAATCCCCCTATGTTTGCCTGCACTTCAGAAAAATAAATGCCGAACAAGAGGGGGCCCAGGACTGAGCCCTGTGGGACACCGCTCGTGACCGGCTTTGAGTCTGACATGGCACCAGCAACTCTAACCCTGTGTGTTCTGTCCTTGAGCCAGTTTGCAACCCATCTTGTGACATATGGGTTTACATCTAAGCTGGTGAGCTTTTCTATGATGCCCGAGTGGGGTATTGTGTCGAACGCTTTTGCTAGGTCAAGGTAGGCTGTGTGAACTGCCTTACCCTCATCAATGGCCTTAGTGACTGTTTCGAAAAAGTCGACCAAGTTCAAGAGGCAGGATCTGCCCTTGACAAAGCCAAATTGGGTAGGATCCAGTGTCTGTAGGTCCCCAATGTCTTTATTTATGAGTTCCATTATGATCCTCTCCATAGCTTTGCAGACAAGGCTCGTCAAGCTTATGGGGTGGTAATTTCCAGGGTCCATAGAAGCACCGCCTTTGTGGAGTGGGACCACAGTTGCTGTACGCCATTCTTTGGGTACATATCCTGTAGTAAGGCTAAGATTAAACAGCAGCCTTATGTGTGGGTTTAGTTCCTCATTGAGTTCGTGTAGCACACAGCCGGGGACACCGTCCGGTCCCATTGATGCTGTGTTTTTTGCTTTAGAGAGAGCAGCTCTCACCTGGGCATCTGAGATGTTTGGGAGGCTAGACTCTGGTGGGATAGATATTTCTCCTTTTGGGGGAGGGGAGAAATTTGCACTGAACCTGTCTGCCAGTATGTTGGCAATGTCTGTGGGTTCAGTGATTTGTTTATCATTTTGGACTAATTCTGAGCATATCTGGGAGTTTCCACCCAGGTTTCTAACATAGCTAAAGAAGGCTTTATGATTGTCTTTTGTGTCATTAGCGATTTTTCTCACAAAGTTGGCCTTGGATGATTTTATGAGTGATGGTAGTTTTTTGCTAGTATTGATCAGAGATGCCTTCCCTTTTAGGGATTTTGCTCTGTCATGTAGTAGCTTTCTCCTCTTGTTGTAGAGTTTGTTTATGGCTGGGGTCCACCAGACCGGGCACCTGCATTGGTGGAAAGGGTCTTGATTTTATTAGGGATTGCTTGATCCATACATTCCTGGAGGTGCTCATAGAAGGCATTTGTAAGGGTTTCAGCAGCATGGGTTGTGGTTTCCACTGGCTCGGGGGCCTTGAAGGATACCACTCCAGTCTTAAGAAGTGTGAAGTTTGCTTTTGAGAAGTTCTTCACTCACTGTGGTCTTTTTTGCTGGGGGTGGGGGCGGGATGTGGATCTCCAGTGAGATTAATTTATGGTCTGATCTCACCAATGAGGGATATACTTCCGGTGTGAAGCATTTTGTCCCCATGTTTGTGATGATCAGGTCTAGTATATTTTCTCCTCTTGTGGGAATGGTGACTAGTTGTTCCATAGCATTTGAGTTTATGAACTCCAGGAACCTTTGGGCTAGGGTGTTGGGGCTTGAGTAATGTTCCCAGTCTATGTTTGGGTAGTTGAAGTCACCCAATATGATGGTGTTTGGAGAGACATTCGTACTCTCCAGTGTCTTCAGGAAGGCTGTGTGGGTTTCCTGAGTTTGAGAAGGTGGTCTGTAGCATGTTACAAACTGTAGGGCAGTTTTACCTATGGTTAATTGCACCTGGATGGTCTCCGATGCTTTGTGCATTGCCACTAACCTGGAGGTGTGGGTATCCTTTATGAATATGGATACTCCCCTCCTTTTGTGGTTCGGTCCGGATTTTGGGGCCGGAACGCATGATATGAGGTATAACCTGATAGTGCTGGGGTGCTCTCAGGAGCCTTGAACCAGGTTTCAGTCACAGCACAGACATCGATGTTCTCCATACTGAGGAGGGCTTCGAGGGCGTGCATCTTGAGGTTTAGACTTCTGGCATTGAGCAGTATTACCCTTAGTTTTTCTCCATTTTTGTTTTCTAGGGCGGTAGGTTTATCATTTGAGCCTTGCCGAAAAAAGGCACTGTGGGGGTGGCAAGAGCCTTTGCCAATATCCGGAGCCCAAGGGTGACAGGTGCAAGCCGTCCCTTGCGAAGCAGTGTGGCTTGTCAAGCATGTCATCCCAGGCAGACAGACATTGGATCCCCTTAGAATGACACCAGTAATTAAGCCAATTATTAAAGCTGATCATTTTGTCTCTGTATTGTGGCATCATTCTTGGTGAGGGTAGGATACTGCTCAGGGTCAGGGTCATACCGGCCTGGGCTACATAATCTGAGAGCTCCTCTATGTCTCTTTTCATGTAGTCCAGGGAGGTACGTCTCAGGTCGTTCACACTGGCATGGACAATGACTGAGTCATACTTGTACTTGCTGTGGAGTGACCTGAGTGCTTGTGTTATGTGGAGGATTCTAGCGCCTGACAGGCAGCTTACTGTGATCTTTTCCTTGTTCAGTCTGGTGAGTGGGACGTCAGTGTGTCTGACTATGGAGTCACCTATAACAAGTGTGTCTGGCATTGTGTTTGGCCTTAAGGGCTGTGACTGTTTAGCACACTGACTTTGAGAACTATGTGTTGCATGTCTTATGTCTTGAGGTGGCAGTTGCTTGGGTGTCTGCTTTGGAGGCCTCTGTAGTTTTGGTAGATTTTTGATCAGTGCCTCCGAGTATGTCTTTGTGTGTTTATGTGTTTGTTTTGCAGTTGTGATAGTTCTATGTGAAACTGGGTTTGTGGTGTGCGTGGTTTCCTTCTCTTCCTGTCTGGTCTTGCCAGTCCTGAGTTGAGAGAGCTCAGCCTCCAGTTTGGCTATATAGTTGCATCTCTCACATGCATTTGTGTTTTGTGGGAGAAGGAGTGGGTTGTCTGTGTACATGAGGCAATTGTAACATTGCCTCAAGATGCCCAGATTCACCAGCTGAACAGGAGAGGACGCTAGCAACTGACCCTTCGACATGCTAGAAAAAGTGAAAAAGTTTGCTGTGTAACTGAGTCAGAAGGGACCTATAGGGAAATGGGTACTCAAGGGGATTCTAGGCTAATGTAGTACTTTGTTTAGTATACAAGTACTTTACCTATATAAAAATGCTTTAGGAGCAAGTGCTGAGCTTTTGAGATAGATTGCAAGTAGAGAAGTTCTAAGGGAAAAATTGAAGAGCAGACTTTACGGAGCCAGAAATAGTTTAACCTTGTTTAACCGGCGCTGCCCGATGGTGCTCTATGGGCAACTCCGCGCTAAATCCTGCAAAAGCGCTCTAAAGCGGGCTTTATAGCAGGGGGTTGAAAAGAGCTAGGAATTTACCCAAAATGGCCAATAGACTACAAGTTTCTGGCTGGAACCACTGCTCTAGGGACAAATAGGCTGCTCAGTGCTCCCCACTCCCACTGGTGAACAAAGAAGCTTCCCTTTATCCAAATAAGGATATGGAATAGCACAGGAACCAAGCCAAAGCCCAGAGATCAGCAAACTCTGAAGACTGGACTATTCTAGTTCAGTAAGGTGGGAAAACAAGATTTTTTTTTTTGCAGAAAACAGAGGAAAAACAGACAGTAAATGCTATAAATGCTTTTAAACCGCTAGCACACTTGAGTGTGTTAGCCTACAAGTAAAATTAAGCAACAAATAACTTTTTTAAAAGTGCAAAACAGTTAATCAAGACAAAACAGTTTAAATAGAATGCAGAGCTGTATAAACAGGCGAAAATGCAGTCGCTAAGCAGTAAATAATCAAAAGCCAGAAAAAATACTTAAATCAGGAAAAAGTCACTCTTTTGCTCTCTGCTGCTTGTAGAACTCTGCAGGACACCACGAGGAGCTGTGCTGAGTTGAATACAAGCGAAAAAGCAAGCTAAAGCGGGCTTTATTACAGGGGGCTGAAAAGAGCTAGGAATTGACCCAAAATGGCCAATAGACTACAAGTTTCTGGCTGGAACCACTCCTCTAGGGACAAACAGGCCGCTCAGTGCTCCCCACTCCCACTGGTGAACAAAGACGCTTCCTTTTATCCAAATAAGGATATGGAATAGCACAGGAACCAAGACAAAGCCCAGAGATCAGCAAACTCTGAAGACTGGACTATTCTAGTTCAGTAAGGCTGGAAAACAAGATTTTTTTTTTTCTTTTTTGCAGAAAACAGAAGAAAAACAGACAGTAAATGCTATAAATGCTTTTAAACGGCTAGCGCACTTGAGTGTGTTAGCCTACAGGTAAAATTAAGCAACAAATAACTTTTTAAAAGTGCAAAACAGTTAATCAACACAAAAAACAGTTTAAATAGAATGCAGAGCTGTATAAACAGGCGAAAAAGCAGTCGCTAAGCAGTAAATAATCAAAAAGCCAGAAAAAAATACTTAAAATCAGGAAAAAGTCACTCTTTTGCTCTCTGCTGCTTGTAGAACTCTGCAGGACACCACGAGGAGCTGTGCTGAGTTGAATACAAGCGAAAAAGCTCGCTAAAGCGGGCTTTATTACAGGGGGCTGAAAAGAGCTAGGAATTGACCCAAAATGGCCAATAGACTACAAGTTTCTGGCTGGAACCACTCCTCTAGGGACAAATAGGCTGCTCAGTGCTCCCCACTCCCACTGGTGAACAAAGACGCTACCTTTTATCCAAATAAGGATATGGAATAGCACAGGAACCAAGACAAAGCCCAGAGATCAGCAAACTCTGAAGACTGGACTATTCTAGTTCAGTAAGGCGGGAAAACAAGATTTTTTTTTTTTTTTTTTTTGCAGAAAACAGAGGAAAAACAGACAGTAAATGCTATAAATGCTTTTAAGCGGCTAGCGCACTTGAGTGTGTTAGCCTACAGGTAAAATTAAGCAACAACTAACTTTTTAAAAGTGCAAAACAGTTAATCAACACAAAAACAGTTTAAATAGAATGCAGAGCTGTATAAACAGGCTAAAATGCAGTCGCTAAGCAGTAAATAATCAAAAAGCCAGAAAAAATACTTAAATCAGTTATAGCAAATACAGTTATAACAAATGCTCTGAAATATACTGTATATTTCCAAAATGTTTGAGAAGGACAGTCAGAACACAAGAAGGTTCAGGCGAAAGAAAAAAAAAAAAGTTTTGTTTTACTTTTTGAAAGGGAAAAAGGAGGAACAGAAGGCCTTATCAAATGTTCTCTCTGTATTAAGCAGAATGAGCTAATGACACTAGACTGGGAGGTGTGTCACAGTAGGGGCGGGCAACTGCAAAGCCACTAAGTATAAGAGCAAGACACCAACAGTGAGGGAGGGTGGGACAAAATAGCCTACAAGACAGCAAGCACTACAGAGACAAATGAAAGTTTTTAAACAGATAAGGATTTGTGAAGAAACTGAATAGACAAAGTGCTTTATATATATTAAATTGTAAAAACAGTAATCTGTAAAAATAATCAAAAAAAATCAAGATACTTATATTTTGTAGCTCAGTTGCAGTCAACAACTTCTCTAGTCTGCACTGTGTGCAAAGACAGAAACTTCTTAATAAAAGTGTATACTTTCCTTCAAATCTTTATAGGCACTGAACAAAACATACCTTTTTCATTACTAAATGTATTCAGAATTTTAGGTAGAGGGAAAGAATTTTTCCATAAAATAGCCATCCCTCTTCTCTTTTGTTTATGATGAGAGCTTGTCAATACGGAATAGTGTTTATTATTAAGTCTGTCCAAATCTTCTTTTATTAACTTTGTTTCCTGTAAAAAGATAACTTGGGAATGAAATATTTTTAAAAATTTGTATAAACTACCCCTTTTACAGCCATTATTTAATCCATTCATATTAACTGATATGCATTTCAAGCTGGTCATACTGCCGAAATATGAAAAAGTAAATAAGTATTACATATAATGCCCACATATGTTTGTAAATAATATGGTACTGAAGATGTATTATTGTATCCAGTTAACTGCTTACTCATAGGTATAAATATAAGATAACTGAGATTGTTAACTGTAAACTTTCTATCAAGAATAGTTGTTGTCTTTCGGCTTTTCCCGGTTAGAGGTCGCCACAGCGGAACTCCGGTCCGCTAATGATTGGCAGTAGATTTTCACAAATGCTGAGGTGCCAGCTTGACGTTCAACCTTCAACGAAGGTACACCCATTTACGCATGTCTTTCAAACGCCCGCCCAACCGTGGGGAGGACATGCAGACTCCACACAGAAGGCACTCCCCGCACTCCAGCCGAGAATCAAATGGGAGAACCTCTTGCTGTGAGGCAACAATGCTATAGTAGACACCAAAAAAAAAAGAATTAATTTGTAAACTACTATACATGTACTGTTCTTTCCCGTCCCCCCTCCATGGAGTTTAAAACTCCTGGTTTGAATAGCAATCCTATTCAAACACTACCACCTACCCAGAAATACGTATCTAGCATCACTCTACTACTTCTAAACTTATAATATATGAAAGGTCTAACTTATTTAACAAAATTAAAAGGAGTTAGTATATACATAATATTTAGATTGTAAACATCAATTTTCTTGTTATAAAACTTATAAACTTTAAAGTATAGCAGATCTTGTAGTCATTTGGTTCTATTGTATTTATAACGGCCTATATAATATTTTAAAAATCCAATTATTTCTTTCAGTTCTGAGAAAACAGAGATTAACACAGATAAAAAAATATACATGTAACATTGTTTATAACTATCATGCTATATTATTATGTTATGTATATTATTGATAATGTGACTAACTAGTTAACTATTTAAGTTCAATTCTGACTACAAGACTGTACATGCTTGGATATTATGGTAGACACAAATGATATTTCAAAGAACAAATGGTCTTCTCTAAGAAATTGTTTTCTGTTTGTGGGGACTTGCATATAAAATTATCATTCAAAATGTGTCTCTTCAATAAACAGGATATCATATTCACTAGAACATACCATTAGATATAAAGTAATAAAAAGAGCAACTATGATGTGTAAAATAACAAATAATATATTCCCAGAATTATATTTCTACTGAGGAATAACATATGGTTGGCAATATACTCACTACAGTCTTTTTTAAAAGACATAAATTCCCAGCTTATCAAAATGACTATGTAATTTTGTCTGTTGATTTGGAAAACATGCTATTACCTTCATATTGGTCCCTCCTTTACTACGTGTCAGACTTTCAATTAACTTTCAGAGCATGAGCTTCTAATATTGCCATGTATTTGAGCTTCTCACTTCTAGCTCAAAAAGCACATCCACACAGAAACCCGCACAAGTCTTCACCACAACCATTGTCATAAACATACACATATCTACTGTCTACATATGCCGGACAAGTCAACCAAGCATGGGGTTAACATCAACAGACATAAAATCATCTTCCCTTCTTTAAATTAATAGAACAAAGTGTAATATGAATAATATAATATCTTAGGATAAAAGTTGAATTGAAGAAATTAATTTTATATTGTGTTTGGTGCTATAATGCTATAAAATGTATTATATAACTTAAAGAGCAAAATATAGATTTTACAAGTGCTAAAATAGCAATTTTGAAGTAAATACAGCAGAAAGTGCAAGTTAGTTAACACCTTCTTACTATTTTGCACTTAATATGTGTGTTAAGATCAAGTTTAAAACAACATTTTGTCCAATATTTCTTTGACACTCTCGCTTTAAATCTTGACTGCTATGTACCCTTTGACCTTTAAAATTGTTTGTCACAGCTAAATACTTCCTATTTAGCTTCCCCCTTCATTTAATCTTTATCTAACAAGTAAAACAAGGCTTGTTACCTCAGCAGGAACGTCAAGCGATCTTAGAGACTCAAAAAAAAGAACAAAACTTTTACTATGGCTCCAACAAATACAACTATACTCACCACCTCATTACTCTTAACTATCACACTAGCATTTCTTACCATACCTTATTCACTTACCTCCTATGAATATCTTTCTCTATCTGAACAAAACCATTACAGCCAACAGACTTTACCATATTCACTCACCTTCTCCCTTAACCATAGTAACATAACATATTACTCTAACTATATATTACCAAAGTTCCACAGAACAACCCACCTTATTTACTTCTCTACCAAAAAGACTTTCAGTAACCTCTAGAAACTCCTAAAATCTCTCAAATACCCCCAGCAACACCCCCTCCTAGATGGTGACATTCATCCAAACCCTGGCCCCTATACTGACTCCACTACTAACCCTACCAAGTTAACAGTACCTATAGTTTCTACTATTAAAAAAACATCTAACTCCCTTCTGATAGCTCACCTTAACATCAGAAGTATTAACAATAAACTTTCCCACCTGCATGCACTCCTTGATGTACACTCATTCGACATTCTTTGTCTTACAGAAACTTGGCTAAAACCATTTACTCTAGACCAGGAAATTAGCCCTCCTGGCTACAACATCCTCAGAAATGACCGTAAAATTAAAAAGGTGGGGGTATAGCCATTCTCTATAAATCGAACCTCCAAATTTCCTCAGTTAATGTGCTTCCATCATTAGACACCAAATCTGAAACCCTATCCATCAAACTCCAAATGAATAACTCCAAATCAATCTATATAATCTGCATGTATCTACCTCCAGGTAATAATAAAAATTCTCTAGAGAACCTGCTGAGTCACCTCTCTACCCAACTACCCCAGGAGACCATTATACTTGGTGACGTTAACATAGACTGGTCTTCTTGCAGTTCTCTGAACCCTACCAACCACATAAACCTCTTTGGATTCTCACAATTAATAACAACTACTACAAGAATCCATAAACCCAGTAAAAAGGAAAGTACTTTGGACTGGATCCTTATTAACAGCCACCCTAAATCTTATACTCCAGGAATCCTCCCAGATGATATCAGTGACCACATACTTACCTACATTATTAGACAAAAAGTCCATATTGCAACTACTCATAATCTCAAAACCTCCCGCTTAAAAAAATTATTTAATCCAGACAGCTTCTTAACTGAATTGCAAGCATGTGACTGGTCACCACTAACCTATGTAGAACTAGACGAAGCTGTTACCTACTTTAATACTAACTTTCTTCAAATCCTAGACTCCCATGCACCTTATCACTCCACTAGAATAAAAACCAAATCTGCCCCCTGGCTCACAAAACAAACTAGGCAAAAGATACTACTCAGAAATAAAATCTGGGCTAAATGGAGATCTACCAAATGTCCAACAATCCACCTCCAATTTAAACAGCTAAGAAATGCCACCAAGAAGGATATTCTTAGAGACAAAAAAGATTTCTACCTACACCTTAAAAAAAACAATCAACAAACTCCACAAAAATTCTGGTCTGCAATAACCAAACTCCTTCAGCCAGGTCACACTACTACTCCAGACCCAATCGGTTTCAACAATAGCAACTCCAACCTGATCCCTGATGCCTTTAATAACTACTTTACAGAAGCCATTCAAGCCCTGGCCAATTCTTTACCACCCATCACTGTATCCCAACCAAATATCTGCAATACTTCATTACCTACCTTTCAAATACAACCTGTATCTATATCTCTCATCTGTAAGCTACTTCAAAAATTGAAACCTTGCACCTCTTCTGCTGACTGACTCCCATCTGAATACCTACAAATAGCTGCAAAAGCCATAGATTATCCCATTTCTATCTTATTAACAGAACTATCTCTGAGGGCAGAATCCCTGCTCTATGGAAAATATCCCATATCATCCCTCTACATAAAGGAGGACCATCTACAGAGCTTTCTAACTTTCGCCCTATTGCTCTACTCTCCTCATTAGCTAACATAATGGAAATATGTATTCACAAACAACTACTTAACCACTTACTACAAAATAACCTACTGGCAAACTGCCAACATGGCTTTAGGCTATTTCATAGCACATCTACTGCCCTTTTATCCTTTACCGACTCTATATATAAAAACCGCAACAACAACTCATTTTCCTCTGCACTATTTATTGACCTGTCAAAAGCCTTTGACATGGTAAACCATAACCTACTGCTTGACAAACTAAAGGCTCACTCTCTCGATCCCCAAGCCATACAATGGTTTAGATCTTATCTGGAAAATAGACAGCAAGCAGTACTTTGGCATAACAGTCTATCTTCACTACTTCCAATAAATATTGGAGTACCCCAGGGCTCTATCTTAGGTCCCCTACTCTTCTCCTTATTTATTAACAACTTACACATGAACATACCTCAAGCCACCTGCATTCAATATGCAGACGACTCCACCTTAATATGTACAGCCAAAGATATATCCTCTCTCCACTCCCTCACCCAAACTGTTTTTCAGAATGTTGAAAACTGGTTTATGCAACACTGCCTCCTCCTAAATCCAAAAAAAAAAACAAAACTACTGCTTTTTACTCCTACTCATAAATCATCCATTTCTTTCTTCTCTATAACCTCTAACAATGGTACCAACATTTTCCCAGATACTACAACCCGCCTACTAGGTGTAACTATTGATAATCATCTCAACTATGATGAACACATAAACTCCACTATAAAGTCTGTTAACATAAAACTTGGCACCATCGATAGAATAAAAACATTCCTCACCCCTTCTGCAAGGAAAACAATTGCTCAGACCCACCTCATTTCCACCCTTTTCTCTGCCTCTGTCATATATACCAACCTATCCAAAAACAACCTCTCTAAACTCTCCACATGTTATAATAGCATAGCTAGATTCATCACGAGTTCCCCCTTTAAAACTCACCACTGCCTTAACCTTAAACAACTTGGATGGCTAGAACTGCAAAACCATATACTCTTTCAACAATTGCTTATTACGCAAAAGATTCTATACCTCCCTAACAACACCCCTATCCTGACTAATCTAATTACTCCTTATACTAATCTACCTACACTACGCTCTGCTAACAATCTTCTAGTTTTATCAAATAAAGCTAACAACAAAGCCGGGGATTCACTTTTCTCAAACACTGCAGGTAAATTCTGGAATCAGCTTCCTGCTGAATTATCTACCATCGCTTCTACTTCTCTTTTTAAAAAACATCTTAAAGAACATCTGAAAACTCACTGGCTTTGTCCATGTACTAACCCTCACTGACATCTTTTTTCCACTTTATATTCTTAACCCTATCCCTACTCCTGTAACCTTTGCCTTCAATTCTACTTACAACTCCTACTCTGTTATATTGAGAATAACATATATATTATTTTCCTTATCTAAGACTTGCTCATACCTTCTAGTCTGATTTGTAAAAATTGTTTAGTTTAATTTTTTGTAGAATTGTTTAGTTTAAATTTTGTAGAATTGTTTAGTTTAATTTTTACTATAATTATTTAATATACAAATTTATTATTACAACTGTTCAGTAGACCAGTACTACCTCTGTATTGTGATTATTACTGGTTCTAAACATTGTTAACTTTGTCATTATTCCTGTTTGGAGCTTTTCTCCCCGGGCCTCTACTGAAAATGGACATATATCCAGCTAGACTAGCCCGGTCAACAAATGTAAAATAAATAAATAAATAAATAAGTCAAAGTAAGTGTGTGAGATTCAACAGTCTCAAAATAATGCTGCTTTCATTTACAGCTCTTTTAGTATTTGTGAATTGCCATTTTTTACCACAACCACAAAAACACAGAAGTTGTCTTTACTACTGTATTTCTCTTCTAATCCCTACCCAACGAACACACCAGTACCAAAGAACACATATAAACCTAAATAAGAAAGAAAAAGAAAAAAGAAAGAAAGACTAGAAAAAAACAGCTTCATACACACTGCATATACCTACCATTTTTTCATTGTTTTAGTAAAGAAGCACTCATAAACAGCATAACAGTTTGATATCTCTTACAGAAAGCACATCTAAATCTCATACATACAACACCTCACATATTTCAATCAACCATGATGTGAATTAAAAGTTAAAAACATCATAAATATTCAGTCCATTCACAACACACATATTTAATGTACTGTGAACAACTTGATATTATGTTATCATGAGCTATATCTTTAAGATTTATGTGGCACATATATGAAGAAAGGAAACTGTGGTATATATGTAAAGAAAGCTTATTATTAGTTAAATAATTAATTTAATACTTATTAAGCTAAGGCATATATTTAATATGGAAAATAAAATATAGAATATTAGCTTAACAATACATATAGGAAAAAGAAAAATGACATTTATTTACCTTATAGAGAAGTGAATCCTTGCTTCCTTCCTTTCACGTATATACCCAGTAACTGAATTGGTAAACTTCATCATGGAAAAAGAATGTTGTTATTAAAACAATACATGTCAATGTTATACTAAAGCTGAGTCATTTGTCCTTTAGTTTCTTTTTCTTCTCAATGGATTTCCAGGAATTTACTTCTGCTTGTCTCTTCAAAGTACAATTGTTCCAGTCCATATCTTTAGTTTGGTTTAGATTTTTTTTTATGATAGTGCAGAGTCTGGGCCTTCAAAGTGTCTAATTTCATCCTGAAGGAATGTTTTGAGCCTGGTAGGAAAGAGCAAATGTACCTTTAACTGTTTTTTCTTAATTTATTTTATGAGAGGTAAAAAATGTCCTTTTGATCATCACATAATTGGAATAGTCATTATTAAATCTTATTAGTTTGTTATCCAGTTTAACAGGAAATTTGGACCAGTCTGTTTTAAGTATTAGCTTCTTATTTTGAGATGAGAACTTAACAATAACTGATCTCACTGAAAGGTTAGTTTTTGATGAAGTAAAAACTAGAGACCTGTGTGCTCTTTCTATAAAATACAACATATCTTCAGATAAATTTAGAGTCTTTGGAATCCAGATAGTAAGAACGTTGGCCATATTTTCTCCTTCTATTTTCTCAGGCAGTCCAATGTTATTTCTCCTGGATCTGTTCTCCAAATCATCAATTTTGTTCAGTAATAAGGTATTCTGTCACAGTAGAAATTCAGTGTTGTTCTCATCTTCAGATACTCTGCCTTCTATGTCATTAAGGGCAGCTTCCCTTCCATCTATTTGAGTTTTCTATTGTTTTAAAATCTTATGTAACTGATCCATCTGTTTGGTACATTTTTCTTTAAAGCTGTCAAGTTTGTTATCAAATAAAATATACAAAATTGGTCAAAGAAGTAAAGCCAGGACACACTCCACACGAACTCCTGTTGAACCAAAGTGGAAATTTTATTGGTGCTTCCTAGTACCTCGGCCAATATGCTTTCAACGTCAACTGTCAAGTTTGTTATCCATTCTGTCCATTTTAAAAGAAGATTCTTGTATGTTAGAAAGAACAGATTGGAGTTCTTTCTTTAAAGGCAAGTCCTGAGAGATTGTCTTTGAATAAGTCATTTCCATCTACTGGTACAGACCTAAATGAAAAGGTTGACATAAAAAAATGCAAATATTTAGGAATTTTTTGGATACTATTCTTTTATGTAGTATCAGGTGACAGATTCTGTTAAAAAATAGTTTTTTAATATCATAAAAATAAAACTTCCTGTCAGAAACAGAAACAGAGTAGCACAGCAAGAAAACTGTGCAGCTAGCCTGTCAGCATCCTGGCCACACACACCCCTCAGCCAATACTTCTGATATAGTACTCTGTAAGGAATTTGTAAAGTCTGCCAACTCATTACACTCCCAAAATACATAGGTTCATAGGTTCATAGGTTTATACTAGGCTATCTGCCCTAAGGCATTTATAAGCCTAGCCCAAATTATTGTGGCTTACGCCACCCCTTATATGAAAAAATACTGTGCCCATTAGTTTGTTGTGCCTCTGTCCAGCAGTGACACAGAGATGATTCCCGGGGTAAACCTACGATCTCCCATCCACAGGTCTAGATTTCTCTTGAACAGAGTCAGCGAGGTGCTCTGCCTCACATGGACCGGGATTTTATTCCACAGCATAGGGAGTCTCTGAGTGATAAATCTATCCCTCCAGCACGTCCTATTTATATCCGTGCTAAGGTTTAAGTCGCTTGCTCTAGTGGTTTTGGTGGATTTGGATTTTTGAGGTGGAGCATGTCCATTAATTCGGGTTGGACATGGCCTTGTATGTCAGGCACATGTCACCTCTGAGCAGACGGTATGCGACTGAATAGAGCTGGAGTTTCTTCAATCTGGCAGCATATGACAGATTTTGGAGTCCCTTTATCCTTTTGGTGAGGAACTTTTGGGGTCTCTCCAATTGCTGCAGATGTCGGGTGAGATACATCCCGAATGGGGCATTGTACTCGATCATTGGTCTGATAAGTGAAGAGTACAGGGGAACAATGACCTCACTAGATCTGGATGTGAATCCCTTCATGATCAGGTGGGCAATGTAGAAGGTCTTTCTAACCACTTTAGCAATGTGAGTGTTAAAAGAAAGGCCACTGTCAACCTGGGTCCCCAGGTCCCTGATAACCTCTTCTGTGCTTAGTGGATTGCCACCTATATGGTAGCTTGGGGTTACCTTGTTTTTCCCGAAGGGTATGACTATACATTTTTGGCGTTTAACTTCAGGCCATGGCTCTGGCACCAGCTATCTGTTTCCGTGAGTCCCTTCTGAAGGATATCCGTGTCCGATGCACTTTCCACTATGGCCCAGTTTGCAGTCGTCTGCAAACTTTGTCAGCCAAAGTCCTCCCATGTTGGCCTGTACTTCTGAGAAGTAGATGCCAAACAATAGGGGCCAAGGACCGAGCCCTGTGGGACACCACTTGTGACCGGCTTGGAGTCTGACACAGCGCCAGCAACTCTAACCCTGTGGGTTCTGTCCTTAAGCCAGTTTGCAACCCATCTTGTGACATATGGGTTTACATTTAAGCTGGTAAGTTTTTCTACAATACCCGAGTGGGGTATTGTGTCGAAAGCCTTTGCAAGGTCAAGGTAGGCTGTATGGACTGCCTTTCCCTCATCAATGGCCTTGGTGACTGTTTCGAAGAAGTCAACCAAGTTCAAAAGGCATGATCTTCCCTTGACAAAGCCAAACTGGGTCGGGTCCAATGTCTGCAAGTCCCCTATATCTTTGTTTATGAGCTCCATTATGATCCTCTCCATAGCTTTGCAGACTAGACTTGTTAAGCTTATGGGGCGGTAATTACCAGGGTCCATAGAGGCACCGCCTTTGTGGAGTGGGACCACAGTTGCCGTACGCCACTCCTTGGGCACGTATCCTGTGGTAAGGCTGAGATTAAACAGCCGCCTTATGTGCGGGTTTAATTCCTTATTTAGCTCGTGTAGCACACAGCCGGGGACACCATCCGGTCCCATTGATGCTGTGTTTTTAGCTTTAGAGAGAGCAGCTTTCACCTGCGCATTTGAGATGTCCGGGAGGCTACACTCGGCTGGGATAGTTATCTCTCCTTTAGGGGAGAGGGTGAAGTTTGCACTGAACCTGTCTGCCAGTATGTTGGCAATGTCTGTGGGTTCAGTGATTTTTGTATCATTTTGGACTAATTCTGAGCATATCTGGGAGTTTCCACCCAGGTTCCTAACATAGCTGAAAAAGGCCTTATGATTGTCCTTTGAATCCATGGCAATTTTTCTCTCAAAATTGGCCTTAGTTGATTTTATGAGTGCTCGTATTTTTTTACTAATAATGATCAGGGGTGACTTCCCTTTTATGGATTTTGTTCTATCATGTAATAACTTTCTCCTCTTATTGTAAAGTTTGTTAATGGCTGGGGTCCACCAGACTGGACGTTTGCCCTTTGTGGAAAGAGTCTTGGTTTTATTTGGGATTGCCTGATCCATGCAGTCCTGGAGGTGTTCATAGAAGGCATTTGTAAGGGCTTCCGCAGCTTGGGTTGTGGTTTCCTCTGGCTCAGGGGCCTTGAAGGATACCACACCAGTCTTGAGTAGTGTGAAGTTTGCTTTAGAGAAGTTCTTCACTATGGTCTTTTTTGCTTGGGGTGGGGGCGGGATGTGGATTTCCAGTGAGATTAGTTTATGATCAGATCTCACCAATGAGGGATATACTTTCGGTGTGGAGCATTTTGTCCCCATGTTTGTGACAATGAGATCTAGTATATTTTCTCCTCTCGTGGGAACAGTGACTAGCTGTTCCATGGCATTTGAATTTATGAACTCCAGGAACCGTTGGGCTAGAAAGTTAGGGCTTGAGTAATGTTCCCAGTCTATATTCGGTAGTTGAAGTCACCCAATATGATGGTGTTTGGAGATACATTTATACCCTCCAGTGTCTTCAGGAAGGCTGTGTGGGGTTCCTGAGTTTGAGAGGGTGGCCTGTAGCATGCTACAATTTGTAGAGCAGTTTTGCCTATGGTTAGTTGCACCTGGATGGTTTCGAAGCTTGTGCGTTGCCACCAACCTGGAGGTGTGAGTATCCTTTATGAATATGGATACACCCCTCCTTTTGTGGTGTGGTCTGGGTTTTGGGGCGGAGCATGATATGAGGTAAAACCTAATAGTGCCGGGTGCTCTCAGGAGCCTTGAACCAGGTTTCAGTTACAGCACAGACATCGATGTTCTCCATACTGAGAAGGGCCTCGAGTGCGTGCATTTTGAGATTTAGACTTCTGGCATTGAGCAGCATTACCCTCAGTTTCTTCCCATTTTGTTTTCTAGGGTGGTAGGTTTAGAATTTGAGCCTTGCCTAAAAAGGCACTATGGGGTGGCAAGAGCCTTAGCCAATATCCGGAATCCCAGGGTGACAGGTGCAAGCCATCCCTTGCGAAGCAGCGTGGCTTGTCAAGCATGTCATCCCAGGCAGACAGACACTGGATCCCCTTTGAATGACACCAGACATTAAGCCAATTGTTAAAGCTGATCATCTTGTCTCTATATTGTGGCATCATTCTTGGTGAAGGAAGGATACTGCTCAGGGTTAGGGTCATACCTGCCTGGGCTACATAATCAGAGAGCTCCTCTATGTCTCTTTTCATGTAGTCCAGGGAGGTGCGTCTCAGGTCGTTCACACCAGCATGGACAATGACTGTGTCATATTTGTACTTGCCATGGAGTGACCCGAGTGCTTGTGTTATGTGGCGGATTCTAGCGCCCGATAGGCAGCTTACTGTGACCCTCTCCTTGTTCAGCCTGGTGAGTGGGACGTCAGTGTGCCTGACTATGGAGTCACCTATGACAAGTATGTTTGGTGTTGTATTTGGCCTTAAGGGCTGTGACTGCTTTGCACACTGCTTTTGTTGTTTATGTGTTGCTTGTGGGGTGTCTTGAGGTAGCAGTTGTTTGGGTGTCTGCTTTGGAGGCCTCTGCTGTTTAGGTAAATTTTACTCAGAGCCTCCGAGTATGTCTTTGTGTGTTTATGTGTTTGATTCAGTGGAGTGGTAGCATTATGTGAGGCTGGTTTTGTGGTGTGTGTAGTTGCCTTCTCCTCCTGTCTGGTCTTGCCAGTCCTGAGTTGAGAGAGCTCAGCCTCCAGTTTGGCTAAATAGCTGCATCTCTCGCAAGTATTTGTGTTATGTGGGAGGAGGAGAGGGTTGTCTGTGTACATGAGGCAGTTATAACATTGCCTCAAGATTCCCAGATTCACCAGCTGGACCGGAGAGGAGATTGACAACTGACCTTTGGACATGCTAGAATAATATTGGGAAATCCTTAATTGAAAACAAGGGCCAGTGGGGAGTGAGGGTGTAGTGCTTTTAATTTTTAGTGCTGACTTATATAATTGCTTTAGTGAGCAAGTGCCAGGTAACTTGAGTGCAATGTGTTACAAGTAACTAAATGCAAAACGACAAACAGTAACTTTCTTTCAAGTGAAACAAGGAAATAAGTACAGTAAGCAATGCAGATATCACTAGTGATCCACAGACGCTGAGAAGTTGCGTATTAGGTGGAATTAGCTTCCAGGGAAATAACAAGCAAACAAACAACAAGCATATAAACAAAGCTAGATTCAGTAGGCCTGGATCTAGTCTATGCTAGAGCAAACAAGGTGAACCAATTTCAGTAAGATACAGTTCAAATATTCAGGCACTATAAACCTTTAACCAGAAAATTCCCAGCTCAGAAGGGCAGAGTCCAGCCTCTTCTCCCACAAGAGTGCAGACCACGAACCTTCTTAATGTAAAATAACTGGCCTGAAGCCCAAGTGCCTAAACCAGAACTAATACACTTGGACACTGGGCTCTCAATCAGCAGTTCCCAACTTAGAAGGATGAAAGCTACCTGTCCTGCCACCACAGTGCTTGCCACAAACCTTCCTAATGTAAAACAACTGTTCTGAAGCCCAAGTGCTTAATCCAAAAGACTTGAATGATAGCTACACTTTAATCAAGTTACAACCAAGCAGTAATAAATACCATTGAATACTTTAGAGAATGTCTGGATTAGTGCTCAAGTTACACAAACAAAGCTAGATCCAGCAGGCCCGAATCCAGTCTATGCCACAGCAAACAAGGTGCACCAACTTCAGTAAGGAACAGTTCAGATATGCATGCACTATAAGCCTTTAACCAGAAATTCCCAGCTCAGAAGGGCAGAGTCCAGCCTCTCCTCCCACAAGAGTGCAGACCACGAACCCTCTTAATGTAAAATAACTGGCTTGAAAGCCCAAGTGCTTAAACCAGAATTAATACACTTTTAGAATAACAGACACTGAGCCCTCAATCAGCAGTTCTCAACCTAGAAGGATGTAAGCTACCTGTTCTGCCACAACAGTGCAGACCACAAACCCTCTCAGTGCAAAACAACTAACTGGTCCGAAGCCCAAGTGTTTAAACCAAAAGGCTTAGAATGAGTTACACCAAGCAGTAATAAATACAATTGAGTATTTTAAGATGATGCAAAAGTAAAAGAAGTAGGTAAAAACACAAGTACAGTAAAACAGATGAATTTTTTTTTTTTTTTTTTTCTGAACAAGTGCTGAGATCAAAGAAACAGATTTGAGTGCTGAAACTAGAAAACTGGCTAGTTATAAGAAATAAACAAGCTAGAAGGCTTCCCTCAAACACAGAAGGGCTTGGGGCTCAGAAGCCTACAAATAGTCTGTACCACTTAACAAGAAAGGCAGGAAATAAGCTTAATTTTTTTTCTATTTCCCAGATGCTCTCTTTGTACACAGTAGGAGTGCCTGAAATCAGAATATGATCTCACTGCACTCAGTTGAGTGAGCAAATGAGATGGGCCCAGAGGCAGGCTGAGGGGCGGGCAGTTTCAATGCCACTAAGATTAACACCAAAACAAAAACAGGGCGGGTGGGTGGGTGGGAATAACTGAAGAGCAGAATAACTTCAGATAAAAATTCCTTCAACACTCCTTCATACACAGTTTAAATCAATTTAAATACTGTATTTTTTTAAAAAAAAGTGCAGAAAAAGGTACTTAAATTCTCTTATACGTCCAGTTGAATATAACCAAGTTTTTAGCTGGCCAAGCTGAAGTTTTAAAGCAGGAATTATTTCACATGCACCAGTTTAAATATGCAAGGACAGGAAATCAAAGAATGTGGCTACCCCACACCTGTAATTACTAGCAAATAACAAAATTCAGCCAACACTAGCTTTAGTTCAAGTTACTGAAGAGCAGAATAACTTCAGATAAAAATTCCTTCAACACTCCTTCATACACAGTTTAAATCAATTTAAATACTGTATTTTTAAAAAAAAGTGCAGAAAAAGGTACTTAAATTCTCTTATACGTCCAGTTGAATATAACCAAGTTTTTAGCTGGCCAAGCTGAAGTTTTAAAGCAGGAATTATTTCACATGCACCAGTTTAAATATGCAAGGACAGGAAATCAAAGAATGTGGCTACCCCACACCTGTAATTACTAGCAAATAACAAAATTCAGCCAACACTAGCTTTAGTTCAAGTTACTGAAGAGCAGAATAACTTCAGATAAAAATTCCTTCAACACTCCTTCATACACAGTTTAAATCAATTTAAATACTGTATTTTTTAAAAAAAAGTGCAGAAAAAGGTACTTAAATTCTCTTATACGTCCAGTTGAATATAACCAAGTTTTTAGCTGGCCAAGCTGAAGTTTTAAAGCAGGAATTATTTCACATGCACCAGTTTAAATATGCAAGGACAGGAAATCAAAGAATGTGGCTACCCCACACCTGTAATTACTAGCAAATAACAAAATTCAGCCAACACTAGCTTTAGTTCAAGTTACTGAAGAGCAGAATAACTTCAGATAAAAATTCCTTCAACACTCCTTCATACACAGTTTAAATCAATTTAAATACTGTATTTTTTAAAAAAAAGTGCAGAAAAAGGTACTTAAATTCTCTTATACGTCCAGTTGAATATAACCAAGTTTTTAGCTGGCCAAGCTGAAGTTTTAAAGCAGGAATTATTTCACATGCACCAGTTTAAATATGCAAGGACAGGAAATCAAAGAATGTGGCTACCCCCCACACCTGTAATTACTAGCAAATAACAAAATTCAGCCAACACTAGCTTTAGTTCAAGTTATTGAAGAGCAGAATAACTTCAGATAAAAATTCCTTCAACACTCCTTCATACACAGTTTAAATCAATTTAAATACTGTATTTTTAAAAAAAGTGCAGAAAAAGGTACTTAAATTCTCTTATACGTCCAGTTGAATATAACCAAGTTTTTAGCTGGCCAAGCTGAAGTTTTAAAGCAGGAATTATTTCACATGCACCAGTTTAAATATGCAAGGACAGGAAATCAAAGAATGTGGCTACCCCCACACCTGTAATTACTAGCAAATAACAAAATTCAGCCAACACTAGCTTTAGTTCAAGTTACTGAAGAGCAGAATAACTTCAGATAAAAATTCCTTCAACACTCCTTCATACACAGTTTAAATCAATTTAAATACTGTATTTTTTAAAAAAGTGCAGAAAAAGGTACTTAAATTCTCTTATACGTCCAGTTGAATATAACCAAGTTTTTAGCTGGCCAAGCTGAAGTTTTAAAGCAGGAATTATTTCACATGCACCAGTTTAAATATGCAAGGACAGGAAATCAAAGAATGTGGCTACCCCACACCTGTAATTACTAGCAAATAACAAAATTCAGCCAACACTAGCTTTAGTTCAAGTTACTGAAGAGCAGAAT
Organism: Protopterus annectens; assembly: GCF_019279795.1. Lineage (NCBI taxonomy): Eukaryota > Metazoa > Chordata > Ceratodontiformes > Protopteridae > Protopterus > Protopterus annectens. The sequence continues at coordinate 109,909,671 of NC_056733.1, read as the reverse complement.
AACTTCAGATAAAAATTCCTTCAACACTCCTTCATACACAGTTTAAATCAATTTAAATACTGTATTTTTAAAAAAAAGTGCAGAAAAAGGTACTTAAATTCTCTTATACGTCCAGTTGAATATAACCAAGTTTTTAGCTGGCCAAGCTGAAGTTTTAAAGCAGGAATTATTTCACATGCACCAGTTTAAATATGCAAGGACAGGAAATCAAAGAATGTGGCTACCCCACACCTGTAATTACTAGCAAATAACAAAATTCAGCCAACACTAGCTTTAGTTCAAGTTACTGAAGAGCAGAATAACTTCAGATAAAAATTCCTTCAACACTCCTTCATACACAGTTTAAATCAATTTAAATACTGTATTTTTAAAAAAAGTGCAGAAAAAGGTACTTAAATTCTCTTATACGTCCAGTTGAATATAACCAAGTTTTTAGCTGGCCAAGCTGAAGTTTTAAAGCAGGAATTATTTCACATGCACCAGTTTAAATATGCAAGGACAGGAAATCAAAGAATGTGGCTACCCCACACCTGTAATTACTAGCAAATAACAAAATTCAGCCAACACTAGCTTTAGTTCAAGTTACTGAAGAGCAGAATAACTTCAGATAAAAATTCCTTCAACACTCCTTCATACACAGTTTAAATCAATTTAAATACTGTATTTTTAAAAAAAGTGCAGAAAAAGGTACTTAAATTCTCTTATACGTCCAGTTGAATATAACCAAGTTTTTAGCTGGCCAAGCTGAAGTTTTAAAGCAGGAATTATTTCACATGCACCAGTTTAAATATGCAAGGACAGGAAATCAAAGAATGTGGCTACCCCCACACCTGTAATTACTAGCAAATAACAAAATTCAGCCAACACTAGCTTTAGTTCAAGTTACTGAAGAGCAGAATAACTTCAGATAAAAATTCCTTCAACACTCCTTCATACACAGTTTAAATCAATTTAAATACTGTATTTTTAAAAAAAGTGCAGAAAAAGGTACTTAAATTCTCTTATACGTCCAGTTGAATATAACCAAGTTTTTAGCTGGCCAAGCTGAAGTTTTAAAGCAGGAATTATTTCACATGCACCAGTTTAAATATGCAAGGACAGGAAATCAAAGAATGTGGCTACCCCCACACCTGTAATTACTAGCAAATAACAAAATTCAGCCAACACTAGCTTTAGTTCAAGTTACTGAAGAGCAGAATAACTTCAGATAAAAATTCCTTCAACACTCCTTCATACACAGTTTAAATCAATTTAAATACTGTATTTTTTAAAAAAAGTGCAGAAAAAGGTACTTAAATTCTCTTATACGTCCAGTTGAATATAACCAAGTTTTTAGCTGGCCAAGCTGAAGTTTTAAAGCAGGAATTATTTCACATGCACCAGTTTAAATATGCAAGGACAGGAAATCAAAGAATGTGGCTACCCCCACACCTGTAATTACTAGCAAATAACAAAATTCAGCCAACACTAGCTTTAGTTCAAGTTACTGAAGAGCAGAATAACTTCAGATAAAAATTCCTTCAACACTCCTTCATACACAGTTTAAATCAATTTAAATACTGTATTTTTAAAAAAAGTGCAGAAAAAGGTACTTAAATTCTCTTATACGTCCAGTTGAATATAACCAAGTTTTAGCTGGCCAAGCTGAAGTTTTAAAGCAGGAATTATTTCACATGCACCAGTTTAAATATGCAAGGACAGGAAATCAAAGAATGTGGCTACCCCACACCTGTAATTACTAGCAAATAACAAAATTCAGCCAACACTAGCTTTAGTTCAAGTTACTGAAGAGCAGAATAACTTCAGATAAAAATTCCTTCAACACTCCTTCATACACAGTTTAAATCAATTTAAATACTGTATTTTTAAAAAAAGGAGTGCAGAAAAAGGTACTTAAATTCTCTTATACGTCCAGTTGAATATAACCAAGTTTTTAGCTGGCCAAGCTGAAGTTTTAAAGCAGGAATTATTTCACATGCACCAGTTTAAATATGCAAGGACAGGAAATCAAAGAATGTGGCTACCCCCACACCTGTAATTACTAGCAAATAACAAAATTCAGCCAACACTAGCTTTAGTTCAAGTTACTGAAGAGCAGAATAACTTCAGATAAAAATTCCTTCAACACTCCTTCATACACAGTTTAAATCAATTTAAATACTGTATTTTTTAAAAAAGAAGTGCAGAAAAAGGTACTTAAATTCTCTTATACGTCCAGTTGAATATAACCAAGTTTTTAGCTGGCCAAGCTGAAGTTTTAAAGCAGGAATTATTTCACATGCACCAGTTTAAATATGCAAGGACAGGAAATCAAAGAATGTGGCTACCCCCACACCTGTAATTACTAGCAAATAACAAAATTCAGCCAACACTAGCTTTAGTTCAAGTTACTGAAGAGCAGAATAACTTCAGATAAAATTCCTTCAACACTCCTTCATACACAGTTTAAATCAATTTAAATACTGTATTTTTAAAAAAAAGTGCAGAAAAAGGTACTTAAATTCTCTTATACGTCCAGTTGAATATAACCAAGTTTTTAGCTGGCCAAGCTGAAGTTTTAAAGCAGGAATTATTTCACATGCACCAGTTTAAATATGCAAGGACAGGAAATCAAAGAATGTGGCTACCCCACACCTGTAATTACTAGCAAATAACAAAATTCAGCCAACACTAGCTTTAGTTCAAGTTACTGAAGAGCAGAATAACTTCAGATAAAAATTCCTTCAACACTCCTTCATACACAGTTTAAATCAATTTAAATACTGTATTTTTTAAAAAAGTGCAGAAAAAGGTACTTAAATTCTCTTATACGTCCAGTTGAATATAACCAAGTTTTTAGCTGGCCAAGCTGAAGTTTTAAAGCAGGAATTATTTCACATGCACCAGTTTAAATATGCAAGGACAGGAAATCAAAGAATGTGGCTACCCCCACACCTGTAATTACTAGCAAATAACAAAATTCAGCCAACACTAGCTTTAGTTCAAGTTACTGAAGAGCAGAATAACTTCAGATAAAAATTCCTTCAACACTCCTTCATACACAGTTTAAATCAATTTAAATACTGTATTTTTTAAAAAAAAAAAGTGCAGAAAAAGGTACTTAAATTCTCTTATACGTCCAGTTGAATGTCCACCAGTTACCTATTTCTTCTCCAACATGCCTCCAACCTGAAAATTTATTTGGAGTCTGCTTGAGGTATAAAAATACATATGAAAACAATTCCAAGGAAAAAAATCCTAAATTTTCTAGACTTTATTCAGAGAAATATATTTTCCCATTGTTTCCTTGTGAATTACATATCCAGTCTCTTTTCCCAATGTTTTCTAACCTCCTCTGATTGATTCCTATAGTTATAGTGCAATATGTTATATGCCCTACTAATTATCCATTTTAAAAAGTAGTTTCTGTTATAGATTTAGTTAAAAACCCCATCAGAACACGTCTTTCACTTAAGATTCCCCTATCTCTTTCTCTTTGCCTATACTCTGATATCATTCCTTGATAGGGAAGGCAATTTCTAGCCTGCAGTCCAAATGTCTACTTGGGCTCTTCTCATTCTATTACTTTTCTCTCTTTAGTTATTTGTGCCCAATACCTTGGTTCCTTTGCCAGTTTTCTCCAGTGCCTCTATCTGCAGAATTGCTTTTAACAATTTCATGTTGGCTTAATTCTTAGAATACTTTCTGCTGCATTATGAATATAATGTTTACTATGGCTGTTGTTACACTCCTTAAGGATCTGCATCAAAAATCCCACTTTCTCCTTATTTACTGAATTTCCCCAGGACTTTATCATCATCATCCCTTTCCACTTTGAATTATGACCTTCTGCTTATGTTATGTTATGTATATTAGCCTTAACTGTGCAACTCTAAATGATCCCTTCAAAACAGGTAATCCTAAATCACCTTGTTCTATTAGAAGGATTAACTTATACCAGTTGATCCTAGCTCACTTCCCCTTCCAGATAAAATACTTCAACACATTAATTACTGTACATAACTTCTCCTCTGGTTGATAAAACTATGCCTTAACTGTGTGCAAAATTAAAGGGATTTAAAACATTTTCATTGTCTGTATTTTACGATCCATATCCATAAACAAGAAGTTTCAATTTCTCAGTTTTGTACCATTTTTTGTTTAGTCTCTTCTCATATATCCTTAGCAGCCATAACAGAATCCTTTTTAACCCATACTCCTAAAGACTTAATTTTACCATGTCTCTATAAATATGGGTATTGCTGAACCAGTTCATGTGTGGGTACATAGTTTACTGTTATAAATTTTATTATATCGTCATTAATTTTACATCCTGAAAAGACTTATAACCCAATACAATTGTGAGGTAAAAGACTACGCCCACATAGTAAAACCAATATTATGTAGAAAAATCAATGACTTGTTTATCAGGTACATATTTTTTTTAAAGTTAAGCACTTGCATCCTTAATGTTGTCAGAACTTCATCAGAAAAAGATAAAAAAAAACAAACAACTGATTTTATACATAAAATCACATGATCTAAACACAATTATCATTAACTGAACTTTATTGAGGTATTTAAAGCACTCTACACCATAAGAAGCACTACAAAACATAAAAAAATAATGTTAATATAAATTCTAATTATTTTTCTCATCCAAAATACTTTACCCTAATATTAAGTTATAAAATCTAATAGGAACAATAGTACATGGAACTTATTTAATACTCCACACATATTTATGGTTTTGCTGCTTGTAGTTTTAAGACACTACTTAGGAAAATGGCATAATTCATTCTTGGGTATTAAATGGCATCTAATTTAATTTGTCAAAGTAACTCCCTGTATTTGAGTCTTAATTTCAATGGTCAACCCTTGGGATTGATTGCCACTTTTTCTAAGACAAAAAAAATAAAACTTTGTGTTTTCTGTATATTTCATCTTATGTTTAAATAATGCATTATTAGTATTGCATTTGTTATCATCATAATAATGATCATAGATTATCTTCCTCAACATACACTCGGTCTTACTTACACAGTATGCATGGCATAAATCACAGAAAGCTAAGTAAACAACTTCTTGGCTGTTACAATCAAAATGTCCATTAATTTTTAACTCAGACATAGTGGAATTTAACATAATAATATTATTTAACATAAAAATAACATGCCTAACACAAGCTTTTAATTATATCTTACTATTAAATTTTAATTAGCAGTACTAACTTTTCTCTTTCTCTCTCTCACTGTATTTTCATTCACATCCTTAACCTGCACCATGACTGTACTATTACTGTGATTCTTAGTAACTGATTTACCGCTTTCTTGAATTACAATAACCGGTATACTTCCTAAATGTCTGCTGTTCCTAACAAAGTATGCTCTGTTATTCAGCTGTATTGAAATCATGCATGTCAAATCTGTGCTGAAACTGACAATATTAAATCTGTAAGCATTTACTTGACAACACAGCTCAAATTACAAATGGTGTATCACCTTCTGTTGAGATGTTAATGTTAGTAAATTCAGAATTAAAAGGTGACCGCAAAAAAGGAAACTTTTAACTGCATGAAATAATGCAATCTAGTATTTTGTACATGCTGCTACTCTACTTTTTTACTGTGAAAGTACCTTATTTAAATAACCTTTATCAATATTTTAAATCAATCAATAGTTTGTGTACTAGCTTAACAATAAGCACTGTTTGAAGTGCCGTAAATAATGTCTCAACAGCTTATGACGAATGTCTAGTTATATCTGAAGTACAAATTTCCAGTTCTTTAAAAAATGAAAAAAGATATCAATGGGATCAGATAATATTCCTGGTATATTAATCTCAAACATTTAGACAGGTTTAGTCTATGATTTTTATACAGTTTTTAATGGACAACCTTGCAATGGCATTGTCCCTGAATCTTGGAAAATTTCCTCTATTAAACCAATACTCAGAAAAGGCAATAAACATGAAAGGAAACATTCTATGCCAATTGGTTTGATACCATTGTTCTGTAAATATTTTGAAAGGTGTCTCATTCACTTTTTGTTGTATCCTGATTTCAGCTCTGAATATACTGATCTTGAAAATTAGTATTTATTGCAGGGAAGTCCACTTTTATGTAGAATTACAACAAAGTCAGTCTTGCAATGGAGGTGCTACTTTTTTTATCTTACTAAGGCATTTTACTTTTTTTTATCTTACTAATGCATTTAATATCCTATCATACAATTCAATACACAGAATATTTCTGAAGTACAAATTCAATCCATATTTAACTGGATTACTAACTGAATAAATGGTTCATCTATTTGTGTTACCATACAAGGTATATGTTATGATTATTTACCAGATATTCATGAGGGGTTCCCAAGGTTCATTCTTGGGGCCCTTTCTTTTCAGTTGAGTTTAGTTCTACATTTTCTTTAAATAACTCCTATGTCAACAAATATGCAGATGACTACAGATTTGAGTTGTTTTGCATTTATCAAATAAGGATGAGTTTTATAAATGAATTTTATGTTGAGTTGGCTGACTGGGCTCACAACTACGGTCTCCAGTTTAGTCCTAATAAATGTCAAGTGACATATTTTGGTAAGTAAACTCCAAGACAGCCCTTAATAGTGGAGGGATTAATCCTTGACAAATTAAATAAATACAAAAAGGATCTTGCTATCACTATCACTAATAAACTGTCACTTGAAAAACATGTTAACAATATCTGATGTAGGACAATGAGACATATAGGACATATGTTTAAATACATCTCATTGAGAAATGAAATTAATATGGTACTGCAATGTACAGTCTATATTAGACCAATTTTAGAGTACAATAATACATTTCCATATAAAGAAGCACTCAGTTAAAAAGATTGGAATTGTGTAAATGAAAGCTACTAAACATATTCTTACAGTAAAGAACATGAGTTATTACAACAGGTGTATAAAACTAAATTTACACATACTTCTATATGCATGTCAAAAGGAATGTGATTTTACCTTACAAAGCCTACAATGATTTGTCACTGCATGCTCTACTGAACTTAGATGTGTACCCAAATTCAATAACTCACAAACACTAGAATATTAATTTTCATTTGCAGGTGCATAGATCCTTCTTAATATGTAAATATATACAACACAATTAATTTCATTATACGCATTTCAGAGGGAAGGCAATTTTAGCTTACAGAGCCTATAACAATGAGTCACTGCATGTTCTACTGAACTTAGATGTGTAGAATATTTTTTGTTTGCACATGAATAGGTCTTTCTTAAAAAGGTAAATATATAATCCAAGTTATTCCAAAATTCTGGAACAGACTGACATACAGTATGTGGGTATCAGCCATCTTATGCTTTATTTAAGATAAGGCTGGATATGCAGGTGGGACGTGAACTCCTATAACCCTTTTTTTAGTCAGTGTTTTTTGAACATTGTCCAGGCTTATAAACACTGGATCAAATAACTTATGAACTTAAATACTCAACTCACTGCAATTTTATTACCTTTAAACTTTTTGCCATTTTGCCCATGTCACGGCTGAAAAGTGCTCTTGGATCAGTCCAACCTTCCAGTTAACAAACCAAAATAAACAATAAATGTATGTAATGTTATATCAATTACAGACAGTTTCTTTACTGGGAACTATTTTTGCTAAACCTCTAAAAGCTGAACAAGTGCAAAGAGATCTTAAACAATTGGGTGAGAATGCTGCATTTGTGATCCTAAAGTAAAAAAATTAGATACAAGAAAATGAGTTATAAGGAATGTTAAGGTGTGTGATGAAGAGATACATTACTCAGTGACCTAACGAATAGTCTGGCTAAAACATTAAGCTAAACACTAAGTGATGAGGACTATCTTGTTATATTACATTTATAAAAACCCATCTGCTCAAAGTAGCTACTAGGCTTAGCGCCATTACAACTTTATCCAATTCAAAAAAATAACTCACACATACACTACAGTTAACTCAAAGCATGACATTTATTTATTTATTTCATTTATTTATTTAACATTTGTTAACCGGGGAAGTCCAATGATGAAACACCATACAGCAGTACTTTTGTTTTACACCTACCCCTGAAAAAGTGTGACACAAGTTCACATTACATGTTTCGGCTCTCTTATCTGCAAACTGTATTTTTCATTTAATAACATTTGTAAAGGGAGGACTGCTTTTTCCCTGTTAGAATTGACTAGCCAGGCTTATGGACGACTCCCTTCTTCCTTACAGACACATTAACCAAAAGTAAAATTTTCAGTTATGATTGAACAGAGATATGCATCATGCTAAAACAACTCATTTTAACAGTCACATAACTGAAATCACTCCTACTCATATAGGTTATGTGGAGTGCAGGTACCGCAACAATGAACGTTCTACAACACAAACACACATTAACATGTTAAGCCTGTAGTGCCAAATACTCATTAATTTCTTCTCTTAGGCCTCTTGGGTTCTACTACAAATCACATTCAGTACAGTATTCCATTGTAATTATTACCAGCACTGTTGACGCGGAGTACATAACTCAGTTTCTCAATCTTGCTTGTACTCGGAAATATACTTTTTTTCCTTCCTCTTTTCTTTCCCAAATAAGGTACTATTTTTTTTACCTGAATCATTACGTGTTTACATTTTAATCTGGACTTACTTTTATATTGTTTCTGGCATGCCTCTGAAATGCACCAAACTTTGACGATCAGTTCATTTTGCTTCATAAAATGCTGAGGGAGTCTGTCACACACTCAGTTAAGATTTGAAGCAAAAATCTAGAGTAAACCACAATGAATCATACTGATTTATCTAAAAATGTATATGTGCAAAATAAAGCACTTAACCAATATTACGAGCTCCCTTCACATTTTGGGAAACACTGCAATCACATTCTTACCTCTCTAATGTCCCCAAGTTTGCCGAATATCCAGATTTCCCCTCACATATTTGCTCAAATTATTTGTGGTTTTCTAGCAAACCATTGAGGATTGTAGTCACTAAATAATGACATACATATGAGTTTCAGATTTTATATTCCTTAGAAAATGTATGCTAATAATGCAAAAAAATGTTATTCTAGCTATTACATTTATAACGTTAATAGTTAAAACGTGACCCTGATTTAGACCCTTTGCCCCTCTTCTCTTTTACTTTTTTTGTTGATAACATCTTTTATTTTTTTGTCTTTGTCCAGAATTATTGAGTAAATACGTTGACAGGTAAGCCCTCATTTGGGAAACCGCAGACAAAAAATATAGTTCTAGAACAAACTCGCAGTTGAAAATGGACCCCATTAAGATCAGCTCACTCATCGTTAATTGACGAATAAATAAAACAAATTTAACGTTTCACTAAAATGTCATATTCTGTGCATCTAAAAGGTCATAGTTTTACAAAGAACATTTATTTGGGTATCACAGTTTTACAGAACATTTATTTGGGTATCCTGTTGGTGCTTCCTAAAACATGACAGTTGACTAGTGACTGCTTTTAACCAATTTCCCTAAACACCGTGTACTGCCAACAAATCCATTCTCAATGGCTTATGCAGTCCGCGTGTACCCCAGTTGCAGTCGGCTTCCTGTCTCAACGCTGCGTGTGTTTTGTTGTGATAGACCGGATCACGTGCCCTCAATTGAAACCCTACTCCGGCTACCGCTACTAGATGTGTTTTAGCAGGCTTTTAGGACTTTCCGTGGGGAAAGGTTCGATGCTTAGAGTACCTCCCAGGAGGCTTCATATGGATAAGTTAGCGAACAATCAAAACTTGCCTTACTGGGAGTGACGCGAGCTCCGCAATCTGGTATGGGGTTCTTACTAATAGCAAGTATTGGTTACTTATTTATTTATATATTGTTTTTATTTTCCTTTAAGTTGTCGATAGTTTTCTTTGTTTTCTGCAATGCAGGCCTAGCAGCGGCCTATAGATCCTCGGGCTCGACTAAATGACGACATTGTGACTTTGGTTCCGGGTTTGAATGTTGTGATTTGGGGAAGTGCTGTTTCACCACAAAGCCTGCCTCAGAATTAATGGAAAATGCATAACTTATCGTGTTTTCTTACGCAAACATTATGGTGTATCAGTGGAATTAAATTTACGAAAATTATCTGATTGTAAGATGTGTCAGTGCTAGTAGTAATATGGCTATTTGCAGGTTATGGTTGTTTAAATTGTGGTTAGCTGGACAGTATAATAGAAAACTAAATTAGTAATTACGTTGTGGTGATCAATAAGTTACCTGTACTTTTTCGTTGTGCATTTAAAGTACATTCTTTACGGAGTTCAAGCAAACGATTTGTTTTCAATCTAGCTTTGCCCTGCTTTAGAGCTGCACTTGGAACTTTAAGAATTTGACAGCTGTCTGTCGTTTAACGATGTATATTTAGTTATGTAATTGTAATTTTTTTCCTTAATACTTACATACACATGTGTGTTTCAGTAGACCTGTTTGGAATATTGTTGAAAAAAAGTGGGGGTTGTAGTGGTTAAGTGTTGACAGGTAGGATTGTGAAGTGTCCTGCAAGGTGAGGAGTTATTACATAGGCGTTGTCATTGTGAATTGGTTAGTCACGTTGACATGTATTTAGTTCATGGAAGTTTGTGAATTTTAATGGCTGTGGCACTCATGAAATGATGGCACATAGACCGTGTCAGACTTGTTTGTTATACGCTTTCCATATGTTGGATAAGAAGTATGCACTCAGCAAGTTACGTGGGCATAATAGTGCATAAATTGATCGTTATCTACCACCTTTGTAATGCAAAAGCAAAGGGTAACTTAGAACAAAAAATGTGTGTGTGTGTGTGTGTGTGTGTATATATATATATATATATATATATATGTGTGTGTGTTTTGTGTATTTTTTCACTTTTCTCCTATTTATAGTGCTCTCTCATGAACTTATCTGGTTGGAGGTGGAATATTTGGTTAACTCCTTTAAGGGTTAATTTATATGTTTATTCTGTTTTTATTGTGATATTGTATTTTTGTATTTACTGTTTTTTGTCTTGCTATAACTGTTTTTGTCTGCTTGGTCCTTGATTGAAAAAGGGTTCATGGACCAACTCACCTAACCTGGTTAGTAAATGAATGAATGGGGGATATTGTATAAATGTAGAATAGATCAGGATGGTGTTTCTTATGCTTGATTGCTAGCAGCCCGATTGTACAGGAGAGATTTTCTAAATTTGTTTTTTCTTTTATTCTGTTGTAAATTTTTTTTTTTTACGTTTAGAATGTAGTATATGATTTTCACACTTGCATTTTTTTATCTATTGTGTTTACAATGTAATTTCCCCTTAAATGATATGTCTGCAAAAATGTTGCTTTCAGGAAGTGGGCTTGTTCATATATGTTTTCTTGTGAACATAGCTGCAAAAGTGTTGTTTGTTTGTACAAGGTTGTTTAATGACAAACCGCTTTGCAGAGAATTATAGGAGTACATGGATTTGGTAGCAGAAAAGTATTCTGTCAGGTCACACTATTTTCAGATACTGACTGTATGTGTGCACTGAGTGCATTTTATTCAGAATGCTTTGATTGTTCTGGAAAATGTTCTTTGTTTCTGATTTTCTAGTAAAAATGTCTTTTCAAAAAGTATTAAAGTTATATTGGCAGTTATATGAAAGAGTGTTGTATATTACATTGTATTATATTATATTATTTATTATATTATATTATTTATTTACATTTGTTGACCGGGAGTGTCCAACTGGACGTAGGTCCATTTTCAGCAGAGGCCCGGGGAGAAAAGCTCCACAGTTAAAATAAACAGACAGTTACATTGGATTACATAGCGATTAACATAGCAATAATTACAAACATATTTACAGATGAAGAACATAGTACATCAGTAGACAACTAGAATCTTTATCTGCGAAGTACATAACAGACATTAACAAATGTTACAATAAGAAGTTCCTGCTGTATAATAAGTACTAGGCTTATGAGCATCTGAGCTTGCTATAATCAAGGTAGTTAGTGGGGTGGAAAGAAAGGTAGTGGTTGGATGGGGTGGGTGATATTAGAGTGGGAGTGCAAGGGCATAGCCAGCATGTTTTTAGGTGCGCTTTTAGTAAAGTTTTGAAGTGGGTGCAAGATAGTACGGAGGTAATTTTGGTTGGGAGGAAGTTCCATAATTTGGCTATGGTGCAAGAGAATAATGCTTCACCAGCAGAGTTATTGGCTTTAGTGATCTGCAAGTGATTTTTGTTGCTGGATCTTAGTGGTCTGGTGGTGCGATAGGGTTGGAGTAGATTCTGGAGGGATGGGACATTTAGTGGATGGTTTATTAGTTTGTGGGTGAGTGAGAGTTAATACCATTGAAGGAGGTGAGGGAGTTCAAGCCAGCCCAGTTCAGCAAGTGAGAGACAGTGGTGACTACGGTAGGATGCCCTTGTGGCGAATTTGGCGATTTTTGTTGTAGCAGGTCTCTAGCTTGTTTAGATCGCATTGCCTTAGGTTGGTATATATTGGAGAGGCATAAAGTAGGGTGGAGATAAGGTGGGAATTTATTGAAATCTTTGCTGCTTTGGTGAGAAGTTGCTTATTTCTGTATAACGCTCCTAGTTTTTTGTGGACATTTTTTATGGTCATGGATATGTGAATGTCAAATTTTAGTTTGTCTGTTTCCACTCCTAGCAATTTGGTGTGTTCAGTTGGGTATGTAGTGGTGGTGTCTTTTGCTGTGATGTTAAAGTGAGAGTTGTTTTGAGTGTGTTTGATGGGTTGGAAGATTGAGTAGTTTAGTTTTGTTTGGGTTGAGTATTACTTGGGCATCGGATAACCAAGTTTCAACAGAGGATAAAGCTTCCTTTGTGACGTTTTGCAGTTTGGGTAGGGACTGGGCTGAGCAGATGATGGTTGAGTCATCTGCGTATTGTATGAGTGTGCCATGTGGAGACAGGTAGTTGGGGGGAATATGTCATTCTGCCATACATCGGATTGTTGGCGGTCAGACAGGTAACTCTGAAACCAGTTTGGTGACTGACTGAGAGAAGGATAGGTTACTGAGGACAGAGATGAGTTTTGTTTGTGTGGGACTATGTCAAATGCTTTAGATAGGTCTAGGAAAGTAGCAGAGGAGAGAGACACATTGTTTTTATGCTGAAGGATAGTGTTGGTAAAGGAGAGTAAGGCAGTGGTGGTGCTATGGTTTGGTCGGAAACCATGCTGAGTATTGGAAAGGAGGTTGTTAGTAAGGAGGTAGTCTGAGACCTGAGAGTGTATGCATCTCTCTAGTATTTGGAGAGTGGAGAGAGAATAGCTATGGGCGGTAACTGGTTAGTTCTGTGGAGTGGCTGCCTTTGTGGAGGGGAATTATATGTGATACTTTCCACAGTGTGGGACAGAGATTGGTTAATCAAGATGGATACTGGGTAGGCCAGAGCATCAGCTGCGATTTGTAGGTATTCACTTGGGAGGTTGTCTGCTGCTAATTTGGTGAGCTTAAGTTTAGTTGAGTTTTTTATGTTTTATATTTGTTTATGCAACAAAGCTTTGCCTGAAAATGGACTTTAGTGGCTTAGACCTCTAACTTCTAAATAAATGAGCGTGACCACACGTGTGAGTGAAATAGACACACACACACACACACACACACACATCTGTCATATATGGCATGAAAAAAACAACAAACGCTGAAGTTCCTTCTCTCATTAATACAGCTGTTTAAGTCCCTTCTTATAGCAAATTATTAGGGATGATGGTGGATGATAATCTTAAATTCAACCGGCATATACATAATTGCATAAGAAAAGCTCATCAAAAACTGGGGATGCTTTATGAAGCCAAAACCTCTCACTGACGCAACTAAAGCTATACTTATCTTATCCCCACACTTTTATGGCGCTCCCATCTTATTAACCTTAAGGCATTAAAAAAATCAAAACTTCAACAGTGCTATAACAAAGTTGCTAAATTTGCAGCGAATACCCCTTTCAGAACCCACCACAGTATATTACTAAAGCCTAAATTGGTTAGAACTACTCCATCCACTAACATACTTCTTACCACCTACAAAGTTTTTCAAAATCAGTCTGCTTGTCCAGCATTTACTTTCTACACAACTATGTTCTCAGTTGGTTATTATGATCCTGTGACCAAGAACTCGCATCTGTCCACAAACCTATAAAATCCACTGCACATTGTCTGTTCCTGTACCATGTCTTCCATCCCATCCTTCAAAACTATTCTGAAAGACTTCCTAGCCAAAAGCTAGCTCTGTTCTTGCTCAATACGAGGATAAGCTGTATCACTAAATGTGAACAAATACCTATTTGAACCTTACGTTTTCTTACTTGTTCTTCTTCATTCAGTTATGTCTGTCAATTTTTCTTCCCTGGTTTTCTCTCTCAAAATATCATAAGCCTGCTTTTCTCTCACTTTGTATTGCCGTTCCTGTTTTGCATTATATTAATATACCGATTTAATTTCTCAATAAACTGGCTAAAATGTCTCTTAAATCATTATTACACAACTTTCTCATTTGTTATAATTATTTAAAGGTTTTTTTTTTTTTTTTTTTTTTTTTTTTTTTTGGAAGACTTTAAATTATTCTTCTTAAAGTGTTTTGTAATACTTTGGAGCTTTACTCCCCGGGCATCTGCTGAAAATGTGCTCCTAGCCAGTCGGACTTGCACTGTAATGAAATGTCAATAAGTTAAAATTATTTCTATATGTAATATAGGTTCATACTAGGCTATCTGCCCTAGGACATTTATAAGCCTAGCCAGAGTGTGTTTGGCTTTCGCCAACCATTTTAAATTAATTTTGCTATGGCCTTTTTCGAGGTTAGTATACTGTGCCTCTGTCTAACAGTGACACAGAAGTGATACCCGGGGTAAACCTACGATCTCCCATCCACTCATCAAGATTCCTCTTGAAGAGAGTCACTGAGGGACTCTGCCTAACCTGGACGGGGATTTTATTCCAGAGTTAAGGGAGCCTCTGGGTTATGAATCTGTCCCTCCAGCATGTCCTATTTATTTCAGTGCTGAGGTTCAAGTCTCTCGAGCGCGTAGCTCGATGGGATTTGGATTTTCTGAGGTGCAGCATGTCCATTAATTCCGAGTTGGACATGGCTTTATACGTCAGGCACAGATCGCCTCTGAGCAGGTGGTATGCCACTGAGTAGAGCTGGAGTTTCTTTAACCGGGCAGCATATGGCATCTGTTTGAGCCCTTTGATCCTCTTGGTGAGGTACTTTTGGGGTCTTTTCAGTTGCTGCAGGTGTCTGGTAAGGTACATCCCAAAAGGGGCATTGTACTCAATTATGGGCCTGATGAGGGATGAGTAAAGAGGCACGATGACCTCCCCTGATCTAGATGTGAATCCCTTCATGATTAGGTGGGCTATATAAAATGTTTTTCTAACCACTTTGGCCACGTGGTTGTCAAGTGAGAGATTGCTATCAACTTGGGTCCCCAGGTCCCTAATTACTTTTTCTTTACTTAATGGATTACCACCTATGTGGTCATTTGTGGGCACTTTGTTTTTGCCAAAGGGGATGACTATACACTTTTTGGCGTTTAGCTTGAGGCCATGGCTCTGGCACCAGTTGTCCATTTCTGAGGCCCTTTTGGAGGATGCTTGTGTCGGCTGGAGAGTCGATTATGGCGCCCAGTTTGCAGTCATCTGCGAACTTGGTCAGCCACAGTCCTTCCGTGTTGGCCTGTACCTCCGAGAAATATATACCGAACAAGAGAGGTCCCAGGATTGAGCCTTGTGGGAAGCCACTTGTAACTGGTTTGGAGTCTGACATGGCTCCAGCAATTCTAACCATGTGGGTTCTGTCCTTGAGCCAGTTTTCAACCCATCTAGTGACATAGTGGTTTATATTTTAAGCTGGTGAGCTTATCTATAATGCCCGAGTGGGGTATTGTATCGAAGGCTTTTGTGAGGTCCAGGTAGGCTGTGTGGACTACCTTCCCCTCGTCAATGGCCTTGGTGACTGTTTCAAAGAAATCGACCAGGTTTAAGAGGCAGGATCTGCCCTTTAACAAAGCCGAACTGGGTAGGATCCAGTGTCTGTAGGTCCCCAATATCTTTATTTATGAGGTCCATGATCCTTTCCATAGCTTTGCAGACCAAGCTAGTCAGGCTTATGGGGCGATAGTTTCCAGGATCCATTGAGGCACCACCTTTGTGGAGAGGGACCACTGTTGCTGTACGCCACTCTTTGGGTACATATCCTGTAGTAAGGCTGAGATTGAACAGTAGTTTTATGTTTGGGTTTAGCTCTTCTTGGAGTTCATGTAGGACACAGCCCGGGACACCGTCTGGTCCCATTGATGCTGTGTTTTTTGCTTTGGAGAGGGCGGCTCTTACCTGAGCATTTGAAATGTCAGGGGGGCAGCACTCTGCTGGGATAGATATTTGCCCTTTTGGTGGGGGGGGGGGTTGCGCTGAACCTGTCAGCTAGGATGTTGGCAATGTCTGTGGGTTCGGTGTATTTTTTGTCATTTTGGACTAATTCTGAGCATATCTGGGAATTCCCACCCAGGTTCCTAACATAACTAAAGAAAGCGTTGTGATTATCCTTAGTGTCCTGTGCAGTTTTTCTCTCGAAGCTGGCCTTGGACGATTTTATGAGTGCCCGTAGTTTTTTGCTAATACTGATCAGAGATGCCTTCCTTTTTTGGGATTTTGCTCTGTCATGTAGTAGCTTCCTCTTTCTATTGTATAGTTTGTTTATGGCTGGGGTCAACCAAACAGGACGTTTGCCTTTGGAGGATTGGGTCTTGGTTTTATTTGGGATTGCATGATCAGTGCATTCCTGAAGGTGTTCATAGAATCCGTTTATAAAGGATTCTGCGGTCTGGGCCATATTTTCCACAGGCCCGGGGGCTTTGAAGGATTCCACCTCGGTTTTGAGGAGTGTGAAATTTGCTTTAGAGAAGTTTTTCACTGTGGTTTTCTGGGCAGGGGGTAGGGTCCGGATGTGACTATCCAGTGAGATTAGTTTATGGTCTGATCTTACCAGTGAGGGATACACTTCTGGGCTAGAGCATAGAGTCCCCATGTTGGTGATGATCAGGTCCAGTATGTTTTCCCCCCTTGTGGGAGTGGTAACAAGTTCCATAGCATTTGAGTTTATAAATTCTAGGAACCTTTGGGCTAGGGTGTTGGAGCTAGAGTAATACTCCCAGTCTATGTTTGGGTAGTTGAAGTCGCCCAGTATAATGGTGTTTGGAGAGACCTTCATATTTTCCAGTGTTCTCAGGAAGGCCGAGTGGGGTTCCTGGGTTTGGGAGAGTGGTCCGTAGCAGGCTATAAACTGGAAGGCAGTCTTACCCACTGTTAGTTGCACATGGATAGTTTCTGATGCTTCGTGCTGTGCCACCAACCTGGAGGTGTGGGTATCTTTGACAAATATTGATACTCCCCCCTCCTTTTGTGGTTCGGTCCAAGTTTTGGGGCCGAAAAGCATGGTATGAGGTATAACCTGGTAGTGCTGGGGTGCTCTCGGGAGCCTTGAACCAGGTTTCTCTGCACAGATATCGATGTTCTCCATGCTAAGGAGAGTTTCGAGTGCGTGCATGTTGAGGTTTAGACTTCTGGCATTGAGTATAATTACTCTTAGTTTCTTATCCCTTGTGATACCTATGGAGGTGGGTTTGTCTTTTGAGCCTTGCCTAAAAAAGGCACTATGGGGGTAGCAAGAGCCTTTGCCAATATCCGAAAGCCCAGGGATGACAGGTGCAAGCCGTCCCTATCGAAGCATTGTGACTTGTCGAGCATGTCATCCCAGGCTGACAGGCGTTGATCCCCTTTGAACGACACCAATACTTAAGCCAATTGTTGAAATTGATCATCTTGTCTTCATATTGTGGCATCATTCTTGGTGAGGGTAAGATGCTACTCAAGGTCAGGGTCATACCGGCCTGGGCTGCATGCTCAGAGAGCTCCTCTATGTCTCTTTTCATGTAGTCCAGGGAGGTACGTCTCAGGTCATTCACACCAGCATGGACAATGACGGAGTCATATTTGTACCCCACAAAAATATCAGCCCGACAAGGCTCAAAAAAAATTCAGGAACCACGGAAGTACTGCAGTTGATTTCTTTTATTGTAAAAACATGCACCAAAGATGAAGCAGATGGTTGAGCGCTTTCATCTAGTAACTCTAGATTTCATCAGAACATCAGACATAGTTTGTCATAAGCTTTAAATACCTTAGTTAACCGCCTTTTTTCAAAAACAATTAACCAATTGCATAAATTTAACCCTTAATATGACGTTTGCATTAAAAACAACATCTCTAACGTGAATAACTATCTAATCGATTAGATAGTTATTCAAGTTAGAGATGTTGTTTTTTTTGAGCCTTGTCGGGCTGATATTTTTGTGGGGTATTCTGTGGACTTCAGGAATTTTGGTGTGTGCGGAGTCATATTTGTACTTGCCTTGAAGTGACCTGAGTGCTTGTGTTATGTGGCGGATCCTAGCGCCCGACAGGGAGCTCACCGTGACCTTCTCCTTGTTCAGCCTGGTGAGCGGAACGTCTGTGTGCCGGACGATAGTCACCTATTACAAGTGTATCAGGTGTGTTGTTTAGCCTTAAGGGCTGTGACTGTTCGGCACACTGGCTTTGTGAGCTATGTGTTGCACGTGTTTTGTCTTGGGGTAGCGGTTGCTTGGGTGTCTGCTTTGGAGGTCTCTGCTGCTTAGGCAGATTTTTATTTAGAGCCTCCGAGTATGTTTTTGTGTGTTTTATATGTTTGGTTTGCTGTCGTGGTAGGTCTATGTGAGACTGGAATTGTAGTGAGTGTGGTTTCCTTCTCCTCCTGACTGGTTACGCCAGTACTGAGTTGAGAGAGCTTAGCCTCCAGTTTGGCTATATGGTTGCATCTCTCACATGTTTAGGAATTTGTTGGGAGGAGGAGAGGGTTGTTTGTGTCCATGAGGCAGTTGTAACATTGCCTCAAGATTCCCAGATTCACCAGCTTGACCGGAGAGGAGATTGACAACTGACCTTTGGACATGCTAGAATAGTATTGGGAATTCCTTTATAATTGAAAAAAAGGGCCAATGGGGAACAGGGTACTCAAGGGGAGTTTGTGAGGGTGTAGTGCTTTTAATTTTTTAGTGCTGACTTATATAATTGCTTTAGTGAGCAAGTGCCAGGTAACTTAAATGCAGTGTGTTACAGGTAACTTAAATGCGAAAATATGCACATGTGTAGATACATACACTGATATTTGTGTATATTATGGGTATGTTTTTGTATGTAGATGTTTGTGTATGACTGCTTCTCTTCATTGAATTACATACAGTTCATTGAAAATTTTCCTGATCTAATTTTGTGGCACTGAGGAAGGGTGTTTAACCCGAAAGCTTTGCAGCAATAAACTTGGATTCTTTTTGACGTTGTTTTGTTGGTTGTTGCTAATTTTGTTGCATCACAGTTAGTAGAAAACTTGATGCAGAGCAAAACTGTTTAAAAAGTGTTTTTCTTACGGGGGCAGTCCCCTGTGCATTCTATGTGGGGAACAGGCCTTCTGCACCCCCTTAATTACATGTACTAAATCAGTAGTCACACCACCACAGGGAAAAAGTGAAAAGACCTCACACAGTGAGCTAATTGCTGACGGGGTTTGTGTAGTAGTTGTGATTTTCTGTATGGTAATACTGACCACATAATTGACAGTCCACCAGCTATATGTTTCTCCAATTGTAGGTCAAGAGAGCAATGGAATTTCCATCATCAGCAGTTCTGTTAATGTTAATCACAACTTGGTTGAAAGCGAGTTGGTCACTGTACAAATGCAGTTCTAAACTAAGATATTTACTTTTTAAAGGTCTCTCTTCTTTCTCTAAGGTGCAAGCCTCCTCTGTATCCCTCCATGGAGGACTGTGTACCTCACATACCTATGACTGTGTGTGTATGTGTAATGTATTTTGTGTGCAGAACGCACACAAATGTGTATTTGGGCAATGCAGAGAATGGAAGGATGCAGGTTTTAGTTCCTTCCACCTCCATGAGCAGCTGTGACCAAGTCGCTTAACAGTACAGTATTTGTGAGTTGTCTCTGAAAAGGGGCACTTTTGTGTCCAGAGGACTTCCTGGTTAACAAGTGTGTATAGTGTAATGTATTGTATGTGTGGTTGTATGTAGCATAATGCACGTGTGTGTGTGTATATATGTATATATATGTATATGTGTGTGTGTGTGTATATATATATATATATATATATATATATATATATATATATATATATATATATATATATATATATACGTGTGTGTGTGTGTATGTGTGTGTGTGTGTGTGTATGTATATATATATATATATATATATATA
This sequence comes from Protopterus annectens, assembly GCF_019279795.1. Lineage (NCBI taxonomy): Eukaryota > Metazoa > Chordata > Ceratodontiformes > Protopteridae > Protopterus > Protopterus annectens. The sequence goes on along the minus strand of NC_056733.1, from coordinate 109,889,381 downwards.
TATATATATATATATATATATATATATATATGTATATATATTGTTTGTGTCTTTCGGCTTTTCCCGGTTAGGGGTTGCCACAGCGGATCTGTGGTCCACTAATGATTGGCAGTAGATTTTTACGTGCTGGCTTGCCGGTCCTAACGCACAGCCTTTAACGAAGGAACACCCATTCACGCATGTTGACACATACACACACACACATATATATTTATATATATATATATATATATATATATAAGTCTATAGGTATAAAACCTATAGGTAGAGATATCTGTTTTTTTTTTTTTTTTTTTTTTTTTTTCTGATGACCCTGTTTAGGTATGAGGTATGACCTGTATGCTTAAAGACAGTGTAATGGTTTACACAACAAATAAGAGGCAATATTGCATTTTCAGCAAAGTAAAAGAATAACATTGTATAACAAATGAGAGACTGAGGCTAAGGCTTATGCAGCCTTGACATTACATAACACAACTTGACCTGTAGCTGCTTAAGAAGAAAGGAGAGGTGAAGTATGGAAAAAAAGTTTGAGGGATAGCAAAAATAGATGTAGGAAACAATGACTGGAAATAAATTGGTGTGAGCAGAGTGGTAGTAGTCAGCAGTGAGTAGCGAAGCAAGTGCATTGTGAAATATTTTTTATGAGGTCGTGTGAAGATAACATCTGTTTGATTTCTTGTGGGATTGAGTTCCAGAATTTTGATGTAAGTTTAGGGAATACGTTTTTTTGCAACAGAGAAGTGTAGGAGGCGCAAGTGAGAGGAAGAAGTCATTAGCGTTTCTGAGACTGTATGAGTTATTACAAAAATATAGTTGACGTCTTTTGGGGGTGGGGGGGTGGCAACAGTCCTTTTAAGTTTGAAAGTGAGAGTTTTGAGGAGAACAGTTTTCCTGGGGCAAACTGAGTCAGTTATTTTTGATGATGGTAGTACAGTGGTGCTCACTGTGTGTGTGAATCTGATTAGTCTTTTTTTTTTTCTCTGTCTGTCTCTTACAGGGAAGGTCAGACTGGGCACAGCCCGTTTTTCAGTAGAGAGACTGGAGAAAATTAGCTTCATCAGATGCATTTTAAGATACTCATGACAAAAGAATTGTAAAGGTACAGTACATAGGTCTTTTAAGCTATTTAGATATAAAAAGGTAATTGTTCTGTAGTGCTATTGTACAAGCATAAATGGGTAGTTCTTGTTCTGTGGTGACTTGTGATATTAAATTCCAAGTGTAAAACATTTGGTATGTAAACGGTTCATGAGCGGTATGTGTGACAAACCGACATTGGATAGAATTTGCAAGACATGAGTAAGGAATTAATACAAGTTGAGGCATGGAGTGTGAAACATTAGTCAGAAGATAGTATTTAAAGCTGGAAGAGGAATAAGGTAGATCATAGTTAAAGCTAGAAGAAGGAGAGAGGCATGGTATAGCTGAGAAGTCCAGAATAGTTGGGGTAAGAATACTAGGGTATTGCTGACCTATAACTTGGTTATAAAAGGGTGGAGGAGAATATTTGAACAAGAGGGATTGTGGGAAGGTCGGAAAGAAATTGAAATGTAAATTGGGATTAAGGTAGGAAGGATTTGTAAATGAGTGGTAGGAGAGGTTTTGAAAGGATTGAGGATATGAGCCAGCAAAGGAAAACAGAGCTACCCAAGTGAGGAACATGTGCATGACCACACGTGTCTTGTGTGTTTTAGTAGAGCTTGTAAGCGGAAAGTTTTGTGGTTTTGTTTTAGGTATGTTAGGATGGTATACCTGAGTTCTCGATACATAATAGGGAGTATAGAGAGTCACCTGCTGACTTGTTAGACTTGGTAACCACAAAGTCTTTGGTTAAGTGAATGTCCTTACCTGGAGAGTAGTGCTGCAGGGTATCGTTTAGTGCTGGACATTTTTTCTGGTGCTTTATATAACAGTGTCCCACCTGTAAGCAACATCCCCATACTAGAAGATATCGTAGCATGGATCTCTTCTGACATAAATAAAGCAATCATCTTAGGAGATGCAAGCATCAGCTGGACAACATCTTAGGAGATGCAAGCATCAGCTGGACAAATCTGATCTCCAAACCCTTTCCCGACAATATAAATCTATTCAACTTCACACAACTCACTAACTCCCCATCCAGACCATTCAAAGACTATTCCTCTGGATCCTTCCTGGACTGGATACTCGCCACTCACGCCAACAAAATATACGAAGCGGGCATTATCCCTGATTTGCTAAGTGACCACCTCCCCGCTTGCATCTGCCATTCTTCAAGCACCTTATAACACCAACACGACTATGAGGAAACTCGCAACCTAACAAAACTTCAACCCACTACTCTTCTCCGACACCCTTAAAAGAGTAAACTAGAACATACTGAAGACAAACTCTGTTAGATAATGCTGTCTACTATTTCAATAATTCTTTTATAGACACACTAAACTGCTAAGCACCAATATGCATAAAAAGAATAAAAACTAATCCTGCCCCATGGCTGACCAAACCCACCAAAGATCTCATGTACCTCAGAGACAAAACCCTAAATCACTACACAAAAAACAGGACTCCCTCTCGCTCTTTTAAACTATTCCACAACCAGGTAAAGAAAGTAATTGATAAAGATATAAAACAAAAACTACTGCACTAAACTTCAATCCAGCCACAGTTGAAACCCAAACAAATTCTGGAATGCCATCTCCTCCCTCCTTAACCCAGGCACCAAGAAAAATCCCTGCCCACATCCCAACAAGACATCCCAGGAAATAGCGTCACTATTTAACTCTTTCCTCATAAACTGTTTAGCTGACATTACTGTTAACTTTCCTAATACTAGCAGCATAAATAATACTCCTTTTCCCAACTCCCCTAACCCCACCTCCATCCAGTCTCCACCGCAACTATAAAAAGGCTATTCTTAAAGCTCAAACGCTCCAGATAACTTAACTTAAAGGCCACCGCTGAAGCCATCACGTACCCTGTTTAGTATCCTGATTTAATAGATCTGTTTTAGTTTTACCTACCGAAATTGAGGAAGAAGGCTTACATCCTCACTCTCCACAAAGATGGCAGAAATAATGATATATCCAACTTCTGCCCCATTGCTACCCTCTCACCAATCTCCAAGATACTAGAAAAATGTATCCACTTGCAGGTCATGCTCCATCTCACCCAAAACCACCTCTTATCTCCATCCCAACATGGCTTTCGACCTGGTCACAGTACCACTACTGCCCGTATATCATTCCTCGACACAATTAATAGAGCCCATGACTCTGGAAAAACTGTTGTAACCATACTCTTAGACCTCTCAAAACCCTTAGATACTGTCTCCTATCCTCTGCTACTATCACAACTCTCTCACTTCTCTTTCCCCCTCCACCATAAACTGGTTCTCAGGCCATCTCTTTCAGACGGGCAACAAGTCGTCAAATGGCAAAACTCCATCTCATCCTATCTGAATACCCCTACAGGAGTTCCACAAGGCTTCATTCTTGGCTCCCTTTTGTTCAATATCTTTATTAATAACTTCTGCACATCTGTCTCCAATGCCGATGTAGTTCAGTATGCAGATGATTCAACTATAGTCTGCTCCACCAACTCGGCTTCTGATCATAACTTCTGCACATCTCTCTCCAATGCCGATGTAGTTCAGTATGCAGATGATTCAACTATAGTCTGCTCCACCAACTCCGCTTCTGATCTATTACTTAAAACACAAACTGTTTTCTCCACCACTGAATCCTGGATGTTCGGTAGCCACTTAGATCTGAACCCAAACAAAACTAAGGTCATGATTTTCACCCCATCCAAATCTACCATAGTACACAAAGATAGTTTAAAAATTTATAGCCAAAATAAATCTAATAGAAATCGTCCCACACACACAACTAGTTGGAGTAGTCCTAGATGAACAATTAAAATTTTATATAAAAAAAAAATCCTCAATACCTAACCCTCTCGTCTAGAAAAGCCCTTGCGTCCACCCTGTCCCCCTCTCTCATGTATGGCTCCCTTCTAATTGATCAACCTCCAAGCCTCCCTAAAAGCCAAGTTGTAATCCTGCTACAACAAGATACCCAATTTGTAAACAAATTCCAATTATACAGTGACCCCCCCTTTGCCCTCGTGACCAAACCACACTAACCGTGGGTAAATCCAACATTACCCACATCCAGGCGTGGGTTATTGCTTAAATACTCCTCCCACCACTGTAACGTAATTCGAACACATCACTAAATTGTCTGGAAATACCAAATTACCTCAACCACTTACAATTTACTACCGCTCATAAACCCATCTTCAAACCCACTGACTGCCCATCCCTTAATTCCATCTTCACCCTCTGCCTCCCTAATACTCTCCTTAGATCTGAAAACAAGAATTTACTCCTAGTTCACAAGCCTAAATGACCTCCTGGACAACTAATCTTCTCCCTAACCAAAAAAATGGAACACACTCCCATTATCCCTCAGAACTATCCATAACCCTGTCAATTTTAAATCATCTCTACACTCTTACCTCTCCACTACCTTGAACTGTACTTGCTCACAGTATTCTACTAACCTCCCCCCATGAAACGTCTTAACTCCTCTGTATATTTCATCACTCAATATATATATGCCTTAACTCCTCTCTAGCATACACTAAAGGTCTATATGTTAATTAAAAAATATGCTTTCTAAATTACTAGTGTATGATATTACTCTCCATGTGATTTTCAATTTACATGTTAGTGTGTTAAACACCCAATGTTGTAATTGCTAAGTTATCTTATTAGTTCCTTTAGGTGGTGATAGAAATTTGAGAGTAAAAAAAATGCTTCAAAAATACTTTGTTTTTATGGTATTGCCAGACTACGATATGTGATTGTCTCAGCCAAAATGTTTATAATGAGCTTTCATAGGAGTGGAAAACTCTAGGTCAAAATCTTGGAGAATGATTGAGTTTATTTATGTTTGTATGAAAAGATAGTGTCTAGGAGAGACTTTGGAGCCAGACTGGTCATCTTTTGTGTATGTTTCACATATTTAGAGAATTGTAAGGGTTATGGTTTAAGGTGGATGTTTCTAGTTAACATGCTGTTGTGACTCTGAAATGCAGGATTGTAAGGGGATGAGTGTCGCACTGGGATTATATAGATTGTTGCAAGAATTTAGTTGAATGTTTATGGTTTCTGGACAAGTATGATGTCTGCTTGAGGAATATTGGATTTTGGATGGTGGTTGGGAGTTTTGTAAAAAACTGTGTGTTAGTGCTATTAAATGTAGCAAGTACGAAGTTAAGGAAAATAAGTTAGAAGGCTGTTCACGAGGGTTTTTTTTTTTTTTTTACAGAGAGGAGGAAATCACTGAGGCTAACTCTCTGGAAGAGTTAGATCAAGTATGTGTTTTGAGGGGATTAGTTATGATTCCAGTCGTGGGACAGTTTTGCCCTGGCTGAGCTCTCTCAACTCAGGACTGGCAAGACCAGGCAGGAGGAGAAGGCAACTACACACACCACAATACCAGTCTCTTATAACTCAACCACACCACTGAATCAAACACATAAACACTCTAAGACATACTCGAAGGCTCTGAGTAAAAATTTACCTAAACAGCAGAGGCCTCCAAAGCAGACACCCAAGCAACTGCAAACTCAATACAACACATAAACAACAAAATCAGTGTGCAAAGCAGTCACTGCCCTTAAGGCCAAATACAACACCAAACATACTTGTCATAGGTGACTCCATAGTCAGACACACTGATGTCCCGCTCACCAGACTGAGTATAGTCAGACACACTGACGTCCCGCTCACCAGACTGAGTAAGGAGAAGGTCACAGTAAGCTGCCTGTCGGGCGCTAGAATCCGCCACATAACGCAAGCATTCAGGTCTCTCAACAGCAGGTACAAGTACGACTCAGTCATTGTCCACGCTGGTGTCAACGACCTGAGACGTACCTCCTTGGACTACATGAAAAGAGACATTGAGGAGCTCTCTGATTATGTAGCCCAGGCAGGTATGACCCTGACCTTGAGCAGTATCCTACCTTCACCTAGAATGATGCCACAATACAGTGATAAGATGATCAGCTTTAATAATTGGCTTAAATTCTGGTGTCATTCAAAGGGATCAATGTCTGTCTGCCTGGGATGACATGCTGGACAAGCCAGCTGCTTAGGGCGGCTTGCACCTGTCACCCTAGGCTTCGGATATTGGCAAAGGCTCTTGCCACCCCCATAGTGCCTTTTTAGGCAAGGCTCAAATTCTAAACCTACCACCCTAGAACACAAAAAGGAAAAAACTAAGGGTAATGCTGCTCAATGCCAGAAGTCTCAATCTCAAGATGCACTTTTCGAGGCCCTTCTCAGTATGGAGAACATCGATGTCTGTGCTGTGACAGAAGCCTGGTTCAAGGTTCCTGAGAGCACCCCAGCACTATCAGGCTTCACCTCATATCATGCGTTCCGGCCCCAAAATCCAGACAACACCAAGAAACCAGGGGGGGTGTCCATATTCATAAAGGACACCCACACCTCAAGGTTGGTCGCAACGCCTGATGCATCGGAGACCATCCAGGTGCAATTAACCATAGGCAAGACTGCTCTGCAATTTGTAGCATGTTACAGGCCACCCTCTCAAACTCAGGAACCTCACATGGCCTTCCTGAAAACATTGGAGGGGATAAATGTATCTCCAAACACCATCATACTAGGTGACTTCAACTACCCTAATATAGACTGGGAACACTACTCAAGCCCAAACACTATAGCCCAAAGGTTCGTGGAGTTCATAAACTCAAATGCCATGGAACAACTAGTCACCATCCCCACAAGAGGAGAAAACATACTTGATCTCATCACGAACATGGGATCACAATGTTCAACACCGGAGTATACCCCTCACTGGTGAGATCAGATCATAAACTAATCTCGCTGGAGGTCCTCATCCCGCCCCACCTGAAATAAAAAGACCACAGTGAAAAACTTCTCAAAAGCCGACTTCACACTTCTAAAACTAATGTGGTCTCCTTTAAGGCCCCTGAGCCAGTGGTAAAATTACTCAAACCGCTGAATCACTTACAAATGCCTTCTACCAGCACCTACAGGACTGCATGGATCAGGCAATCCCAAACAAAACTAAGACTCTTTGTACCAAAGGCAAGCGTCCAGTCTGGTGGACCCCAGCCATAAACAAGCTCTACAACAAAAGGAGGAAGCTACTACAAGATAGTGCAAAATCCTTGAAAGGTAAGACACCTTTGATCATTATAAGTAAAAAACTAAGAGCTCTCATAAAATCATCCAAGGCAAATTTTGAGAGAAAAATCGCCAAGGACTCAAAAGACAATCATAAGGCCTTCTTTAGCTATGTTAGAAACCTAGGAGGAAACTCCCAGATATGCTCAGAATTAGTTCAAAATGATGTGAAGATTACTGAACCTACACACACAGCCAACATACTGGCTGACAGGTTCAGTGCAAACTCCACCCCCCTCCCCCCTAAAAGGAGAGATATCTATACCAGAGGATTGTAGCCCCAAACATCTCCAACGCCCAGGTGAGAACTGCTCTCTCAAGGCAAAAACACAGCATCCATGGGACGGATGGTGTTCCCGGCTGTGTGCTCCACGAACTCAATTAGAATTAAACCGCAGTTAGGACAGCTGTTTAATCTTAGCCTCACCTCAGGATCGTGCCCAAGGAGTGGCGCCGGCGACTGTGGTCCCACTTCACAAGGCGGTGCCTCCACCGACCCTGGAAATTACCGTCCCATTAGCTTGACAAGCCTTATCTGCAAAGCCATGGAGAGGATCATAATGGAACTCATAAATAAAGACATAGGGAACTTGCAGACTTTGGATCCAACCCAGTTTGGCTTTGTCAAAGGCAGATCATGCCTTTTAAACTTGGTTGACTTTTTCGAGACAGTCACCAAGGCCATTGATGAGGAAAAGGCAGTCCATACAGCCTACCTCGACCTGGCAAAGGCCTTCGACACAATACCCCACTCAGGTATCATCGAAAAACTCATCAGCTTGAATGTAAACCCATACATCACAAGATGGGTTGCAAACTGGCTAAGTGACAGAACCCACAGGGTCAGAGTTGCTGGAGCCATGTCAGACTCGAAGCCTGTCACAAGTGGTGTCCCACAGGGCTCAGTCCTGGGTCCACTCTCTTGTTCGGCATCTACTTTTCTGAAGTACAAGCAAACACAGGAGGGTTATGGCTGACAAAGTTTGCAGATGACTGCAAACTGGGTGCCATAGTCGAAAACACATCTGACACTGATATCCTTCAGAAGTGCCTCACAGAAACGGATAACTGGTGCCAGAGCCATGGCCTAAAGTTAAACGCCAAGAAATGCATAGTCATACCCTTCGGGAAAAACAAGGTTACCCCTAGCTACCATATAGGTGGCAATCCACTGAGCACAGAAGTCATCAGGGATCTGGGGACCCAGGTTGACAGTAGCCTTTCGTTTGACACTCATGTTGCTAAATTAGTTAGGAAAACCTTCTACATTGCCCACCTGATCATGAAAGGATTCACATCTAGATCAAGGGAGGTCATCGTCCCCCTGTACTCATCACTCATTAGACCTATGATTGAGTACAATGCCCCATTCGGAATGTATCTGACCCGACACCTGCAGCAGCTGGAAAGGCCCCAAAGTTCCTCACCAAAAGGATAAAGGGTCTCAAAAATATGTCTTATGCTGCCCGACTGAAAGAACTCCAGCTCTATTCAGTCTCATACCGCTTGCTCAGAGGTGACCTGTGCCTGACATATAAGGCCATGTCAAACCCAGATTTGATGAATATGCTTCACCTCAAAAAATCTAGATCCCTCAGAACCACAAGGGCGGGAGACTTAAACCTTGACACGGTTATTAATAGAACGTGCTGGAGGGACAGATTCATCACCCAGAGACTCCCTATGCTGTGGAACAAAATCCCGGTACATGTGAGGCAGAGCACCTCGCTGGCCTTGTTCAAGAGGAATCTTGACCAATGGATGGGAGATTGCAGATATACCCCAGGGATTACTTCAGTGTCACTGCTTTACAGAGGCACAGCAAAATAATAGGCATAGTTTTATTCAAACTAAAGGGGTGGCGAAAGCCACATAACTATGGGCTAGGCTTATAAATGCCCTTGGGCAGATAGCCTAGTATGAACCTATAAATGTAGTAATGCACAGAGTAGCTAGGGATGAGATTGGGATGAGAGCAAAGTGGAACAGTGCAAGTCGGTTAGCTCTAGCATGCACAGGACAGTCCAAGAATGATGCTGGTGTAGCTAGGAAAGGCACTTGCAAGATTCTTAAGGCTGGCTGAAACAAAGTGAGTATTTAGCTAGGACGGCACTTCTGCCACATCTTTAACTGTCATCTATGGAGAGCAGAAACACAGAATCACATATTTGTATCTGAAGCAAGTAACAAAGAGGGGCAATAAGGACTATTTCACCTTTTTTTAATTTCTCCAAGCCTGTTGGTTTTCTAATACCATGATGGGAGTAGACCGCACATTCCTAAGTCAAAGTATGATTAAAGTTCATGAAATTAGTATTGTTTCAATCTTTGATGTCACCCAGAAGTGCTTTTTTATAAGACCCATTGCTCCTACTGCTATTGGAACTGTCTGGGTATCTTTTTTCCTCATTGCTGTAATTTCTGTCTGCAAATCCTGATGTTTTATAACTTTCTGTCTCTACATAAGAAGATGCTGTAATCACTGGGTGTGGCTATTTCAGTTATCAATACTACTTTTGCCTTCTTATCATGGACCACTATGTCTGATTTTCTAGCATCTATCTTTTGAACTGTTGGTAATGGGTGATCCTATGTGACGTAGACTTAATTTTTCTATGATTCTTTGTGGCTCATGTTTCCAGTACCATAATGTTTGCACAATCCCCAGTGCAACAGTCTTACCACATTATTATGCCTTTCAGTATACAGTCCTTTTGCCATTAATATGTCACAACCAGCAACAAGGTGTGTGACTGTTTCCAGTTCTGTTTTAAAAAACCTACATTTGTCTGTTTCTGTCACATGTTCAATGGACTTAGTGTGTTGTACGTAGCTCACTATCTTGGATTGCCAATATTAACTTTTCATCACTTGGTTTGAATTTGTCACTCATTAACCATTCCTGCATTCGATCCTGATCAACATGAAGTTCTTCCAGAAGCTTTCTATACTTGCAACTGTATTTATGCATTTTCCACATTTCTTGCCTTCTCAGCTCGTCCTTCACTTTATATTCTTTCTTTTGTTTTTTGGCACATTCATTTGCTGCCTGATTTTTATCTACTTCTGGTTTGATTTTCATTCCTGCTTGATGCTGATATGCTTCTGCTAGACTAAGCAGAGAAGTCATTTTAGATGTATTCTCCTCATGTTTCAAAACTTTCACTACGTATGGGTCTTGTGAGGTCAGCAGATGTGTGCAGTCCCACGACTGCAGATCTATACATGTAATCAATTTCAAGGAAGCCAATACCTCCTTCGGAACAGGGAATATATAATCTTGGTATGCACTGAAATCATTTGGTGAGCATGAAGCATCCTTCTTATTTTCCTGTTTGGCCCCAAAGTCATTCCAAAACTGTTAGGACAGGAAGAGCAGATTTAGTTTATAGCTTGAATTTTTTCCCTAGATGCCAACACTGTTTTCAGGTTTAATTTAAGTCTTCTAAAGTATTCCTTACTAAGTTTTATTCACATTTGTTCATGTTTTATTGTTGATCATTCATAATATTTATACAGTCCCTCTTGCTCACGTTCTTTGCTATCGGATTATTGCCCCAAACTGATTTGTTGCTGCAATTTTCCTGCTTTAAATGTTGCTTTAGCACATTTATCAAGACCAAAGGACATTCTTATGTCATCTGAAAAAGTTTTGACTACTTTGCAGTTCCTCGTCTGATGAGCTATACAGTTTTATATCATCAACAAAGAGAAGATCAGAAGTCTTTACACTTTTGTTTTCTAGAAGCCAAATTATAGCCATGGCCTAAGCTGTTAAGTAAACAGCTTAATGGGTTAAGGGCAAGGTAGAGAATAGCAGAGGTGACCGTCACCCTGGAATATTCCCCTTTGAATTTTTGTTCCTGGGATAATCATCTTCTCCTTTTGGCTTTTCCCGGTTAGGGTTTGCCACAGCAGATCACCTGTCCGCTCATGATTGGCAGTGAAGTTTTTATGGTGTCGAGTTGCCAGCCCGGCGCCCAACCTTCACGGAAGGCACACACATGCACGCACTCATGCCTAGGGCCTATTTAGAGTATCCAATCCACCTTCAGCATGTCTTTGGGATGTGGAAGGAAACCCACACGACCACAGGGAGGACATGCAGACTCCGCACAGAAGGCAACCCTGTCTAGGATCGAACCGGAGAACCTAATAATTTGTTTTTATCATGGCTTAATTGCAGAGTGATCTGCCACTGTTTCTTAGTCACTGTAATGTATTCGATCAGTGTAGGGTGTAGTTTATACATTAAGTACCCTTTTATCCATGAATGTGGGATACTATCAAATGCTTTTTGTAGTCAGTCCATGCCATACTTGGATTCTTCCCCTTTTTACAGTTCTCCACTATGACTTTATTTAACAAGAAATAATCCTTTGCTCCATATGACTTTTGTTTTACTGCCCTTTTGTTCTATTGCCATAATTGAGTTATTCTTCTAAATGACTATAAACTCTATTGGCATCAATTCCAGTGTATAGTTTATATGTCGTTGGAAGGCAAGTTATTGGTCTGTATTTTTTAGGGTAGCTTGCAGGTTCACAGTACCACTACTGCCCGTATATCATTCCTCGACACAATTAATAGAGCCCATGACTCTGGAAAAACTGTTGTAACCATACTCTTAGACCTCTCAAAACCCTTAGATACTGTCTCCTATCCTCTGCTACTATCACAACTCTCTCACTTCTCTTTCCCCTCCACCATAAACTGGTTCTCAGGCCATCTCTTTCAGACGGGCAACAAGTAGATCAAATGGCAAAACTCCATCTCATCCTATCTGAATACCCCTACAGGAGTTCCACAAGGCTTCATTCTTGGCTCCCTTTGTTCAATATCTTTATTAATAACTTCTGCACATCTGTCTCCAATGCCGATGTAGTTCAGTATGCAGATGATTCAACTATAGTCTGCTCCACCAACTCGGCTTCTGATCATAACTTCTGCACATCTCTCTCCAATGCCGATGTAGTTCAGTATGCAGATGATTCAACTATAGTCTGCTCCACCAACTCCGCTTCTGATCTATTACTTAAAACACAAACTGTTTTCTCCACCACTGAATCCTGGATGTTCGGTAGCCACTTAGATCTGAACCCAAACAAAACTAAGGTCATGATTTTCACCCCATCCAAATCTACCATAGTACACAAAGATAGTTTAAAAATTTATAGCCAAAATAAATCTAATAGAAATCGTCCCACACACACAACTAGTTGGAGTAGTCCTAGATGAACAATTAAAATTTTATATAAAAAAATCCTCAATACCTAACCCTCTAGTCTAGAAAAGCCCTTGCGTCCACCCTGTCCCCTCTCTCATGTATGGCTCCCTTCTAATTGATCAACCTCAAGCCTCCTAAAAGCCAAGTTGTAATCCTGCTACAACAAGATACCCAATTTGTAAACAAATTCCAATTATACAGTGACCCCTTTGCCCTCGTGACCAAACCACACTAACTGTAGGTAAATCCAACATTACCCACATCCAGGCGTGGGTTATTGAAATCTCCTCCCACCACTGTAGCGTAATTGAACACATCACTAAATTGTCTGGAAATACCAAATTACCTCAACCACTTACAATTTACTACCGCTCATAAACCCATCTTCAAACCCACTGACTGCCCATCCCTTAATTCCATCTTCACCCTCTGCCTCCCTAATACTCTCCTTAGATCTGAAAACAAGAATTTACTCCTAGTTCACAAGCCTAAATGACCTCCTGGACAACTAATCTTCTCCCTAACCAAAAAAATGGAACACACTCCCATTATCCCTCAGAACTATCCATAACCCTGTCAATTTTAAATCATCTCTACACTCTTACCTCTCCACTACCTTGAACTGTACTTGCTCACAGTATTCTACTAACCTCCCCCCATGAAACGTCTTAACTCCTCTGTATATTTCATCACTCAATATATATGCCTTAACTCCTCTCTAGCATACACTAAAGGTCTATATGTTAATTAAAAAATATGCTTTCTAAATTACTAGTGTATGATATTACTCTCCATGTGATTTTCAATTTACATGTTAGTGTGTTAAACACCCAATGTTGTAATTGCTAAGTTATCTTATTAGTTCCTTTAGGTGGTGATAGAAATTTGAGAGTAAAAAAAATGCTTCAAAAATACTTTGTTTTTATGGTATTGCCAGACTACGATATGTGATTGTCTCAGCCAAAATGTTTATAATGAGCTTTCATAGGAGTGGAAAACTCTAGGTCAAAATCTTGGAGAATGATTGAGTTTATTTATGTTTGTATGAAAGATAGTGTCTAGGAGAGACTTTGGAGCCAGACTGGTCATCTTTTGTGTATGTTTCACATATTTAGAGAATTGTAAGGGTTATGGTTTAAGGTGGATGTTTCTAGTTAACATGCTGTTGTGACTCTGAAATGCAGGATTGTAAGGGGATGAGTGTCGCACTGGGATTATATAGATTGTTGCAAGAATTTAGTTGAATGTTTATGGTTTCTGGACAAGTATGATGTCTGCTTGAGGAATATTGGATTTTGGATGGTGGTTGGGAGTTTTGTAAAAAACTGTGTGTTAGTGCTATTAAATGTAGCAAGTACGAAGTTAAGGAAAATAAGTTAGAAGGCTGTTCACGAGGGTTTTTTTTTTTTTTTTTTTTTTTACAGAGAGGGAGGAAATCACTGAGGCTAACTCTCTGGAAGAGTTAGATCAAGTATGTGTTTTGAGGGGATTAGTTATGATTCCAGTCGTAGGACAGTTTTGCCCTGGCTGAGCTCTCTCAACTCAGGACTGGCAAGACCAGGCAGGAGGAGAAGGCAACTACACACACCACAATACCAGTCTCTTATAACTCAACCACACCACTGAATCAAACACATAAACACTCTAAGACATACTCGAAGGCTCTGAGTAAAAATTTACCTAAACAGCAGAGGCCTCCAAAGCAGACACCCAAGCAACTGCAAACTCAATACAACACATAAACAACAAAATCAGTGTGCAAAGCAGTCACTGCCCTTAAGGCCAAATACAACACCAAACATACTTGTCATAGGTGACTCCATAGTCAGACACACTGATGTCCCGCTCACCAGACTGAGTATAGTCAGACACACTGGAGTCGCTCTCACCAGACTGAGTAAGGAGAAGGTCACAGTAAGCTGCCTGTCGGGCGCTAGAATCCGCCACATAACGCAAGCATTCAGGTCTCTCAACAGCAGGTACAAGTCTGACTCAGTCATTGTCCACGCTGGTGTCAGCGACCTGAGGCGTACCTCCTTGGACTACATGAAAAGAGACATTGAGGAGCTCTCTGATTATGTAGCCCAGGCAGGTATGACCCTGACCTTGAGCAGTATCCTACCTTCACCTAGAATGATGCCACAATACAGTGATAAGATGATCAGCTTTAATAATTGGCTTAAATTCTGGTGTCATTCAAAGGGATCAATGTCTGTCTGCCTGGGATGACATGCTGGACAAGCCACGCTGCTCAAGGGGCGGCTTGCACCTGTCACCCCTAGGCTTCGGATATTGGCAAGGCTCTTGCCACCCCCATAGTGCCTTTTTTAGGCAAGGCTCAAATTCTAAACCTACCACCCTAGAACACAAAAAAGGAAAAAAACTAAGGGTAATGCTGCTCAATGCCAGAAGTCTCAATCTCAAGATGCACGCACTCGAGGCCCTTCTCAGTATGGAGAACATCGATGTCTGTGCTGTGACAGAAGCCTGGTTCAAGGTTCCTGAGAGCACCCCAGCACTATCAGGCTTCACCTCATATCATGCGTTCCGGCCCCAAAATCCAGACAACACCAAGAAAGGAGGGGGGGTGTCCATATTCATAAAGGACACCCACACCTCAAGGTTGGTGGCAACGCACGATGCATCGGAGACCATCCAGGTGCAATTAACCATAGGCAAGACTGCTCTGCAATTTGTAGCATGTTACAGGCCACCCTCTCAAACTCAGGAACCTCACATGGCCTTCCTGAAAACATTGGAGGATAAATGTATCTCCAAACACCATCATACTAGGTGACTTCAACTACCCTAATATAGACTGGGAACACTACTCAAGCCCAAACACTATAGCCCAAAGGTTCGTGGAGTTCATAAACTCAAATGCCATGGAACAACTAGTCACCATCCCCACAAGAGGAGAAAACATACTTGATCTCATCACGAACATGGGATCACAATGTTCAACACCGGAAGTATACCCCTCACTGGTGAGATCAGATCATAAACTAATCTCGCTGGAGGTCCTCATCCCGCCCCCACCTGAAATAAAAAAGACCACAGTGAAAAACTTCTCAAAGGCCGTCTTCACACTTCTAAAAACTAATGTGGTCTCCTTTAAGGCCCCTGAGCCAGTGGTAAAAATTACTCAAACCGCTGAATCACTTACAAATGCCTTCTACCAGCACCTACAGGACTGCATGGATCAGGCAATCCCAAACAAAACTAAGACTCTTTGTACCAAAGGCAAGCGTCCAGTCTGGTGGACCCCAGCCATAAACAAGCTCTACAACAAAAGGAGGAAGCTACTACAAGATAGTGCAAAATCCTTGAAAGGTAAGACACCTTTGATCATTATAAGTAAAAAACTAAGAGCTCTCATAAAATCATCCAAGGCAAATTTTGAGAGAAAAATCGCCAAGGACTCAAAAGACAATCATAAGGCCTTCTTTAGCTATGTTAGAAACCTAGGAGGAAACTCCCAGATATGCTCAGAATTAGTTCAAAATGATGTGAAGATTACTGAACCTACACACACTGCCAACATACTGGCTGACAGGTTCAGTGCAAACTTCTCCCCCCCCCCCCCCAAAAGGAGAGATATCTATACCAGAGGATTGTAGCCCCCCAAACATCTCCAACGCCCAGGTGAGAACTGCTCTCTCCAAGGCAAAAAACACAGCATCCATGGGACCGGATGGTGTTCCCGGCTGTGTGCTCCACGAACTCAATTAGGAATTAAACCCGCAGTTAGGACAGCTGTTTAATCTTAGCCTCACCTCAGGATACGTACCCAAGGAGTGGCGCACGGCGACTGTGGTCCCACTTCACAAGGGCGGTGCCTCCACCGACCCTGGAAATTACCGTCCCATTAGCTTGACAAGCCTTATCTGCAAAGCCATGGAGAGGATCATAATGGAACTCATAAATAAAGACATAGGGAACTTGCAGACTTTGGATCCAACCCAGTTTGGCTTTGTCAAAGGCAGATCATGCCTTTTAAACTTGGTTGACTTTTTCGAGACAGTCACCAAGGCCATTGATGAGGAAAAGGCAGTCCATACAGCCTACCTCGACCTGGCAAAGGCCTTCGACACAATACCCCACTCAGGTATCATCGAAAAACTCATCAGCTTGAATGTAAACCCATACATCACAAGATGGGTTGCAAACTGGCTAAGTGACAGAACCCACAGGGTCAGAGTTGCTGGAGCCATGTCAGACTCGAAGCCTGTCACAAGTGGTGTCCCACAGGGCTCAGTCCTGGGTCCACTCTCTTGTTCGGCATCTACTTTTCTGAAGTACAAGCAAACACAGGAGGGTTATGGCTGACAAAGTTTGCAGATGACTGCAAACTGGGTGCCATAGTCGAAAACACATCTGACACAGATATCCTTCAGAAGTGCCTCACAGAAGCGGATAACTGGTGCCAGAGCCATGGCCTAAAGTTAAACGCCAAGAAATGCATAGTCATACCCTTTGGGAAAAACAAGGTTACCCTAGCTACCATATAGGTGGCAATCCACTGAGCACAGAAGTCATCAGGGATCTGGGGACCCAGGTTGACAGTAGCCTTTCGTTTGACACTCATGTTGCTAAATTAGTTAGGAAAACCTTCTACATTGCCCACCTGATCATGAAAGGATTCACATCTAGATCAAGGGAGGTCATCGTCCCCCTGTACTCATCACTCATTAGACCTATGATTGAGTACAATGCCCCATTCGGAATGTATCTGACCCGACACCTGCAGCAGCTGGAAAGGCCCCAAAAGTTCCTCACCAAAAGGATAAAGGGTCTCAAAAATATGTCTTATGCTGCCCGACTGAAAGAACTCCAGCTCTATTCAGTCTCATACCGCTTGCTCAGAGGTGACCTGTGCCTGACATATAAGGCCATGTCAAACCCAGATTTGATGAATATGCTTCGCCTCAAAAATCTAGATTCTCAGAACCACAAGGGCGGGAGACTTAAACCTTGACACGGTTATTAATAGAACGTGCTGGAGGGACAGATTCATCACCCAGAGACTCCCTATGCTGTGGAACAAAATCCCGGTACATGTGAGGCAGAGCACCTCGCTGGCCTTGTTCAAGAGGAATCTTGACCAATGGATGGGAGATTGCAGATATACCCAGGGATTACTTCAGTGTCACTGCTTTACAGAGGCACAGCAAAATAATAGGCATAGTTTTATTCAAACTAAAGGGGTGGCGAAAGCCACATAACTATGGGCTAGGCTTATAAATGCCCTTGGGCAGATAGCCTAGTATGAACCTATAAATGTAGTAATGCACAGAGTAGCTAGGGATGAGATTGGGATGAGAGCAAAGTGGAACAGTGCAAGTCGGTTAGCTCTAGCATGCACAGGACAGTCAAGAATGATGCTGGTGTAGCTAGGAAAGGCACTTGCAAGATTCTTAAGGCTGGCTGAAACAAAGTGAGTATTTAGCTAGGACGGCACTTCTGCCACATCTTTAACTGTCATCTATGGAGAGCAGAAACACAGAATCACATATTTGTATCTGAAGCAAGTAACAAAGAGGGGCAATAAGGACTATTTCACCTTTTTTTAATTTCTCCAAGCCTGTTGGTTTTCTAATACCATGATGGGAGTAGACCGCACATTCCTAAGTCAAAGTATGATTAAAGTTCATGAAATTAGTATTGTTTCAATCTTTGATGTCACCCAAGTGCTTTTTATAAGACCCATTGCTCCTACTGCTATTGGAACTGTCTGGGTATCTTTTTCCTCATTGCTGTAATTTCTGTCTGCAAATCCTGATGTTTTATAACTTTCTGTCTCTACATAAGAAGATGCTGTAATCACTGGGTGTGGCTATTTCAGTTATCAATACTACTTTTGCCTTCTTATCATGGACCACTATGTCTGATTTTCTAGCATCTATCTTTTGAACTGTTGGTAATGGGTGATCCTATGTGACGTAGACTTAATTTTTCTATGATTCTTTGTGGCTCATGTTTCCAGTACCATAATGTTTGCACAATCCCCAGTGCAACAGTCTTACCACATTATTATGCCTTTCAGTATACAGTCCTTTTGCCATTAATATGTCACAACCAGCAACAAGGTGTGTGACTGTTTCCAGTTCTGTTTTAAAAACCTACATTTGTCTGTTTCTGTCACATGTTCAATGGACTTAGTGTGTTGTACGTAGCTCACTATCTTGGATTGCCAATATTAACTTTTCATCACTTGGTTTGAATTTGTCACTCATTAACCATTCCTGCATTCGATCCTGATCAACATGAAGTTCTTCCAGAAGCTTTCTATACTTGCAACTGTATTTATGCATTTTCCACATTTCTTGCCTTCTCAGCTCGTCCTTCACTTTATATTCTTTCTTTTGTTTTTTGGCACATTCATTTGCTGCCTGATTTTTATCTACTTCTGGTTTGATTTTCATTCCTGCTTGATGCTGATATGCTTCTGCTAGACTAAGCAGAGAAGTCATTTTAGATGTATTCTCCTCATGTTTCAAAACTTTCACTACGTATGGGTCTTGTGAGGTCAGCAGATGTGTGCAGTCCCACGACTGCAGATCTATACATGTAATCAATTTCAAGGAAGCCAATACCTCCTTCGGAACAGGGAATATATAATCTTGGTATGCACTGAAATCATTTGGTGAGCATGAAGCATCCTTCTTATTTTCCTGTTTGGCCCCAAAGTCATTCCAAAACTGTTAGGACAGGAAGAGCAGATTTAGTTTATAGCTTGAATTTTTTCCCTAGATGCCAACACTGTTTTCAGGTTTAATTTAAGTCTTCTAAAGTATTCCTTACTAAGTTTTATTCACATTTGTTCATGTTTTATTGTTGATCATTCATAATATTTATACAGTCCCTCTTGCTCACGTTCTTTGCTATCGGATTATTGCCCCAAACTGATTTGTTGCTGCAATTTTCCTGCTTTAAATGTTGCTTTAGCACATTTATCAAGACCAAAGGACATTCTTATGTCATCTGAAAAGTTTTGACTACTTTGCAGTTCCTCGTCTGATGAGCTATACAGTTTTATATCATCAACAAAGAAGATCAGAAGTCTTTACACTTTTGTTTTCTAGAAGCCAAATTATAGCCATGGCCTAAGCTGTTAAGTAAACAGCTTAATGGGTTAAGGGCAAGGTAGAGAATAGCAGAGGTGACCGTCACCCTGGAATATTCCCTTTGAATTTTTGTTCCTGGGATAATCATCTTCTCCTTTTGGCTTTTCGGTTAGGGTTTGCCACAGCAGATCACCTGTCCGCTCATGATTGGCAGTGAAGTTTTTATGGTGTCGAGTTGCCAGCCCGGCGCCCAACCTTCACGGAAGGCACACACATGCACGCACTCATGCCTAGGGCCTATTTAGAGTATCCAATCCACCTTCAGCATGTCTTTGGGATGTGGAAGGAAACCCACACGACCACAGGGAGGACATGCAGACTCCGCACAGAAGGCAACCCTGTCTAGGATCGAACCGGAGAACCTAATAATTTGTTTTTATCATGGCTTAATTGCAGAGTGATCTGCCACTGTTTCTTAGTCACTGTAATGTATTCGATCAGTGTAGGGTGTAGTTTATACATTAAGTACCCTTTTATCCATGAATGTGGGATACTATCAAATGCTTTTTGTAGTCAGTCCATGCCATACTTGGATTCTTCCCCTTTTTACAGTTCTCCACTATGACTTTATTTAACAAGAAATAATCCTTTGCTCCATATGACTTTTGTTTTACTGCCCTTTTGTTCTATTGCCATAATTGAGTTATTCTTCTAAATGACTATAAACTCTATTGGCATCAATTCCAGTGTATAGTTTATATGTCGTTGGAAGGCAAGTTATTGGTCTGTATTTTTTAGGGTAGCTTGCAGGTTCACTCTTAAGTAGGAGCATTGTTTTTCCTGTTACCCAGGTTGGTATCTGTTCAGGGTGCACATATAAATAGTTCTTATTCCATGGTTAAATCTCCTAGGGCTGGGGTTTTCCAATTAGAGGCTTTTCTTAACTTTGTTTCAGTCACTCTGGCTATTACTTCATCCCATTTCATATCCAGTACCTTTAAACTACTTATTCTTTCTTTTACATTTTCTCTCCATTTAGTATCTTTATGTTCCACAGGATCTTCATAAATACTTCTCCAAAATGTTTCTATTCCCTTTTGTGGTGATCTTTCAGTTCCTTTTACCTTGTTTCTCAATTCTCTATAAAACTTCTTTGGGTCATCAATACATTTATTTTGTACTTTTATATTTATCTATGTATCTTCCAAGTCTTTCCGCCTGTGCTGAGATTTTTAGTGTATTTGCGGTAGTGCATGATAGATCCTGAGCTGTTCTAGTACTGCGCATTGCTTTTATCATGTCTTCCTAAGTATTTTGTTCCCTCTGTTCTTCTAACAGTGACACTTACTGTCTTAATTGCTTTATAGTTTTCTGTGTTCGAAACTTCCATGATGATATTCGATTTCTCCTCCTTCCTTTCCCTCACTACCCTGTGTTCTTGTGGTAGAACGTTATCAATTATTAGTTATTAATTTAGCTGCACAGTAATGTATCCTGTTTACTTCTGTTATATTGCATGGATCTCTATGGCCAGTCCTAATTACTGTGTTCATTTGTTTTATTAACTTTTTGCAGTCTATTTCTTTCATTGTTCTTAATACGTCGATCTCTCTTAAATCAAGCAACTCCTTTCTTAGCTCATTTTCTTCTTGCTGAGTGGATACAGAGATGGAGATAGAGGCCTGACCAGAACTCTCAAAAGCTATTGTAGCTGATAGAGTATCCTCTAGTACCTTGTGTACTTTGGAAAAGCAGTTGGAGGTTTCTGTTTGCTCAATGTAGGGTTGAATTGTCCTTATAAGTAGAGTCTGCTATTGAAATGAGACTGGGCATCCCATACCTTGTATACTTCTTGTTGG